>NW_028225183.1:30862224-31410693 GCF_052327205.1 Somniosus microcephalus
GCTTTCCTTTGCTGTAACGCACGTGTAGGTACGCTCTATAGCTTTCGAACGTATAGAGAACAGACAGACAGACAGAAGAGGTCTTTTATATATATAGACGAGCTGGGGGTGCCCGGCGGTGCCTGAGGCTTTTTTCGAGGGCATGTTGTTGTTGGAAGATAGAGAGAGACGTGACTGGGGTCGGGGGGGAAGAGAGAGCGCGACTGGGGGGGGGAAGAGAGAGCGCGACTGGGGGGGAAGAGAGAGAGAACGACTGGGGGGGGAAGAGAGAGAGCGACTGGGGGGGGAAGGAGAGAGAGCGACTGGGGGGACGGGAAGAGAGAGAGCGACCCGGAGGGGGGGGAAGAGAAGAGAGCGACCAAGGGGAAGAGAGAGCTGGATGGGATGAGAGAGCCGGGGGGGGAAGGGGAGACCAGGGGGGAAGAGAAGAGGCCGTGGGGGGAAGAGGAGAGCTGGGGGGTAAGGGGAGATGAGAGAGAGAGATTGCTGGTTTTAAGTTCGGGATTAGCCTGGAGAGAGAGGGGGGGAAGGAAACACCTGTAGCTGGCCCGAATGGACCCCTGCGAAGGAAGGAAGGGAGAAGGGTAAGCTCTCCCTCCCTGTCCCACCCCCCTCACTCTTCCCCCTCCTTCACTCCCTCACCCTCTCTCTCTCCCTCCCCGTTTCTCCCTGCTTTACCTCTCTCTCCCTCCCTCTCCTCCTCTCCCTCCCTTTCCCTCCCCTCTCCGTCCCTCCCGCTCCCTCTCCTCCCTCTTCGTCCCCCCTCTCCTTTCCATCCCTGCCTCCCCTTCTCCCCCCCCGTCCCCTCTCCCCCCCTCCCCTCCCACCCCCCACGCTCCTCCTCCCTCGTCCTCTCCCTCCCCCGTCACCCCTCACTCCTCACCCCTCCTCCTCACCCTCCCTCCTCCTCTCCTCTCCTCCCCTCTCCCTCCCTCCCTCACCCCTCTCTCCTCCTCACCTCTCCCCTCCCCTCCCTCTCCCCCTCCCTCCGTCCCCCCCTCTCCTCCTCTCCCCCCTCTCTCCTCTCCCTCCCCCCTCTCTCCTCTTCCTCCCCCCCCTCTCTCCTCTCCTCCCCCTCTCTCCTCTCCCCCTCTCTCCCTCTCCTCTCCCCCTCTCCCTCTCCCTTCCTCTCCACTCCCCCACCTCCCTCCTCTCCACCCCACTCTCCTCTCTCTCCCTCTCACTCCCTCCCTCCTCCCCTCTCCTCCTCTCCTCCGCTCCTCTCCCTCCCTCTCCCTCCCCCCTCTCTCCTCTCCTCCCTCCTCTCCTCTCCCCCCTCTCCTCTCCTCTCCCCTCCTCTCCTCTCCTCTCCCCCCTCTCCTCTCCCTCCCTCTCTCCTCTCCCCCTCTATCTTCTCCCCCCTCTCCTCTCCTCTCCCACCCCCCTCTCTCCTCTCACTCCCCCCCTCTCCTCTCCCCTGCCCCCTCTCTCCTCTCCCTCCCCCCCTCTCTCTCCTCTCCCTCCACCCTCTCTCTCTCTCTCCCTCCCCCCCCCTCCCTCTCTCTCCTCTCCCTTCCACCCTCACTCTCTCTCCTCTCCCTCCTCCCCCCGACCCACCCCCGCAGATCAGCGCCTCAGGGCCGGCCAGCCGGTGCGAGGTCTAACGCGTTGAGTCCCGGCCGGACTCAGCTTAGCTGCGGTCCCGGGCCGACATTGACGCATGCACGCGCTGACTCCCGCCCCTCCCGAGGTGGTTTCAAGACGGCCGGCGGGCCCGGTTGCCGGGGTAACCCTTCCCGCTGTCCATGCCCCTTGCGAGATCTGCACTCCCGAGAGCACCGCCCCCCCCCGCCCCGAGCCGAGCGGGGAACAGAGAGAGACGCCGCATCCTGTTTATGTCCCGTGACCCTCGTGTCTGTCGCCGTTGCCCCCGGGTAACGTGACGACGGGGGGCGGGGGGGGCGGGGGGGGAGCTTAGCAGAAGCTGTGGGACAATTACCTAGCTCGGGTCGTGGCTGGGGCAGGAAAGGCCCAGGCTTTGAGGCCTAGGTTATGAGACCTTACAAATACGGGGAAAGGTAGGAAAAAGAATCTTCAGGTTTACAAATGAGTTAAGTTTTCTTTAAAACAATTTAATAAAAGCAATTTTTTTTTGCTGGAAGTGTAGTTTTGAAAAGAAAAACGCAGAAAGCGGGAAAAAGATTGGAATCAAGATGGCGTCCTCTCACCTCGGTTCAGAACGATAAGGCCCGCCCACAGACGCACCGATTGGTCGACCGTCATGTCACCGAAGCATAGGATTGGTCAATCGTCCCATCACTCGACCGGAGGAGGGCCCGCCCGCACGCGCCAGCAACCTGGCGTATGATTGGTTGACCTCGATGTCACTCTATCGCTAATGAGATGATAATGAGCGGAATGTTGAAAGTTTTTTGGATACCGCGGGTGCAATTTTTGTCCGGCCGAAACGTAAATATGCCTGTGACCGGTCCGTAATTGTAAGCTTTCTTTTGACGCGATGCGCGTGTAGGTACGCTCTATAACTTTCGAACGTATAGAGAACGGACAGACAGACAGGCAGAAAGACAGACAGACAGACAGACAGAAGAGGTCTTATATATATATGGATAATAACGTATGTTAGTAGCATCAAACCTCTGTTACAATATTTATTACCTTAGGTAAAATGACACGAGGCTGAGAAATAAAGCATGATGGTAAATTAAGCCAACATTATATTAACTATAGTAATATTGCTGAGGTAGTATAGATTGTGTGTTATGTTGAACACAAGAAGCCAGTGAAGGACAAACATTAATTGTGTTTCAAACTAAGCTTTTTAACACTTAACATCCCTTATCGCTGAAGTTTCAGACCAGGTTAGATAATGGATTATGTGAAAGACAAAATCCATCTGTTTTAATACCTGGGAAGTTTGTTTGTGCAAAAATCCTCATGGAAAAGCTTATTCAGGAAAAGGAAGGGAAACGCAGACCGTAATCTTGAAGGTCACGAATTAGAGACAAGAATGGTGAGATAGCCAAAGCCGCTGCAAGTAGCCAAATATTTTGAGTGGAGATAAAAGTATAAATGAACAGTTATTGAACACTGGAGGTAGCGCGAAACCAGAGGAAGAGCACTTCAGTCAACAGAACACAGCAAGACCCAGAAAGAGACCATGCCGCAGTCAACCGGTGGGCACGCTGACCCAAAATATACCTATACCAGGAGTGGTCTGTTATAGTCACGGACAATTTAAATAATGATTTCTGGTATTGTAAGTGTTGCAAATCTTACAGTCCTGCTTCATGGTTCAGGGACAGTGCCTGAGTGTAAACTGATCATTAGGTCGTGCTATACCAGAAAAGATTAGTTCTGAATGGACCTGCTACATGGTTCAGGGACAGTGTTTGAGTGTAAACTGATCATAAGGTCGAGCTGTACCAGAGAATGTTAGATGTGAACTGAACTCTTCCATTGGTCAGTGTCAGTGTCTGTGTGTAATTTGTTCATTAGATCGTGCTGCACCAGAGAATGTTAGTTGTGAACTGACCTGCTCCACGGTTCAGGGACAGTGTCTGAGTGTAAACTAATCATTAGGTCGAGCTGCAGCAGAGAATTTTAGTTTTGAACTGACCTGCTCAATGTCTGAGGGACAATGTCTGAGTGAAACTGATCATTAGATCGGGCTGTACCTGAGAATGTTAGTTGTGAACTGACCTGCTCCATGGTTCAGGGACAGTGTCTGTGTGTAAACTGATCATTAGGTCGGGCTGCAACTTAGAATGTTAATTGTGAACTCACCTCCTCCATGGTTCAGAGACAGTGTTTGTGTCTAAACTGCTCATTAAATCGGGCTGTACCTGAGAATGTTAGTTGTGAACTGACCTGCTCCATGGTTCAGCTACAGTGTCTGTGTGTAATCTGATCATTAGATTGAGCAGTACCAGAAATTTTTTGTTATGAAATGACCTGTTCCTTTGTTCAGGGACAGTGTCTGAGTGCAAACTGATCATTAGATCTTGCTATAAAAGATAATTTCAGTTGTGAACTGACAAGCTCCATGGTTCAGAGACAGTGTCTGAGTGTAAACTGATCATTAGGTCGAGCTGACCCTGAGAATTTTATTTATGAACTGACCTCCTCCATGTTTCAGGGAAAGTGTCTGAGTGTAAACTGATCATTAGATCGAGCTGTACCAGAGAATTGCAGTTATGAACGGACTTGCTCCATGGTTCAGGGACAGTGTCTGTGTGAAATCTGATCATTAGATCGTGCTGTACCTGAGAATTGTAGTTTTGAATTGTCCAGCTCCATGGGTGAGGGACAGTGTCTGTGTGTAAACAGATCCCGGAAATTGGATAGACAGTTGCTGAAATGAATGGCAGGATTAACATTTATCACAGAAATTACCTGAAAACTTTAACTGAAACAATGTTTTCATTGCCCGCCAGTGCTTTCAAACTGCAGGTTCTTATTTTATGTTATTCCTGTTTTAGTGAAATAATATTCAGCTTTCTGGGAATTTATCTTACAGACGTGAAATATCTGCCCTATTTATATTTATGTATATATATATATATGTATGTTTTCTATCTTATATATAAAGTGCCGGTCCAATCTGGATTAATTTCCCCTGTCCAATGACTGTAATCAATGCCAGTCACCATGGGAACTGATTGTCTCTGCTGGTTATTAGCTCCAGTCAGTTGAGCACAGCAGATTGATATAATATTCTTTCCAAGGATTATTATCATGTAATATGTATAAAATATATTACAGGTCTGCATTTGTCTCACATCAACAAATCAATCCATGTTATTAAATCCTTAAACACCCAGACTGTACAAAACTAATAGGTGTTCATCTCACACAGCGAAGTTGCACTGTGGGAATCGGGTTTACTGCATAGGATTGAAAATGCATACGTTTGGGTTGATCGTTGCTAATTTATAGCAGGATTAACCAAACAAAGCAATAGATTATCGTCATTGTAAGCAACACCTTTCGGGGATTTTCTACTCCTCTTTATAATTTCAGTCTATGCAGCATCATTACAAAAATGCCCATCCCTCCTCATAAGGGAGAACCCACCCGATACACGGCATCCTTCATTGTGGGGATAGAGATTTATCTGAAATTTCTGGCTAGACTGGTGAGATTCCAGTACATATTGTTAATGTTCTGGTACTGAGCTGACTCTGTCCAACATAAGATCCCTTGGAAATTTCAGCCTGTAATAGTGAACCCGAATTTTTATGTTAAGCAAGGCAGGATACATTGCCGGCCATGGTTACATCTCTTACATCATTCAATCAGTACATTTAATCATTAATTCATAGGGATTGGATTGCTTAATTGAGCTGAGTGTTAGTCTGGGGAAACGCAATGAAAAGATATTCTGTGACCCTAGAAATGATCATTGGAGAATTGTGTAGATCTGTTGCTCTCCACTTACTGTAACTAATAAGAAGCAGCGACAATTTGGTTCCAGGGTGTGTAACATTAATTCCAGTCAGTGAACAGCAGCAGCATCCCTTTTCACTCTAAGATTCTTTATATAACAAGATACATTAAACCAGGTATTGGACAGATGTAAATTAAGACCCTCTAAATCAGATAATAGAATCATTTTAAGAAATATTTGGAATAACAGATGATGCGAATTTCTCCGTCTGACAGGAATAATATGACATGAAAGCCGATTCCTTTACAGATTTCACATTATTTCCAGGAGCCAATGTAATCATTTCATTCCATGAAATTTCTATCCACTTCTCAGTGGTGGGCTGAATGGTCACAGATGGAAACTGAGCCATTTAATTGGTCAGACTCCAAAAAAAATCAGAAATGGGGAAATCAGAGGTTTATATGTATTTTATATTTAACGATATGGTTCCTCGCCTCGATGGTTAGTGAGCGGAAAAGTGAGGTCAATGACGTATCTGGATGGATATTGTCAAAATGAATGATGTCCGTTATGTACCAGAATAGGTAGCTCTCGGACAAGAGATTTTATTAAAGTACCTGAAAATACAAGTGAGCTCAGTGATGTATTGGTTAGGCAGTGACTGTAAAAGTGAGAGCAATGAAGTAACTGGAATGGTAGTGACAGTAGAGGTGAGGATAGCATTCTACCAGAATTGGCAGTAATAGTTCAAGTGCAGTCAGCTACATGTCTGGGTGTGTCCTGCCAGTAAATGTCAGGTCAGAGATGTACCTGGATATGTTATGAAAGTATAAGTGGGGTGAGTAATTTGACTTGATTGATTTTGAAAGTACAAGTAGTGCTAGTGATATACATGGATGCGTAGTGACAGTATAATTCAGGCCAGTAATATACCTGGATGGGCAGTGATATTATAAGAGGGGTCAGTGATCAACATGAATGGATTGTGACAGTAGACGTGAGGTCATATATAAACCTGGACAGGGCGCAGCAGTACAAGTATATTGAAAAGATGTCGGAGGACATTCAAGGCCCAGTATCGGTAGCGCTATTACAAGTGTGTTAAGAGCCATATCTGAATGAGCAGTGCCAGTACAGTGAAGCCATTGATATATCTGAATGAGCAGAGCCAGTACAAGTGAGGTCAGTGATATATCTGAATGAGCAGTGCCTGTACAAGAGAGGTCAGTGATATATCTGAATGAGCAGCGTAAGTACAAGAGAGGTCAGTGATATACCTGAATGAGCAGAGCCAGTACAAGTGAGGTCAGTGATATATCTGAATGAGCAGTGCCAGTACAAGTGAGGACAGTGATTTATCTGAATGAGCAGCGCCAGTACAAGTGAGGTCAGTGATATATCTGAATGAGCAGAGCCAGTACAAGTGAGGTCAGTGATATATCTGAATGAGCAGATCCAGTACAAGTGAGGTCAGTATTATATCTGAATGAGCAGCGCAAGTACAAGTGAGGCCAGTGATTTATCTGAATGGGCAGCACCAGTAAAAGTGAGGTCAGTGATATATCTGAATGAGCCGTGCAAATAAAAGTGAGGCAAGTGATATATCGGAATGAGCAGTGAGAGTACAAATGAGGTAAATGATATATCTGAATGAGCTGAACAAGTACAAATAAGGTCAGTGATATCTCTGATTGAGCAGTGCCAGTAAAAGTGAGGTCAGTGATAATCTGGATGTGCAGTGCCAGTACAAGTGAGGTCAGTGATATATCTGAATGAGCAGTGACAGTTCAAGGGAGGCCAGTGATATATCAGAATGAGCACTGCCAGTTCAAGTGAGGCCAGAGATATATCTGAATGAGCAGTGCCAGTACAAGTGAGGCCAGTGATATATCTGAATCAGCAGTGTCAGTACACTCGAGGCCAATGATATATCTGAATGAGCAGTGCGGGTTCAAGTTTGGTCAGCGATATATGAGATTGAGCATTGCCAGTATAATTGAGGTCAGTGATATATCAGAATGAGCAGTGTCAGTACAAGTCATGCCAGTGTTATATCTGAATGAGCAGTGCAAATACAATAGAGGACAGTGATATAACTGAAAGAGCAGTGCCAGTACAATTGAGGTCAGTGATATATCTGAATGAGCAGTGCCTGTACAATTGAGGCCAGTGATATATCTGAATGAGAAGTGCAAGTACGAGTGAGGCCAGAGATATATCTGAATGAGCAGTGGCAGTACAAGTGAGGTCAGTAACAAATCAGAATGAGTAGTGCCAGTACATGTGAGGTCAGTGATATATGTGAATTAACAGAGCCAGTACAAGTGAGGTCAGTGACATATCTGAATGAGCAGAGCCAGTACAATTGAGGTCAGTGATATATCTGAATGAGCAGAGCCAGTACAATTGAGGCCAGTGATGTATCTGAACCAGCAGAGCCAATACAAGTGAGGTCAGTGATATATCTGAATGAGTAGTGCCAGTACAAATGAAGCCAGTGTTATACCTGAATGAGCCATGCCAGTACAAGTGAGGTCAGTTATATATCTGAATGAGCAGTGGCAGTACAAGTGAGGTCATTGAAATATCTGAATGAGCAGAGCCAGTACAGTTGAGGTCAGTGATATATCTGAATCACCAATGCCAGTTCCATTGATGTCAGTTATAATTCTGGATGAGCAGAGCAAGTACTAGTGAGGTCAATGATATATCTGAATAAGCAGTGCCAGTACAAGTGAGTCCATTGATCCAGCTGAATGAGCATAAACCGTGCAAATGACGACAGTGATATATCTGAATGATCAGTGCCTGTAGAAGTGAGGTCAGTGATATATCTGATGGAGCAGCGCCAGTAAAAGTGAGGCCAGTGATATATCTGAATGAGCAGCGCCTGTAGAAGTGAGGTCAGTGATATATCTGAATGAGCAGCGCCAGTAAAATTGAGGCCAGTGATATATCTTAATGAGCAGAGACAGTAAAAGTGAGGTCAGTGATATATCTGAAAGAGCAGTGACAGTACAAGTGAGCCCAGTGATATATAAGAATAAGCAGTGCCAGTGCCAATGAGGTCAGTGATATATCTGAATGAGCAGTGTCAGCAACAGTGAGGAAAGTGATATATCTGAATCACCAATGCCAGTTCAATTGAGGTCAGTTATAATTCTGGATGAGCAGTGCAAGTACAAGTGAGGTCAATGATATATCTGAGTGAGCAGTGCCAGTACAAGTGAGTCCATTGATCTAGCTGAATGAGCATAAACCGTGCAGATGACGACAGTGATATATCTGAATGAGCAGTGCTGGTAGAAGTGAGGTCAGTGATATATCTGAATGAGCAGTGCGAGTACAATTGAGGTCAATGATATATCTGAGTGACCAATGCCAGTACAATTGAGGTCAGTGATATATCTGAATGAGCAGTGTCAGTACAAGTGAGATCAATGATTTAACTGAATGAGCAGTGCCAATCCAAGTGAGGTCAGTGATATATCTGAGTGAGCAATGTCAGTAAAATTGAGGTCAGTGATATATCTGAATGAGCAGTGTCAGTGCAATTAAGGCCAGTGATATATCTGAATGGGCAGTGCAAATTCAAGTGAGGCCAGTGATATATCTGAAAGAGCAGTGACAGTAGAAGTGCGGTCAGTAACAAATCAGAATGAGTAGTGCCAGTACATGTGAGGTCAGTGATATATGTGAATGAGCAATGCCAGTACAATTGAGGTCAGTGATATATCTGAATGAGCAGTGCCAGTACAAGTAAGGCCAGTGATATATCTGAATGAGCAGTGTGAGTACAAGTGAGGTCAGTGATATATCTGAATGAGTAGTGCCAGTACAAGTGAGGCCAGTGATATATCTGAATGAGCACTGCCAGTACAAGTAAGGCCAATGATATATCTGAATGAGCTGTGCTAGTGCCAATGAGGTCCGTGATATATCTGAATGAGCAGTGTGAGTGAAAGTGATGCAAGTGATTTATCTGAATCAGCAATGCCGGCTCAATTGAGGTCTGCAATAAATCTGAATGATTATTGCCAGTACAAGTGAGGTGAATGATATATCTGAATAAGCAGTGCCAGTACAAGTAAGTCCAGTGATATATCTGAAAAAGCATAAACCGTGCAAATTATACAGCAATATATCTGAATGAGCAGTGCCTGTAGAAGTGAGGTGAGTGATATATCTGAATGAGCAGTGTCAGTACAAGTAAGGCCAGTGATATATCGGAATGAGCAGTGACAGTACAAGTGAGGTAATTGATATACCTGAATGAGCTGTGCAAGTACAAATAAGATCAGTGATATATCTGAATGTGCAGTGCCAATAAAAGTGAGGCCAGTGATATATCTGGATGAGCAGTGCCAGTACAAGTGAGGTCATTGATATATCTGAATGAGCAGTGCATTTAGAAGTGAGGTCAGTAATGTATCTGGATGATCAGTGCCAGTACAATTGAGGTCAGTGATATATCTGAATGAGCAGTGCTGGTTCAAGTGAGTTCAGTGATATATCTGATTGAGCAGTGCCAGTATAATTGAGGTCAGTGATATATCTGAATGAGCAGTGCCAGTAGAAGTGAGGTCAGTGATATATCCGAATGAGTAGTGCCAGTACAAGTGAGGCCAGTGATATATCTGAATGAGCAATGCCAGTACAAGTGAGGTCAGTGATATATCTGAATGAGCACTGCCAGTACAAGTAAGGCCAGTGATATATCTGAATGAGCTGTGCTAGTGCCAATGAGGTCCGTGATATATCTGAATGAGCAGTGTGAGGAAAAGTGATGCAAGTGATATACCTGAATCAGCAATACCGGCTCAATTGAGGTCTGCAATAATTCTGGATGATTATTGCCAGTACAAGTGAGGTGAATGATATATCTGAATAAGGAGTGCCAGTACAAGTGAGTCCAGTGATATATCTGAAAAAGCATAAACCGTGCAACTTATACAGCAATATATCTGAATGAGCAGTGCCTGTAGAAGTGAGGTGAGTGATATATCTGAATGAGCAGTGTCAGTACAAGTGAGGCCAGTAATAGATCGTACATGAGCAGTGAGAGTACAAGTGAGGTAATTGATATACTTCAATGAGCTGTGCAAGTACAAATAAGATCAGTGATATATCTGAATGTGCCCTGCCAATAAAAGTGAGGCCAGTGATATATCTGGATGAGCAGTGCCACTACAAGTGAGGTCATTGATATGTCTGAATGAGCAGTGCATTTAGAAGTGAGGTCAGTGATGTATCTGTATGATCAGTGCCAGTACAATTGAGGTCAGTGATATATCTGAATGAGCAGTGCTGGTTCAAGTGAGTTCAGTGATATATCTGATTGAGCAGTGCCAGTATAACTGAGGTCAGTGATATATCTGAATGAGCAGTGCCAGTAGAAGTGAGGTCAGTGATATATCTGAATGAGCAGTGCCAGTACAAGTAAGGCCAGTGATATATCTGAATGAGCAGTGTGAGTACAAGTGAGGTCAGTGATATATCTGAATGAGTAGTGCCAGTACAAGTGAGGCCAGTGATATATCTGAATGAGCAATGCCAGTACAAGTGAGGTCAGTGATATATCTGAATGAGCACTGCCAGTACAAGTAAGGCCAGTGACATATCTGAATGAGCAGTGCTGGTTCAAGTGAGTTCAGTGATATATCTGATTGAGCAGTGCCAGTATAATTGAGGTCAGTGATATATCTGAATGAGCATTGTCAGTAGCAGTCAGGTCAGTGATATATCTGAATGATCTGTGCAAATACAAGAGAGGCCAGTGATATATCAGAATGACCAGCGCCAGTAAAAGAGAGATCATTGATATACATGAATGAGCAGTGTAATTTCAAGTGAGCCAGTGTTATACCTGAAAGAGCATTGCCAGTAGACGTTTATTCAGTGATATATTTGAATGAGCTGCGCCAGTACAAGTGAGGCCAATGATATACCTGAATGACCAGTGCCAGTAAAAATGAGGCCAGTGAAATAACTGAATGAGCCGTGCCAGTGAAAGTGAGATCACCTATATACCTGAATCAGCAGTGCCAGTAAAGGTGAGGTCAGTGATATATCTGAATGAGCATTTCAGGTACAAGAGAGATCAGTTATATAACTGAATGAGCAGTGCCAGACCAAGTCAGGCCAGTGATATACCTGAATGAGCAGTGCCAGTAAAAGAGAGATCAGTGATATACATGAATGAGCAGTGCAAGTTCAAGTGAGGCCAGTGTTATATCTGATAGAGCATTGCCAGTTGAAGTTTGTTCAGTGATATATCTGAATGATCAGTGCCAGTACAAGTGAGGTCAGTTACAAATCAGAATGAGTAGTGCCAGTACAAGTGAGCCCAGTGATATATCTGAAGGAGCATAAACCGTACAAATGAGGCCAGTGATATATCTGAATGACCAGAGCCAGTAAAAGTGAGGTCAGTGATACATCTGAATGAGCAGTGCCGGTAAAAGAGAGGTCAGTGATATATCAGAATGAGCAGTGCAAGTTCAAGTGAGCCAGTGATATATCTGAAAGAGCATTGCCAGTAGAAGTTTGTTCAGTGATATATCTGAATGAGCAGTGCCTGTGCGATTGATGCCAGAAAAAATTCTGAATGAGCAGTGCCAGTAAAAGTGAGGTCAGTAACAAATCAGAATGAGTAGATCCAGCACAATTGAGGTCAGATAATATGTGTGAATGAGCAGAGCCAGTACAAATAAGGCCAGTGATATATCTGAATGAGTAGAAACGGTCGAGTCAGGTCAGTGATATATCTGAATGAGCAATGCCAGTAGAAGTGATTTCAGTGATATATCTGAATGAGCAATGGAGGTAGACGTGAGGTCAGTGATATATCTGAATGAGCAGTGCCAGTACAAGTAAGGCGAGTGATATATCTGAATGAACAGTGCCAGTACAAGTGAGGCCAGTGATATATCTGAATGAGCAGTGCCAGTACAGTGGGGTCTGTGATATATCTGAATGAGCAGAGCGAGTACAAGTGAGGTCAGTGATATATCTGAATAAGCAGAAACGGTCGAGTCAGGTCATTGATATATCTGAATGAGCAATGCCAGTACAAGTAATTTCAGTGATATATCTGAATGAGCAATGCAGGTAGACGTGAGGTCAGTGATATATCTGAATGAGCAGTGCCAGTACAAGTAAGTTGAGTGATATATCTGAATGAACAGTGCCAGTGCCAATGAGGTCAGTAATAATTCTGGATGAGCAGTGCCAGTACAAGTGAGGTCAGTGATATATCTGAATAAGCAATGCCAGTACAAGTTAGTCCAGTGATATATCGAAATGAGCAGAAACCGTACAACTGAGGTCAGTGATACATCTGAGTGAGCAGTGCGAGTAAAATTGAGATCAATAAAATATCTGAATGAGCAGTGCCAGTACAAGGGTGGTAAGTGATATATCTGAATGAGCAGTGTCAGTACAAGTGCAGTCAGTGATATATCTTCATGACGACATGCAAGCAGTGACCAATGGTTCAGCTGCAGACCCAATTCACGTACGTACCGGGGTCAACCAAGGCTGTGTCATTGCACCAACGCTCTTCTCAACCTTCCTTGCTGCAATGCTCAATCTCACCCTCAGTAAGCTCCCCACTGAAGTGGAACTAATTTGCAGAACAAATGGGAACCTTTTCAACCTCCGTCGCCTCCAGTCCAGATCGAAGGTCGTCCCATCCTATGTTGCCGAATTACAGTAAGCAGCTTGCGTCTGCGCTCACTCGAAGGTCGCACTCCAATCCATCATAAACATCTTCTCCGAAGCATACGAGAGCATGGGCCTTAAACTAAACATCCAAAAGACAAAAGTCCTCCAACAAAATGCCTCCGGCATACAGTGCTGCCCCCCGATTATCAAAATCCATGACAAGGCCATGGACAACGTGGACCACTTTCCATACCTCGGGAGCCTAATATCAACAAGGGCAGACGTCGACGACGAAGTCCAACACTGCGTTCAGTGTGCCAGTGCAGCCTTCGGTCGACTGAGGAAGAGAGTGTTTGAAGACAAGGACCTCAAAACAGGCACTAAGCTCATGGTTTACAGGGCAACAGTGATACCTGCCCTGCTGTATGCCTCATAGACATGGACCATGTACAGCAGGCCTCAAAGCAGTGGAGAGGTACCACCAACGCTGCCTCTGCAAGATCCTGCAAATACATTGGCAGGATAGGCACACAACGTCAGTGTTCTTGCTCTGGCCAACATCCCCAGCATCGAAGCTCTGACAACACTCTATCAGCTCCGATGGGCGGGTCATATTGTCCGCATGCCTGGTACGAGACTCCCAAAACAATCGGTCTACTTGGAGCTCCGGCCCCGCAATAGAGCTCCAGGTGGGCAGAGGAAACGCTTCAAGGACACTATCAAATCCTCCTTGAAAAAGTGTAACATCCCCACCAATACCTGGGAACCCGTGGCCCTTGACCGCACAAAGTGGGGGAGAAGAAACCGGGAAGGCGCCGAACACCTCGAGTCTCTTCGCCGGGAGCAAGCAGAAGTCAAGTGCCGGCAGCGCAAGTAGCGCACGTCAACACAAGCACCCCACACACCCGCCCATTCACCACCGTCTGCCCCACCTGTGACAGAGACTGTAGGTCCCACATTGGACTAATCAGTCACATGCGAGCTCATTTTTAATGTGGAAGGAAGTCATCCTCGGTTCCGAGGGAATGCCTAAGAAGAAGAGAATCATATATTACTGAGCAGTGTCAGTACAAGGGAGGTCAGTGATATATCTGAATTAGCAGTGTCAATAAAAGTGAGTCCAGTGCTATATCTGAATGAGCAATGCAAGCACAATTGAGGCAAGTGAAATATCTGAAAGAGCAGAGCCAGTACAAGTGAGGTCAGTGATCTATCTGAATGAGCAGTGCCTGTACAAGTCTGGTCAGTGATATATCTGAATAAGCTTTGCCAATACACGTGAGGCCAGTGATATATATGAAAGAGCAGTGCAGGTAGAAGTGAGGTCAGTGATATATCTGAATGAGCATTGCCAGTACAAGTAAGGCCAGTGATATATCTGAATGAGCATTGCCAGTACGATTGACGCCAGTGATATATCTGAATGAGCAGTGCCAGTACAAGTGAGGTCAGTAACATATCAGAATGAGTAGTGCCAGTACAAGTGAGGTCAGTAACATATCAGAATGAGTAGAGCCAGTACAAGTGAGGTCAGTGATATATGTGAATGAGCAGAGCCAGTACAATTGAGGCCAGTGATATAAATGAATGTGCATTACCAGTACACGTGCGGCCAGTGATATATCTGAAAGAGCAGTGCCAATACAAGTGAGGCCAGTGCAATATCTGAATGTGCATTACCAGTACACGTGAGGCCAGTGATATATCTGAATGAGCAGTGCCAATTCAAGTGAGACCAGTGCTATATCTGAAAGAGCAGTGAAAGCACAATTAAGGCCAGTGATATATCTGAAAGAGCAGTGCCAGCACAAGTGAAGTCAGTGATATATCTGAATGAGCAATGCCTTTACAAGTCAGGTTAGTGATATATCTGAATAAGCATTCAGGGTAAAGCAGCCCACTTGATTGGCACTCCAACCACCACCTTCAACATTCACTCCCTCCACCACCGGCGCACTGTGGCTGCAATGTGTAGCATTTACAAGGTGCACCGCAGCAACTCGCCAAAGCTCCTTCAGCAGCACCTTCCAAACCCGCGAACTCTACCACTTAGAATGACAAGGGCAGTAGAAGCATGGGAACATCACCACCTACAAATTCCCCTCCAAGCCACACACCATCCTGACTTCGACCTGTATCGCCGTTCCTTCACTGTTGCTGGGCCAAAATCCTTGAAATCCCTTCCTAACAGCATTGTGGGTGTACCTACACCATATGGACTGCAGCGGTTCAAGAAGGTGGCTCACCACCATCTTCTCATGGGCAATTAGGGATGGGCACTAATGCAGGCCTAGCCAGCCAGCGACGCCCACATCTAATCAATGAATTAAAAAAAAATTCACGTGAGGCCAGTGATATATCTGAATGAGCAGTGCCAGTAAATGTGAGTTCAATGATATATCTGAATGAACAGTGCCAGTACAAGAGGGTCCCGTGATATATCTGAACGAGCAATGCCAGTATAAGTGAGGTAAGCGACATATCTGAATGAGCAGTGTCAGTACAAGTGAGGCCAGTGATATATCTGAATGAGCAGTGTCAGTACAAGTGAGGCCAGTGATATATCTGAATGAGCAGTGCCAGTGCCAATGAGTTCAGTGATATATCGGAAAGAGCATAGCCAGTAGAAGTTTGTTCAGTGATATATCTGGATGAGTACTGCCAGTACGATTGATGCCAGTGATATATCTGAATGAGCAGTGCCAGTGCAAGTGAGGTCAGTAACAAATCAGAATTTGTAGTGCCAATGCAAGTGAGGTCAGTGATATATGTGAATGAGCAGAGCCAGTACAAGTGATGTCAGTGATATATTTGAATGAGCACTGCCAGTACAAATGAGGCCAGTGATATAACCTAATATGCATTACCAGTACACGTGAGGCCAGTGATATATCTGAATGAGCAGAGCCAGTAAAAGTGAGGTCAGTGATATATCTGAATGAGCAGAGCCAGTAAAAGTGAGGTCAGTGATATATCTGAATAAGCATTCAGGATAAATCAGCTCGCTTGATTGGCACTCCATCCACCACCTTCAACATTCACTCCCTCCACCACCGGCACACTGTGGCTGCAGTGTGTACCATCTACAAGATGCACTGCAGCAACTCACCAAAGCTCCTTCAGCAGCACCTTCCAAACCCGCGACCTATACCACTTAGAAGGACAACGGCAGCAGATGCATGGGAACATCACCACCTACAAGTTCCCCTCCAAGCCACACACCATCCTGACTTCGACGTGTATCGCCGTTCTTTCACGTTCGCTGGGCCAAAATCCTGGATCTCCCTTCCTAACAGCATTGTGGGTGTACTTACACCATATGGGCTGCAGCGGTTCAAGAAGGCGGCTCACCACCATCTTCTCAAGGGCAATTCGGGATGGGCACTAAATGCAGGCCTAGCCAGCCAGCGAAGCCCACATCTCATCAACGAATAAAAAAAAAATTCACCTAAGGCCAGTAATATATCTGAATGAGCATTGCCAGTAAAAATGAGGCCAATGAAATATCTGAATGAGCAGTGCCAGTTCAAGTGAGGCCAGTGATATATCTGAATGAACAGTGCCAGTACAAGAGGGACCAGTGATATATCTGAACTAGCACTGCCAGTAAAAGCAAGGTCAGTGATATATCTGAATGAGCATTGCCAACACAAGTGAGACCCGAGATATATCTGAATGAGCAATTTGAGCACAAATCAGGCAAGTGTTATATTGAATGAGCAGTGCCTGTTCAAGAGAGGTCAGTGAAATAACTGAATGAAAAGTGCCAGTACAAATGAGGCCAGTGATATATCTAAAAGAGCAGTGCCAGTGCAAGTCAGTTCAGTGATATATATAAATTAGCATTGCCTGTAAATGTGAGGTCAGTGATATATCTGAATGAGCAATGTCAGTACAAGTGATTTCCTTGAAATATCTGAATGAGCAGTACCAGTACAATTGAGGTCAGTGCCAGTGCAATTTAGGACAGTGATATATTTGAATGAGCAGTGCCAGTACAAGTGAGGTCCAAATACATCTGAATGAGCATTGCCAGCATAAGTGAGATCAATGTCGTAACTGAATGAGCAGTGCAAGTAAAATTGAGGTCAGTGATATATTTGAAAGAGAAGTACCAGTACAAGTCAGGTCAGTGCTACATCTGAATGAGCATTGCCAGTACACGTGAGGCCAGTGATATATCTGAATGTGCATTGACAGTACACGTGAGGCCAGTGATACATCAGAATGAGCAGTGCCTGTACAAGTTAGGTCAGGGATATATCTGAATTAGCAGTGCCACTTCAAGTGAGGTCAGTGATATATATGAATGAGCAGTGCCAGTACAATTGAGGTCAGTGATATATCTGAATGAGCAGTGTCAGTACAATTGTGGCCAGTGATATATCTGAATGAGCAGAGACAATACAAGTGAGGTCAGTAACAAATCAGAATGAGTAGTGCCAGTACAATTGAGGTCTGTGATATATGTGAATGAGCAGAGCCAGTAAAACTGAGGTCAGTGACATATCTGAATGAGTAGTGCCAGTGCAAGTGAGGCCAGTGATATATCTGAATCAGCAGTGCCAGTGCCAATGAGGTCAGTGAAATATCTGAATGTGCAGCGCCAGTAAAAGAGAGGTCAAAATACATCTAGATGTGCATTGCCAGTACAGGTGAGGTCAATGATTTTGCTGAAAAAGCAGTGCCAGCATAACCGAGATCAATGACGTAATTGAATGAGCAGTGCCAGTAAAATTGAGGTCAGTGATATATCTGAAAGAGAGGAGAAAGTACAAGTCAGGTCAGTGCTAAATCTGAATGGGCATTGCCAGTACACGTGAAGCCAATGATATATTTGACTGTGCATTGCCAGTACACATGAGGCCAGTGATATATCTGAATGAGCAATGCCAATACAAGTGAGACCAGTGCTATATCTGAATGAGAAATGCAAGCACAACTCAGGCCAATGATATATCTGAATGAACAGTGCAGTACAAGTGAGTTCAGTGATATATCTGAAAGAGAAATGCCAGCACAATTCAGGTCAGTGATATATCTGAATGTGCAGTGCCAGTACAAGTGAGGTCAGTAACATATCAGAATGGGTAGTGCCAATAACAGTAAGTTCATTGGTATATGTGAGTGAGCATTGTCAGTAGAACTTAGGCCAGTGATATATCTGAATGAGCAGTGCCAGTACAAGTGAGGTCAGTGATATATCTGAATGAGCTGTGCCAGTACAAGTGAGGTCAGTGATATATCTGAATGAGCTGTGCCAGTACAAGTGAATCAAGTGATATATCTGAATGAGCAGAAACAGTACAAATGAGTCCAGTGTGTAGTGATCAATAGCATGTCATTCTATAGTGGACACTACGTGGAGCCGTAGAGCTGTATATAGCTGTATGTATAAGACTACACTACCCAGCTATATATTATATTAAGACTACATTACCCATGAGGCTAGGCTACCCACAAGGCAGCAGTCAAGATGGAAGCCTCTACAAGATGCTGTACAAGTTCAGATGTGCTCAATAAAAGAAGCTAGCAAAAGCTAGCTGTGTTCATAATAAGAATATCTATTTATTAATGAACATAACATGGTACCAGGGTGGTGAAGATCTGCTGAAAATTGTGAAAAGCGACATGGAGAAATTGAAGACACCAGAGCATTTGAAACTCACAGAAAAAATCGACTACAATTGGCAGACTTTTAAACAGCAATTCGAACTCTACATTGCAGCCATCGGATTCGGTACGAAGCCAGACGCAAGGAAGATGGCGTTGATGCTTACGGTTGCAGGCCCACAGGCGATAGAGGTATTTAATACATTTGTATTTAATCCAGCGGAGAACAGAGACAAATTAGATGATGTGCTACAGAAATTTGATGCACATTGTTCTCCCAAAAAAAATGAGACGTATGAAAGATATATCTTCCGTTCTCGGACACAGCAGCAAAATGAGACTTTTGATAGCTTTATAACTGATCGGAAACTGAAAGCACAGACATGTAATTTCTCTGAGCTCAAAGCATCCATGATTCGTGACCAGATTGTGCTTGGTATTCATGATAAAAAAAGTCAGGGAAGGTCGTTTGAGAGAAACCGAACTAAATATGGAAAATGCGGTGAAAATATGCCAAGCCAGCGACCTAGCTGGAAAGCACGTGCAGACTTTCAGTGAAATCAATAATGACGCGATTGTAATGAGTGATAATGCTGCTGTCGGTGCTGTGTCCTATAAGGGGAAGAAACATGGGCAGAACAGAAATGAAAAGCAATCGGAGGATTAAATTTTTAATTGTAAACGCTCTGGTTACAAACAGCAATTAAGACAATGCCCAGCGTTTGGAAAAATGTGCACAAAGTGTAATGCAAAGAATCACTTTGCCAAACAATGCTTTTCAAAAGTACAAACTAAGAAAGGGCAACGAGTTAATGTAATTGAGGACACTGATTTAAGTGAGACATTTTTTGTAGGAATGGTGTCATGTGACAATATCAAAAAGGATACAGAAAATGTGCAGCCCTCAGAAATGGACAATGCTGAACATAAAGTTAATGCAGTAAAAGAGGACAAATGGATGATCCCGCTGCAGGTATATGGAGCATTAGTTACCTTGAAACTAGACACTGGGGCAAAAGCAAACTTAATCAGTATGAGTGACATTAACAATATGAAAGAAAAGCCCAAAACACAGAAGAAGTCAGTACTACTGAAGGACTATAATGGACAGATAATAGATAGCTTAGGTGTATGCAGACTTAAAGTGACAGTCAAAGACAAAGTGCATCATCTCATGTTTTCTGTTGTGGCTGAAAGGCTTGATTCACTACTGGGTGACAAAGCTTATGAGGAATTAGAACTGGTCAAAAGAGTCTACCGTATAAACTGTGCCATAATCAGACCAGATGACTCGGTGGATTCTGTAGTAAATAATTTCCAGGATGTGTTCAAAGGATTTGGAGTTCTACCATTCACTTACAAGATCCAGCTAAAGCAGGATGCTCAGCCAGTGGTACATGCTCCACGAAGAGTTCCAGCACCCCTGCGTGACCGGCTCAAGAATGAACTGGACAGAATGACCACACTAGGAGTCATCAGGAAAGTCGAAGAACCAACAGACTGGGTTAACTCCATGGTATGTGTAAAGAAAAAGAACAATGATCTAAGAATATGCATGGATCCAAAGGACTTAAATGCAAACCTAAAACGTGAACACTACCAGATTCCCAAGCGAGAAGAAATCACCAATGAAATGTCAGGTGCCAGATACTTAACAAAGCTCGATGCCTCACAAGGATTTTGGCAACTAAAACTGGATGAAGAGAGCAGCAAATACTGTACCTTCAACACACCATTTGGCAGGTATTGTTTCCTCAGAATGCCTTTCGGGATAATATCTGCATCTGAAATCTTTCATCGAGCGATGGAACACATAATTGAAGGTCTAGAAGGAGTTCGGGTCTATGTTGATGACATCATCATCTGGGGCTCCACACTGAAAGAACACAATGAGAGACTGACTAAAGTGCTACAGAGCATACGCCGGAATGGACTGAAGCTCAACAAAGCTAAGTGTCAGTTTGGCGTCCAGGAAGTCACTTTCCAAGGAGATAATCTATCTGGTAAAGGAATAGAGCCAGATATGGAAAAAGTAAACGCCATACACAAAATGCCCCGACCCACTGACAAAAAAGGAGTGCTACGCATCATGGGGATGATAAACTTCATTGGAAAGTTCATTCCTAACTTGTCAGCCAAGACAGCCTGTGTGCGAGACCTGCTACATAAAACAAACTAGCTGGGGGAGCCCGGTTTTGCCAGGGCTGTTTTGGGCCGGGCGGTTTAAATTGAGTGCCATGCTTTTGGGCCTCTCTGTGTCCCTCTGTGAATCTGCTGCCGGGCAACATTTTAAATGGAGTCCCAGGCTTTTGGGACCTGTCTCTCTGTCCCTTTGTGAATTTGCTGCCGGGCAACATTTCTACCTTTAATACCTTGAAAGATGAAAGTGAAAGAACTTATAAAACGTTTTTGGTAAATCTTATGTTATTTTTAAAAGAGATACTAACTTTTTCAAAGCTGGATGAACAGAGTAGTTTGAGCTGGAAGCAGTGAAACAATGGCTGCCACATCCCTGAGATGAAAACGATTAGTCCCGCCCACACACACACACCGATTGGCCAACCATCAGGGGACTGTACTGTAGGATTGGTCAATCGTGACGGCACAGGATTGGTCGAACCTTGACGTCAGTTAATCAATGCAAAGTAGCAGATAATGAGTTTAAATTTGATGGTTTTTTGCATAAGGCGCGAACACTTTTCGTACGACCGAAAAGTAAATACGCTTATGACTGTCCCGGAAGCGTAAGCTTTCTTTGGAGGTAAGGCGCGCGTAGGTACGCTCTATAACTTTCGAGCGCATAGCCGGACAGACGCACACGTGAGGATAGACAGACAGACAGAGAGACAGACAGAACGATCCGTTTATATATATAGACTAGCTGGAGTGCCCGGCGGTGCCGAGGCTTTTTCGAGCGCATGTTGTTGTTGGAAGAGAGACAGAGAGAGCGACTGGTGGGGGGGGGGGGGAAGAGAGAGAGTGACTGGGGGGGGAAGAGAGTGAGCGACTGGGGGGGAAGAGAGAGAGCGACTGGGGGGGAAAGAAGAGAGAGCATATGGGGGGAAGAGAGAGAGCGACTGGGGGGAAGAGAGAGAGCGACTGGGGGGAAGAGAGAGAGCGACTGGGGGGGAAGAGAGAGAGCGACTGGGGGGAAGAGAGAGAGCGACTGGGGGGAAGAGAGAGAGCGACTGGGGGGAAGAGAGAGAGCGACTGGGGGAAGAGAGAGAGCGACTGGGGGGAAGAGAGAGCGACTGGGGGGGAAGAGAGAGCGACTGGGGGGGAAGAGAGAGCGACTGGGGGGAAGGGAGAGAGAGCGACTGGCGGAAGAGAGAGCGCGACTGGGGGGGAAGAGCGAGAGCGACTGGAGGGAAGAGAGAGAGCGAC
Source organism: Somniosus microcephalus (assembly GCF_052327205.1). Taxonomy (NCBI): domain Eukaryota; kingdom Metazoa; phylum Chordata; class Chondrichthyes; order Squaliformes; family Somniosidae; genus Somniosus; species Somniosus microcephalus. Next base: position 30,884,237 of record NW_028225183.1, read on the forward strand.
TGTGGGGAAGAGGGGGGGAAGAAGAGGGGGGGAAGAGGGGGGGAAGGGGAGGGGAGGGGGGAAGGGGAGGGGAGGGGAGGGGGAAGGGGAGGGGAGGGGGGAGGGGGGAGGGGTGAAGGGGAGAGGAGGGGAGGGGGAGGGGAGGGGGGAATGGGAGGGGTGTGGGGGAAGGGGAGGGTAGGGGGGAAGGGGAGCAGGGGAAGGGGAGGGGGAGGGTGGAAGAGGGGAGGGGGGGAAGGGGGGAGGGGAGGGGAGGGGGAGGGCGGGGAAGGGGAGGGGTAGAGGAGGGGAGGGGGGGAGGGAAGGGGGAGGGGAGGAAAGGAGGGGGAGGGGGAGGAGGAGGAGTGGAAGGAGGGGGTAGGGTGAGAGGAGGCGGTGGGAGGGGAGGGGAGAGGGAGCGGGGGGGAGGGAAGAGGGAGCGGAGGGGAGGGGAGGGGGGAAGGGGGAGGGGAGGGGTGGGGGAAGGGGGGTGTACCCGAGCCCCGCCCCACCCCCCCGATATCCCGAAGCTCCCCCCGATCTCCCGAGACACCCCCCCGACCTCCCGAGCCTCCCACCCCGCCCCGGTCTCCCGAGCCCCGCACCCCCAGATCTCCCAAGCCCCGACCCCCGATCTCCCGAGCCCCGCCCCCCTGATCTCCCGAGCCCCGCCCCACCCCGATCTCCCGAGGCTCCCACCCCGCCCCCCGGTCTCCCGAGCCCCGCCCCCCGATCTATCAAGCCCCACCACTCCCGATCTCCCGAGGCTCGCCCCCGATGCCCCCAAAGCTCACCGGCCCCCGATCTCCCGAGGCTCGCCCCCCCAAGGCTCGCCCCCCCGATCTCCCGAGGCTTGCCCACCCCGCGATCTCCTGAGGCTCGCTGCCCCCCCGATCTCCCGAGGCTCGTCTCGAGGCACGCCCTCCTCCCCCCCCGATCTCTCGAGCCGCGCCCCCCCGATCTCCGGAGGCCCAGTCTCTGGAGCCCCACCCCCCGCCCGAGCTGGCTTCAAGAGCAGAGAGACCCCGCCCCCTGCGCGAGTCCCGGTTGCCTTGGTAACCCTCCTTCCCTCTCCGCCTCCCGATCTCAGGGCCTGGGCCTGAGCGGCTGGCGAGCCCAGTTGCTGGGTTAACCCTCTCCGCTCCCCCTCCCCTCCCGAGCCTCGGTTGCCTTGGGAACCCTCCTCCCCTCTCCGCCTCCCAATCTCCGGGCGTGTGCCTGAGAGGCCGATTGCATCTGGCGAACCCCATGGCCGGGGTAACCCTCTCTGCTCCCCCTCCCCTCCCGAGCCGAGCCCCGGTTGCCTTGGTAACCCTCCTCCCCTCTCCGCCTCCCGATCTCCGGGCCTGGGCTGAGCGGCCGATTGCGGCTGGCAAGTCCGGTTGCCGGGGTAACCCTCTCCGCTCCCCCTCCCCTCCGGAGCCCCGCCACCCCCGAATGATCCGCCAGGAGCTTGCAGTGAGCCCAGCCAGCCTTTACCAAATGGCTGGCCGCTGGTTCGGAATCGGGCCCAGCGGTGGGGGGCGTAAGTGATGGGAGGAGCTTGCCACAAAACAATTGCCTAGGGTCCAGCATGGCTGGCAACAGATGCCCAGGCTTCGAGGCCTACCTGGAAAAACGGGGAAAGGTAGGAAAATTATTGAGATTAGATAAAAGATTTAGAAAGTAATTAACTTTTTTAAAAAAGAATATGTATTTTAAAGCAACGTTTTTTTTAAAGAAGCAGAAAGCGGGAAAAAGAAAGAAAGTTTGGAATCAAGATGGCGGCGACTCACCTCGGTTCAGAACGATAAGGCCCGCCCACACACGCAACGATTGGTCGACCGTCAGGTGACCGAAGCATAGGATTGGTCAATCGTCCCGTCACTCGACCGTAGGAGGGCCCTGCCACACACGCCAGCAACCCGGCGTACGATTGGTCGACCTCGAAGTCACTCAATCAGTAATGAGCAGATAATGAGATGCTAATGAGCAGAATGTTGAAAGTATTTTGGATACCACGGGCGCGATTTCTGTCCGGCCGAAAGGTAAATATACTTACGACCGTTTCGGAACGGTAAGCTTTCTTTCAACGTAACGCATGCATAGGTACGCACTATAACTTTTGAGCGCATACCGGACAGAAGCACACACGAGGACAGACAGACAGAGAGACACACAGATAGACAGACAGACAGAGAGACAGACAGTCAGAACGGTCCGTTTATATATATAGATGAGTTCGCATGGACAGAAAGACATGAACAAGAGTGGATCAACCTCAAAACAGTGCTGACAACCACACCTGCACTCACCTTCTTTGACCCAACCAAAAGAATCAAAGTGTCAACAGATGCATCAAAAGATGGCCGAGGTGCGGTCTTGCTACAAGCAGAGGTTGAAGATTGGAAGCCTGTTGCCTATGCCTCCAGGTCTATGACTGATACTGAGTGTCGATACGCCCAGATTGAAAAGGTATATCTAGGCTTGGTAGTTGGACTAGAAAAGTTTCATGGCTACATATATGGACTTCCCACCTTCACAGTTGAGACAGACCACAGTCCTCTGGTCGCCATCATAAAAAAAAACCCGAATGAGATGTCTCCAAGGATTCAACGACTCATGATGAAGCTGCAAAGATATGACTTTGAACTGATCTACACACCAGGCAAATACATAGTATTAGCAGATGCACTATCCCGAGCACCTACAATGAGTCATGTGAGCTCTACTGAAGAAGACATGAATGTTCACTGCTGCGCTGCCCGTGTCAGACACAAAATCAAAGCAAATAGCTGAAGAAATAGTAAAAGATACAGTTTTACAAACAGTAATAGAGAACATTCATCATGGTTGGCCAAAAGGTTCCTGTCCAAAATATTTTCACATAAGGTCAGAATTGAGTGTCGCAAGTGGACTATTACTAAAACAGAACAGAATAGTCATTCCACAGGCTCTACGTCAAGACATGCTCAAAAGGATTCATGAGGGACACCTCGGAATTGAAAAATGCAAAAGGAGAGCAAGAGACACTGTTTATTGGCCTGGCATAAATAAGGACATTGAGAACATGATAGGCAAATGTGAGACATGTCAGAAACACCAAAACAAACAAGCAAAGGAACCAATGATAGTAGCTGACATACCAACAGCAGCATGGCAAAAGGTTGGTATGGACCTATTTCATTTAAATGGTAAAACTATCTAATAGTGATAGACTACTATTCTAACGATCCTGAGATGGCGCTGCTCTCAAGCCCCACAGCAAGCAGTGTCATAATGCATGTGAAAACAATCTTCGCCAGACATGGAATTCCCAGGATTGCCATCAGCGACAATGGTCCGTGCTTCAACTGTAAGGAGTGGCAACAGTTTGCAGCACATTATGAATTTCAGCACATCACATCCAGTCCTTTGTATGCTCAGTCAGGTAAGGCAGAGAAAGGTGTTCAAGTTCTCAAGCAGCTACTGAAGAAAGCGACAGAAAGCAAGTCTGATCCTTATCTCGCCCTGCTGAGCTACCGAGCCTCACCTTTAGACTGTGGTTCTTCACCTGCTGAACTACTAATGGGTCGCAAGTTGTGCACCACGCTACCCTGCTGTGCAGAAGAACAGCAAAGTGAGGAACTGAGACACAGACTTCAACTGTTAAAGCTGAAACAGAAATCATACTATGACAAGTCATCCAATCTCTAAAACCATTGACAAAGGATGATGTTGTCAGGATTGAGGATCCATATGCATGGAACAGGAATGCTACAGTTCTTGAGGAAGTAGGACCAAGGTCATACACTGTTAGAACTGAGGAAGGACAGATTCTCAGGAGGAACCGCCGTTCTGTCCTAAAAAACACAAGAGACTATTCAAGACCAGATTGATGACAATGCCGCAACTGCATCTTGTCATTCACCGCCAGAAGAATCTCATGAAGACACATCAGACTTACCCGTGTTGATAAGATCCACACGTGAAGTTAAAGAGCCTGATAGACTTAATCTTTGAGTACAATGTAAAGCTTTGAAAATGTGTTGAATGTTTTGAAAATGTTTATGTTTATAGAGCACTAACAAAAGTGTTACTGATATTATCATTATTGTTTTCTTGAAAGTTGATTGATATACATTTTGTTAAACCTCAAAGAAAGGGGGGTGTAGTGATCAATAGCATGTCATTCTATAGTGTACACTAGGTGCAGTCGTAGAGCTGTATATAGCTGTATGTATATGACTACACTACCCAGCTATATATTATATTAAGACTACATTATCCATGAGGCTAGGATACCCACAAGGCAGCAGTCAAGATGAAAGCCTCTACAAGATGCTGTACAAGTCCACATGTGCTCAATAAAAGTAGCTAGCAAAAGCTAGCTGTGTTCATAATAAGAATGTCTATTTATTAATGAACATAACACAGTGAGGTATCTGGATGAGCAGAGCCAGTACAAGTGAGGCCAGTGATATATCTGAATCAGCGGTGCCAGTACAAAAGAGGCCAGTGATATATCTGAACAGGCAGTGCAGGTACAATTGAGAACAGTGATATATCTGAATGAGCAGAAACAGTACAAATGAGTCCAGTGATATAACTGAATGAGCAGTGCCAGTACAAGTGAGTTCAGTTATATATCTGAATGAGCAGTGCCAGTTCAAGTGAGGCCAGTGATATATCTGAATTGAGCAGTGACAGTACAAGAGAGTTCAGTGATATATCTGAATGAGCAGTGCAAATACAAGTGAGTTCAGTGATATATCTGAATGAGCAGGGAAAGTAAATGTGAGGCCAGTGATATATCTGAAAGATCATTGCCAGTACCAGTGTGTTCAGTGATCTATCTGAATGAAGAGTGCCAGTATGATTGAGGACAGAGATTTCTCTGAATGAGCAGTGCCAGTACAAGTAGGGTCAGGAACATATCAGAATGGGTAGTGCCAATAAAAGTGAGTTCATTGGTGTATCTGAGTGAGCATTGTCAATAGAACTGAGGCCAGTAATATATTTGAATGGGCAGTGTCTGTACAAGTGAGGCCAGTGATATATCTGAATGAGCAGTGCCAGTAAAGTGAGGTCAGTGATATATCTGACTGAGCAGTGCAAGTACACGTGAGGCCAGTGATATATCTGAATGAGCAGAAACAGTACAATTGAGGTCAGTGATATATCTGAATGAGCAGTGCAAGTACACGTGAGTCCAGTGATATAACTGAATGAGCAGAAACAGTACAAATGAGTCCAGTGATATGACTGAATGAGCAGTGCCAGTATAAATGAGGCCAGTGATATAACAGAATGAGCAGTGCCAGTATAAGTGAGGTCAGTGATATAACTGAATGGGCAGTGCAGGTACAAGTGAGACAAATGATATATCTGAATGAGAAGAGTAGTTCAAAGGAGTCCTGTGATATATCTGAAAGAGCAGTGCCAGTAAAGTGAGGTCAGTGATATATCTCAATGGGCAGTGCAGGTACAAGTGAGGGCAGTGATATATCTGAATGAGCAGAAACAGTACAAACGAGTCCAGTTATATATCTGAATATGCAGTGCCAGTACAAGTGAGGGCAGTGATATATCTGAATGAGCAGTGCCTGTAGAAGTGAGGTTAGTGATATATCTGAATGAGCAGTAGCAGTACAATTGCGGACAGTGATATATCTGAATGAGCAGTGTGAGCACGTCAGATCAAGTGAGATCAATGATATATCTGAATGAGCAGTGCGAGTACAGGTGGGGCAAGCGATATGTCTGAATGAGCAGTGCCGGTTCATGTGAGGTCAGTGATATTACTGAATTAACAGTGCGAGTACAATTGGGTCAAGTGATATATCTGAATGAACAGTGCCAGTAAAATTAAGGTCAGTAAATAACTGAAAGAGCATTGCGAGTACAATGAGGCCAGTGAAATATCAGAATGAGAAGTGCCGGTACAAGAGATGTTAGTGAGATATCTGAATGAGCAGTGCCGGTACAAGACAGGTTAGTGAGATATCTGAATGAGCAGTGCCAGTACAAGTGACGTCAGTGATATATCTGACTGAGCAGTGCCAATAAATTGAGGTCAGTGATATATCTGACTGAGCAGTGCACGTACAAGTGAGTCCAGTGATGTATCTCAATGTGCAGAAACAGTATAAATGAGTCCAGTAATATATCTGAATGAGCAATGCCAGTAAAGTGGGGACAGTGATATATTTGAATGAGCAGAACCAGTACAAATGAGTCCAGTCATATATCTGAAACAACAGAGCCAGTAGCAGTGAGGTCAGTGATATATCTGAATGAGCAGTGCCAGTTCAAGTGAGGCAAGTGATATATTTGAATTGGGCAATACCAGTACAAGTGAATTCAGTGATATATCTGAATGAGCATTGAAAATACAAGTGAGTCCAGTAATAAATCTGAATGTGCAGTGCCAGTATAAGTGAGGGCAGTGATATATCTGAATGGGCAATGCAGGTGCAAGTGAGACCAGTGATATATCTGAATGAGAAGTGCCTGTAGAAGTGAGGTCAGTGATATACCTGTGAAACACACAGCACTGCAGTGTAAGGACACAGAATTGTATATCATCAGCCCTGTAGTGTAAGTGCACAGACCTGCACAACAAGCAGCCCTGCAATGTAAGGACACAGACCTGTACAACATTCAGCGCTGCAGCGTAAGGACACAAACCTGCACAACGTCCAGCCCTGCATTGTAAGGACACAGACTTGAACAACATCCAAAACTGCAGTGTAAGGACACAGACATTGACAACATCCAGCCCTGCAGTGTAAGGACACAGACCTGTGCAACACACAGCCCTGCTGTGTAAGGGCACAGATCTGTAACAACATCCAGCTCTGCAGTGTAAGGGCACAGACCGGTACAACACCCAGCCCTGCAGTTTAAGGACACAGACCTGTAAAACATCCAGCCCTGCTGAGTAAGGGCGCAGAAATGTACAAAATCCAGTTCTGCATTGTAAGATCACAGACTTTTACAACATCCAGTCCTGCACTTTAAGGACACAGACATGTACAACATCGAGCTCTGCAGTGTAACGATACAGAAATGTACAACACACAGCCCTGCAGTGTAAGGACACAGACCTGTACAACACACAGTCCTGCAGTGAAAGGACACAGACCGGTACAACATCCAGCTCTGCAGCTTAAGGACACTGACCTGTACAACATCCAGCTCTGCAGCATAAGGACACAGATCTGTACAACACACAGTCCAGCAGTGTAAGGACACAGAACTGTAGAGCACACAGCCCTGCAGTTTAGGGACACAGACCACTACAACACACAGTCCTGCAGTGTAAGGACACAGAACTGTACAACACAGAGTCCTGCAGTGTAAGGACACAGACCTGTACAACACACAGCCCTGAAGTGTAAGGACACAGACCTGTATAACAACCAGCACTGCAGTGTAAGTGCACAGGCCGGTACAACACACAGCCCTGCAGTATAAGGACACAGACCTGTACAACATACAGCACCGCAGTGTAAGGACACAGACCTGTCAAACACGCAGCCCTGCAGAATATATTCACAGACTTGTACAACCCAAATCCCTGCAGTGTAAGGACACAGACATGTACAACTCACAGCCCTGCAATGTAAAGACATAGATCTGTACAAAACAGAGCCCTGCATAATAAGGACACAGACCTGTACAACACACAGCCCTGTAGTGTAAGGCCACAGACCGGTACAGCACACAGCCCTGCAGTGTAAGGACACAGACCTGTACAACATCCAGCCCTGCAGTGTAAGGACACAGACCTGCACAACACCCAGCTCTGCAGTGTAAGGACACAGACCTGTACAACACACAGCCCTGCAGTGTAAGGACACAGACATAATACAACATCCAGCCCTGCAGTGTAAGGGCACAGAGCTGTACAACACGCAGCCCTGCAGTGTAAGGACACAGACCTGTACAACATCCAACCCTGCAGCATAAGGACACAGACTTGTAAGACACGCAGCCCTGATATGTAAGGACAAAGACCTGTAGAGGACACAGCCCTGCAGTGTAAGGACACAGACCTGTACAACATCCAGTCTTGTAGTGTAAGGACACAGACCTGTACAACACACAGCCCTACAGTGTAACGACACAGACCTGTACATCATTCAGCCCTGCACTGCAAGGACACAGACCAGTACAACATCCAGCACTGCAGTGTAAGGACACAAACCTGCACAACATCCAGCCCTGCAGTGTAAGGACACAGACCAGTACAACATCCAGCCCTGCAGTGTAAGAGCACAGACCTGCACTGCATCCAGCCCTACAGTGTAAGGCCACAGATCTGTAGAACATTCAGTCCTGCAGTGTCAGGACACAGAACTGTACAACATCAAGCCCTGCAGTGTAATGGAACAGACATGTACATCATCCAGCCCTGCAGTGTAAGGACACAGACCTGTACAACATCCCGCCCTGCAGTGTAAGGACACAGACCTGTACAACACGGAGCCATGCAGTGGAAGAGCACAGACCTGAACAACATCCAGCCCTGCAGTTTAAGGACAGAGACGGGTACAACTTCCAGCCATGCAGTGTAAGTTCACAGGCCAGTGCAACATCCAGTCCTACAGTGTTCGGACACAGAACCTTTCAACATCCAACCCTGCAGAGTAAGCTCACGGACCTGTACAACACACAGCCCTGCAGTGTAAGGACACAGACCGGTACAAAACGCAGCGCTGCATTGTAAGGACACATTCCTGCACAACATCGAGACCTGCAATGTAAGGACACCGACCTGTACAACATCCAGCGCTGCATTGTAATGACACAGACATGTACAACATACAGAGCTGCAGTGTAAGCACACAGAACTGTACAACACACAGCCCTGCAGTGTAGGGACACAGTCCGGAACAACACGCAGACATGCAGTGCAAGGACACATACCGGTAAAACACACAGCAATGCAGTGTAAGGACACAAACTGGTGCAACACACAGCCCTGCAGTGTAAGGACACAGACGGGTACAACATCCAGCCCTGCAGTGTAAGGACACAGAGCTGTACAATATCCAGCCCTGCAGTTTAAGGACACAGACCTGCACATCACCCAGCCCTGCAGTGTAAACACACAGTTCTGTACAACACCCAGCCCTGCAGTATAAGCACACAGACGTGTACAACACCCAGCCCTGCAGTGTAAGTACACAGACCAGGACAACACACAGCCCTGCAGTGTAATGACACAGACCTGTACAACACGCAGCTCTGCAGTGTAACGGCACAGACCTGTTCAACAGACTGCCCTGCAGTGTAAGGACCCAGAACGGTGCAAACGCAGCGCTGCAGTGCAAGGACACAGATGTGTGCAATACAGGGCACAGACCTGTACAATATCCAGCCCTGCAGTGTAAGGACACAGACCAGTACAACACGCAGACCTGCAGTGTAAGGACACAGACCTGTACAACACAAAGCCCTGAAGTATAAGGACACAGACCTGTACAACATCCAATCCTGTAGTGTAAGGACACAGAACTGTACAACATCCAGCCCTGCAGTGTCAGGACACAGACCTGTATAACACACAGCCCTGCAGTGTTAGGACACAGACCGGTACAACACACAGACCTGCAGTGTAAGTACACAGACCTGTACAACACCCAGCCCTGCAGTGCAAGGTCACAGACCGGTGCAACACACAGACCTGCAGTGTAAGTACACAGACCTGTACAACATCCAGCCCTGCAGTGTCAGGACACAGACCTGTATAACACACAGCCCTGCAGTTTAAGGACACAGACCGATAAAACATCCAGCCCTGCAGTGTAAGGACACAGACCTGTACAACACCCAGCCCTGCAGTGTAAGAGGACAGATCTGTAGACCATCCAACCCTGCAGTGTAAGACCACAGACCTGTACAAAACAGAGCTCTGCCGTGTAAGGACAGAGACCTGTACATCACACAGCGCAGCAATGTAAGGGCAAAGAGCTGTACATCACACAGCCCTGCAGGGTAAGGGCACAGACCAGTACAACACTCAGCCCAGCAGTGTAAGGACACAGACCGGTACAACACGAAGCCCTGCAGTGTAACGACACAGACCGGTACAACACACAGCCCTGCAGTCTAATGACACAGACCTGTACAACATCCAGACCTGCAGTGTAAGGACACAGACCTGTGCAACACACAGCCCTGCAGTGAAACAACACAGACTGGTACAACACACAGCCCTGCAGGATAAGGACACAGACCTGTACAACACCCAGCCCTGCAGTGTAAGGAGACAGACCTGTACAACATCCCGCCTTGCAGTGTAAGGAAATAGACCGGTACAACATCCAGCCCTGCAGTGTAAGGACACAGACTGGTACAACACATAGCCCTGCATTTTAAGGACACAGACCTGAACTTCATCCGTCCCTGCAGTGTACGGACACAGACCGGTACAACATCCAGCCCTGCAGTATAAGGACATAGACTGTACAACACACAGCCCTGCAGTGTAAGGGCACATACCTGTACAACATCCAGCCCTGCAGTGCAAGGACACAGACCTGTACAACATCCAGCCCTGCAGTGTAAGAACACAGCCCGATACAAAATCCAGCCCTGCAGTGTAAGGACACAGACCGGTACAACACACAACCCTACATATTAAGGATACAGACGTGCACAACATCCAGCCCTGCAGTGGAAGGACACAAACCAGCACAACACACAGCCCTGCAGTGTAAGGACAACGACGTGTACTACATCCAGCCCTGCAGTGTAAGGACACAGACCTTTACAACACACAGCCCTGCAGTTTAAGGACACAGAACTGTAAATCATCCAGCCCTGAAATGCAAGGACACAGACCGGAACAACACACTGCCCTGCAGTGTGAGGACAGAGACCTTTACAACACACAGCGCAGCAGTGCAAGGGCACAGACCTGTACAACACGCAGCCTTGCAGTGTAACGACACAGACCCGTACAACATCGAGCACTGCTGTGTAACAACACAGACCTGTACAACACACAGCCCTGCAGTGTTAGGACACAGACCTGCACAACATCCAGCCCTGCAGAGTAAGGACAAAGATCGGTGCAACACACAGCCGTGCAGTGTAAGGACACAGACCTGTACAACACAAAGCCCTGCACAGTAAGGACAAAGACCGGTACAACACGCAGCCCTGCAGTATAAGGACACAGACCAGTACAACACGAAGACCTGCAGCATAAGAACACAGACCTCTCCAACATCCAGCCCTGCAGTGTAAGGAAACAGAACTTTACAAAACGCAGCCCTGCAGTTTAAGGACACAAACCGGTACAACACCCAGCCATGCAGTGTAAGAACACATACCTGTATAACACCCAGCCCTGCCGTTTAAGGACGCAGACCTGTACAACACACAGCACTGCAGTGTAAGGACACAGATCTGTACAACACGCAGCCCTGCAGTGTAAGGACACAGACCTGTATAACACGCAGCCATGCAGTGTAAGGACACAGACCGGTACAACACGCAGCCCTGCAGTGTAAGGACATAGAACGGTACAACACACAGCCCTGCAATCTAAGGACACAGACTAGTACAACATCCAGCCCTGCAGTGTAAGGACACAGACCTGTACAACACACAGCCCTGCAGTGAAACGACACAGACCGGTACAACACACAGCCCTGCAGGGTAAGGACAAAGACCTGTACAACACTCAGCCCTGCAGTTTAAGGACACAGACCAGTACAATACACAGCACTGCAGTCTAAGGACACAGTCCGGTACAACATCCAGCCCTGCAGTGTAATGAGACAGACCTGTACAACATCCCGCCCTGCAGTGTAAGGACACAGACCGGTATAACATCCAGCCCTGCAGTGTAAGGACACAAACTGGTACAACACACAGCCCTGCAGTTTAAGGACAAAGACCTGTACTTCATCCGGCCCTGTAGTGTAAGGACACAGACCAGTACAACATCCAGTCCTGCTGTGTAAGGACATAGACCTCTACAACACACAACCCTGCAGTGTAAGGGCACAGACCTGTACAACATCCAGCCCTGCAGTGCAAGGACACAGACCTGTACAACATCCAGCCCTACAGTGTAAGGACACAGCCCGATACAGCATCCAGCCCTGCAGTGTAATGACACAGACCTGTACAATACACAACCTACATTTTAAGGACACAGACGTGCACAACATCCAGCCCTGCAGTGTAAGGACAACGACCTGTACAACATCCAGCCCTGCAGTGTAAGGACACAGACCTGTACAACACACAGCCCTGCAGTGAAAGGACACAGAACTGTAAATCATACAGCCCTGAAATGCAAGGACACAGACCAGAACAACACACAGCCCTGCAGTGTAAGGAAACAGACCAGTACATCACGCAGCCCTGCAGTGTGAGGACACAGACCTATACAACAGACAGCGCAGCAGTGCAAGGACTCAGGCCCGTACTGCATCCAGCTCTGCAGTGTAAGGACACAGACCTGTACAACATCCAGCCCAGCAGTGTAAGGACACAGACCAGTAGAACATCCAGCCCTGCAGTTTAAGGTCAAAGACCTGTACAACTGACAGCCCTGTGGTGTACCGACACAGACCTGTTCAACACAAAGCCCTGCAATGTAAGGACACAGACCAGTAAAACACGGAGACCTGCAGTGTAAGGACACAGACCTGTTCAACACACAGTCTTGCAGTGTAAGGACACATACCTGTATATCACACAGCCCTGCAGTTTAAGGACGCAGACCTGTACAACACACAGCCCTGCAGTGTAAGGACACAGATCTGTACAACACGCAGCCCTGCAGTGTAAGGACACAGACCTGTATAACACGCAGCACGCAGCCATGCAGTGTAAGTGCAGAGACCCGTACAACACACAGCCCTGCAGTGTAAGGACAAAGACCTGTTCATCACACAGCCCTGCAGTGTAAGGACACAGACCTGTACAACATTCAGCCTTGCAGTGTAAAGACACAGACCTGCACAACACACATCCCTGCAGAATAAGGACACAGACCTGTACAACATCCAGCACTGCAGTGTAAGGTCACAGCCTTGTACAAATCACAGCCCTGCAGTGTAAGTTCACAGAAAGGTACAACATCCAGGCTGCCAGTTGAAGGGCACAGGCCTGTACAACATCCAGCCCTGCAGTGTAAGGACACAAACCTGTACAACACCCAACCCTGCAGTGTAATGACACAGTCCTGTACAGCACACAGCCCTGTAGTGTAAGGACACAGACCTGTAAAACACCCAGCCCTGCAGTGTATGAACACAGACCTGTACAACATTCAGCCCTGCAGTTTAAGCACACAGACCTGTACAACACGCAGCCCTGCAATGTAAGGACACAGACCTGTGCAACACACAGACCTGCAGGGAAAGGTCACAGACCTGTACAACACACAGACCTGCAGTGTAAGGACTCAGACCTGCACAACACGTAGCCCTGCAGTGTAAGCACACAGACCTGAACAACACACAGCCCTGCAGTGTAAGGACACAGACTGGTACAACACACAGCCTTGCAGTGTAAGGACACAGACAGGCACATCGCGCAGCCCTGCAGTGTGAGGACACAGACCTGTACAATACACAGCGCTGCAGTGTAATGACACAGACATGCACAACACGCAGCCCTGCAGTGTAAGGACACAGACCCGTACAACATCCAGTCATGCAGTTTATAGACACAGACCTGTACAACATCGAGCCCTGCAGATTAAGGACACAGACAGGTACAACATCAAGCCCTGCAGTGTAAGGACACAGACCTGTACACCATCCAGCCCTGCAGTGTAAGGACACAGCCCGATATAACATCCAGCCCTGCAGTGTAAGGAAACGGACTGGGACAACACACAACCCTACATTTTAAGGACACAGACGTGCACAACATCCAGCCCTGCAGTGGAAGGACACAGACCAGCACAACACACAGCCCTGCAGTGTAAGGACAAGACCTGTACAACATCCAGCCCTGCAGTGTAAGGACACAGACCTGTACAACACACAGCCCTGCAGTGTAAGGACACAGAACTGTAAATCATCCAGCCCTGAAATGCAAGAACACAGACCGGAACAACACACTGCCCTGCCATGTAAGTACACAGACCGGTACAGCACGCAGTTCTGCAGTGTGAGGACACAGACCTATACAGCACACAGCGCAGCAGTGCAAGGCCACAGACCTGTACAACACTCAGCCTTGAAGTGTAAGGACACAGATCCGTACAACATCCAGCCCGGCTGTGTAAGAACACAGACATGTACAACACACAGCTCTGCAGTGTGAGGACACAGACCAGTACAACATCCAGCATTGCAGTGTAAGGACACAGACCTGTACAATATCAAACCCTGCAGTTTAAGGATGCAGACCAGTACAACATCCAGCCCTGCAGAGTAAGTACACAGACCTATACAAAACCCAGCCCTGCAGTGTAACGACACAGACCTGTACAAAATCCAGCACTACAGTGTAAGGACACAGCCCGGCACATCACACAGCCCTGCTGTGTAAGGACACAGACCTGTACAACATCCAGCCCTGCAGAGTAAGGACACAGACCGGTGCAACACACAGCCGTGCAGTGTAAGGACACAGGCCTGTACAACACACAGCCCTGCAGAATAAGGACAAAGACGGGTACAACACGCAGCCCTGCAATATAAGAACACAGAGCTCTAAAATATCCAGCCCTGCAGTGTAAGGACACAGAACATTACAAAACGCAGGCCTGCAGTGTAAGGACACAGACCTGTACAACACCCAGCCCTGCAGCGTAAGGACACATACCTGTATAACACCCAGCCCTGCAGTTTAAGGACGCAGACCTGTACAACACACAGCCCTGCAGTGTAAGGATACAGATCTGTACAACACGCAGCTCTGCAGTGTAAGGACACAGACCTGTATAACACGCAGCCATGCAGTGTAAGGTCACAGGCCGGTACAACACGCAGCCCTGCAGTGTAAGGACACAGACCGGTACAACACAGAGCCCTGCAATCTAAGGACACAGACCTGTACAACATCCAGCCCTGCAGTGTAAGGACACAGACCTGTACAACACACAGCCCTGCAGTGAAACGACACAGACCGGTACAACACACAGCCCTGCTGGGTAAGGACACAGACCTGTGCAAACCCAGCCCTGCAGTTTAAGGACACAGACCTGTACAACACCCAACCCTGCAGTTTAAGGACACAGACCTGTACAACATCCCACCCTGCAGTGTAAGGACACAGACCGGAACAACATCCAGCCCTGCAGTGTAAGGGCACAGACTGGTACAACACACAGCCCTGCAGTTTAAGGACACAGACCTATACTTCATCCGGCCCTGCAGTGTACGGACACAGACCAGTACAACATCCAGCCCTGCAGTGTTAGGACATAGACCTGTACAACACACAGCCCTGCAGTCTAAGGGCACAGACCTGTACAACATCCAGCCGTGCAGTGCAAGGACACAGACCTGTACAACATCCAGCCCTGCAGTATAAGGACACAGCCCGATACAACATCCAGCCCTGCAGTGTAAGGACACAGTCCTGTACAACACACAGCCCTGCAGTGTAAGGACAACGACCTGTACTCCATCGAGCCCTGCAGTGTAAGGAAACAGACCTGTACAACACACAGCCCTGCAGTGTAAGGACACAGAACTGTAAATCATCCAGCCCTGAAATGCAAGGACACATCCCGGAACAACACACAGCTCTGCAGTGTAAGGACACAGACCGGTACAGCACGCAGCCCTGCAATGTGAGGACACAGAACTATACAACATACAGCGCAGCAGTGCAAGGGCAGAGACCTGTACAACACGCAGCCTTGCAGTTTAAGGACACAGACAGGTACAACATCCAGCTCTGCTGTGTATGAACACAGACCTGTACATCACACAGCCCTGCAGTGTAAGGGCACAGGCCTGTACTACATCCAGCCCTGCAGTGTAAGGACACAGACCTGTACAACATCCAGCCCTGCAGTGTAAGGATACAGACCTGTACACATCCAGCCCTGCAGTGTAAGGACACAGACCTGTACACCATCCAGCCCTGCAGTGTAAGGTCACAGCCTTGTACAAATCACAGCCCTGCAGTGTAAGTTTACAGAAAGGTACAACATCCAGCCTTGCAGTTTAAGGGCACAGACCTGTACAACATCCAGCCCTGCAGTGTAAGGACACAAACCTGTACAACACCCAACCCTGCAGTGTAATGACACAGTCCTGTACAGCACACAGCCCTGTAGTGTAAGGACACAGACCTGTAAAACACCAAGCCCTGCATTGCATGAACACAGACCTGGACAACATCCAGCCCTGCAGTTTTAGCACACAGACCTGTACAACACGCAGCCCTGCAATGTAAGGACACAGACCTGTGCAACACACAGACCTGCAGGGAAAGGACACAGACCTGTACAACATCCAGCCCTGCAGTGTAAGGTCACAGCCTTGTACAAATCACAGCCCTGCAGTGTAAGTTCACAGAAAGCTACAACATCCAGCCTTGCAGTTTAAGGGCACAGACGTGTACAACATCCAGCCCTGCAGTGTAAGGACACAGACCTGTACAACATCCAGCCCAGCAGTGTAAGGTCACAGCCTTGTACAAATCACAGCCCTGCAATGTAAGTTCACAGAAAGGTCCAACATCCAGCCTTGCAGTTTAAGGGCACAGACCTGTACAACATCCAGCCCTGCAGTGTAAGGACACAAACCTGTACAACACCCTACCCTGCAGTGTAATGACACAGTCCTGTACAGCACACAGCCCTGTAGTGTAAGGACACAGACCTGTAAAACACCCAGCCCTGCAGTGTATGAACACAGACCTGTACAACATCCAGCCCTGCAGTTTAAGCACACAGACCTAGACAACACGCAGCCCTGCAATGTAAGGACACAGACCTGTGCAACACACAGACCTGCAGGGAAAGGACACAGATCTGTACAACACACAGACCTGCAGTGTAAGGACACAGACCTGCACAACACGTAGCCCTGCAGTGTAAGGACACAGACCTGAACAACACACAGCCCTGCAGTGTAAGGACACAGACTGGTACAACACACAGCCTTGCAGTGTAAGGACACAGACAGGCACATCGCACAGCCCTGCAGTGTGAGGACACAGATCTGTACAATACACAGCGCTGCAGTGTAATGACACAGACATGCACAACACGCAGCCCTGCAGTGTAAGGACACAGACCCGTACAACATCCAGCCCTGCAGTGTCAGGGCACAGACCTGTATAACACACAGCCCTGCAGTTTAAGGACACAGACCGATAAAACATCCAGCCCTGCAGTGTAAGGACACAGACCTGTACAACACCCAGCCCTGCAGTGTAAGAGGACAGATCTGTAGACTATCCAGCCCTGCTGTGTAAGTCCACAGACCTGTACAAAACAGAGCTCTGCAGTGTAAGGACAGAGACCTGTACATCACACAGCGCAGCAATGTAAGGGCAAAGAGCTGTACATCACACAGCCCTGCAGGGTAAGGGCACAGACCAGTACAACACTCAGCCCAGCAGTGTAAGGACACAGACCGGTACAACAAGCAGCCCTGCAGTGTAAGGACACAGACCGGTACAACACACAGCCCTGCAGTCTAATGACACAGACCTGTACAACATCCAGCCCTGCAGTGTAAGGACACAGACCTGTACAACACACAGCCCTGCAGTGAAACAACACAGACCGGTACAACACACAGCCCTGCAGGATAAGGACACAGACCTGTACAACACCCAGCCCTGCCGTTTAAGGACACAGACCGGTAAAACACAGAGCCCTACAGTGTAAGGACACAGACCGGTACAAAATCCAACCCTGCAGTCTAAGGACACATACCGGTACAACATCCAGCCCTGCAGTGTAAGGAGACAGACCTGTACAACATCCCGCCTTGCAGTGTAAGGAAATAGACAGGTACAACATCCAGCCCTGCAGTGTAAGGACACAGACTGGTACGACACATAGCCCTGCAGTTTAAGGACAGAGACCTGTATTTCATCCGTCCCTGCAGTGTACGGACACAGACCGGTACAACATCCAGCCCTGCAGTGTAAGGACATAGACCTGTACAACACACAGCCCTGCAGTGTAAGGGCACAGACCTGTACAACATCCAGACATGCAGTGCAAGGACACAGACCAGTACAACAACCAGCCCTGCAGTGTAAGGACACAGCCCGATAAAACATCCAGCCCTGCAGTGTAAGGACACAGACCGGTACAACACACAACCCTACATTTTAAGGACATAGACGTGAACAACATCCAGCCCTGCAGTGGAAGGACATAGACCTTTACAACACACAGCCCTGCAGTGTAAGGACGCAGAACTGTTAATCATCCAGCCCTGAAATGCAAGGACACAGACCGGAACAACACACTGCCCTGCATTTTAAGGACACAGACGTGCACAACATCCAGCCCTGCAGTGGAAGGACACAGACCAGTACAACAACCAGCCCTGCAGTGTAAGGACACAGACCAGTACAACAACCAGCCCTGCAGTGTAAGGACACAGCCCGATACAACATCCAGCCCTGCAGTGTATGGACACAGACCGGTACAACACACAACCCTACATTTTAAGGACATAGACGTGCACAACATCCAGCCCTGCAGTGGAAGGACACAAACCAGCACAAAACACAGCCCTGCAGTGTAAGGGCAACGACGTGTACAACATCCAGCCCTGCAATGTAAGGACATAGACCTTTACAACACACAGCCCTGCAGTGTAAGGACGCAGAACTGTAAATCATCCAGCCCTGAAATGCAAGGACACAGACCGGAACAACACACTGCCCTGCAGTGTAAGGACACAGACCTGTACAACATCCAGCCCTGCAGTGTAAGGACACAGACCTGTACACAGCCAGTCCTGCAGTGTAAGGACACAGAGCTGTACACATCCAGCCCTGCAGTGTAAGGACACAGACCTGTACAACATCCAGCCCTGCAGTGTAAGGTCACAGCCTTGTACAAATCACAGCCCTGCAGTGTAAGTTCACAGAAAGGTACAACATCCAGCCTTGCAGTTTAAGGGCACAGACCTGTACAACATCCAGCCCTGCAGTGTAAGGACACAAACCTGTACAACACCCAACCCTGCAGTGTAATGACACAGTCCTGTACAGCACACAGCCCTGTAGTGTAAGGACACAGACCTGTAAAACACCCAGCCCTGCAGTGTATGAACACAGACCTGTACAACATCCAGCCCTGCAGTTTCAGCACACAGACCTGTACAACACGCAGCCCTGCAATGTAAGGACACAGACCTGTGCAACACATAGACCTGCAGGGAAAGGACACAGAACTGTACAACATCCAGCCCTGCAGTGTAAGGTCACAGCCTTGTACAAATCACAGCCCTGCAGTGTAAGTTCACAGAAAGCTACAACATCCAGCCTTGCAGTTTAAGGGCACAGACGTGTACAACATCCAGCCCTGCAGTGTAAGGACACAGACCTGTACAACATCCAGCCCTGCAGTGTAAGGACACAGACCTGTACAACACACAGCCCTGCAGTGTAAGGACGCAGAACTGTAAATCATCCAGCCCTGAAATGCAAGGTCACAGACCGGAACAACACACTTCCCTGCAGTGTAAGTACACAGACCGGTACAGCACGCAGCCCTGCAGTGTGAGGACACAGACCTATACAGCACAGAGCGCAGCAGTGCAAGGCCACAGACCTGTACAACACTCAGCCTTGAAGTGTAAGGACACAGATCCGTACAACATCCAGCCCGGCTGTGTAAGAACACAGACCTGTACAACATACAACCCTGCAGTGTAAGGACACAGACCTGTACAACATCCAGCCTTGCAGTGTAAGGACACAGACCTGTACAACATCAAGCCCTGCAGTGTAAGGATGCAGACCAGTACAACATCCAGCCCTGCAGAGTAAGTACACATATCTATACTACCCAGCCCTGCAGTGTAACGACACAGTCCTGTAAAAAATCCAGCACTACAGTGTAAGGACACAGCCCGGCACAGCACACAGCCCTGCAGTGTAAGGACACAGACCTGTACAACATCCAGCCCTGCAGAGTAAGGACACAGACCGGTGCAACACACAGCCGTGCAGTGTAAGCACACAGACATGTACAACACACAGCCCTGCAGAGTAAGTACAAAGACCGGTACAACATGCTGCCCTGCAGTATAAGAACACAGACTTCTAAAATATCCAGCCCTGCAGTGCAAGGGCACAGAACTTTACAAAACGCAGGCCTGCATTGTCAGGACACAGACCGGTACAACACCCAGCCCTGCAGTGTAAGGACACATACCTGTATAACACCCAGCCATGCAGTTTAAGGACGCAGACCTGTACAACACACAGCCCTGCAGTGTAAGGACACAGATCTGTACAACACGCAGCTCTGCAGTGTAAGGACACAGACCTGTGTAACACGCAGCCATGCAGTGTAAGGTCACAGACCGGTACAACACGCAGCCCTGCAGTGTAAGGACACAGACCGGTACAACACACAGCCCTGCAATCTAAGGACACAGACCTGTACAACATCCAGCCCTGCAGTGAAACGATACAGACCGGTACAACACACAGCCCTGCAGTTTAAGGACACAGACCTGTACAACACCGAACCCCGCAGTTTAAGGACACAGACCTGTACAACATCCCACCCTGCAGTGTAAGGACACAGACCGGAACAACATCCAGCCCTGCAGTGTAAGGGCACAGACTGGTACAACACACAGCCCTGCAGTTTAAGGACACAGACCTATACTTCATCCGGCCCTGCAGTGTACGGACACAGACCAGTACAACATACAGCCCTGCAGTGTTAGGACATAGACCTGTACAACACACAGCCCTGCAGTGTAAGGGCACAGACCTGTACAACATCCAGCTCTGCAGTGCAAGGACACAGACCTGTACAACATCTAGCCCTGCAGTGTAAGGACACAGCCCGATACAACATCCAGCCCTGCAGTGTAAGGACACAGACCTGTACAACACACAGCCCTGCAGTGTAAGGACAACGACCTGTACTACATCCAGCCCTGCAGTGTAAGGACACAGACCTGTACAACACACAGCCCTGCAGTGTAAGGACACAGAACTGTAAATCATCCAGCTCTGAAATGCAAGGACACAGAACTATACAACACACAGCGCAGCAGTGCAAGGGCAGAGACCTGTACAACCCGCAGCCTTGCAGTTTAAGGACACAGACAGGTACAACATCCAATCCTGCTGTGTATGAACACCGACCTGTACATCACACAGCCCTGCAGTGTAAGGGCACGGGCGTGTACAACATCCAGCCCTGCAGTGTAAGGACACAGACCTGTACAACATCCAGCCCTGCAGTGTAAGGACACAGACCTGTACACATCCAGCCCTGCAGTGTAAGGACACAGAGCTGTACACATCCAGCCCTGCAGTGTAAGGACACAGACCTGTACAACATCCAGCCCTGCAGTGTAAGGTCACAGCCTTGTACAAATCACAGCCCTGCAGTGTAAGTTCACAGAAAGGTACAACATCCAGCCTTGCAGTTTAAGGGCACAGACCTGTACAACATCCAGCCCTGCAGTGTAAGGACACAAACCTGTACAACACCCAACCCTGCAGTGTAATGACACAGTCCTGTACAGCACACAGCCCTGTAGTGTAAGGACACAGACCTGTAAAACACCCAGCCCTGCAGTGTATGAACACAGACCTGTACAACATCCAGCCCTGCAGTTTCAGCACACAGACCTGTACAACACGCAGCCCTGCAATGTAAGGACACAGACCTGTGCAACACACAGACCTGCAGGGAAAGGACACAGACCTGTACAACATCCAGCCCTGCAGTGTAAGGTCACAGCCTTGTACAAATCACAGCCCTGCAGTGTAAGTTCACAGAAAGCTACAACATCCAGCCTTGCAGTTTAAGGGCACAGACGTGTACAACATCCAGCCCTGCAGTGTAAGGACACAGACCTGTACAACATCCAGCCCTGCAGTGGAAGGTCACAGCCTTGTACAAATCACAGCGCTGCAGTGTAAGTTCACAGAAAGGTACAACATCCAGCCTTGCAGTTTAAGGGCACAGACCTGTACAACATCCAGCCCTGCAGTGTAAGGACACAAACCTGTACAACACCCAACCCTACAGTGTAATGACACAGTCCTGTACAGCACACAGCCCTGTAGTGTAAGGACACAGACCTGTAAAACACCCAGCCCTGCAGTGTATGAACACAGACCTGTACAACATCCAGCCCTGCAGTTTAAGCACACAGACCTGTAAAACACGCAGCCCTGCAATGTAAGGACACAAACCTGTGCAACACACAGACCTGCAGTGTAAGGACACAGACCTGCACAACACGTAGCCCTGCAGTGTAAGGGCACAGACCTGAACAACACACAGCCCTGCAGTGTAAGGACACAGACTGGTACAACACACAGCCTTGCATTGTAAGGACACAGACAGGCACATCGCGCAGCCCTGCAGTGTGAGGACACAGACCTTTACAATACACAGCGCTGCAGTGTAATGACACAGACATGCACAACACGCAGCCCTGCAGTGTAAGGACACAGACCCGTACAACATCCAGTCATGCAGTTTATAGACACAGACCTGTACAACATCGAGCCCTGCCGATTAAGGACACAGGCAGGTACATCATCAAGCCCTCCAGTGTAAGGACACAGACCTGTACACCATCCAGCCCTGCAGTGTAAGGACACAGCCCGATATAACATCCAGCCCTGCAGTGTAAGGAAACAGACCGGTACAACACACAACCCTACATTTTAAGGACACAGACGTGCACAACATCCAGCCCTGCAGTGGAAGGACACAGACCAGCACAACACACAGCCCTTCAGTGTAAGGACAACGACCTGTACAACATCCAGCCCTGCAGTGTAAGGACACAGACCTGTACAACACACAGCCCTGCAGTGTAAGGACGCAGAACTGTAAATCATCCAGCCCTGAAATGCAAGGACACAGACCGGAACATCACACTGCCCTGCAGTGTAAGTACACAGACCGGTAGAGCACGCAGCCCTGCAGTGTGAGGACACACACCTATACAGCACACAGCGCAGCAGTGCAAGGCCACAGACCTGTACAACACTCAGCCTTGAAGTGTAAGGACACAGATCCGTACAACATCCAGCCCGGCTCTGTAAGAACACAGACCTGTACAACACACTGCCCTGCAGTGTAAGGACACAGACCTGTACAACATCCAGCCTTGCAGTGTAAGGACACAGACCTGTACAACATCAAGCCCTGCAGTGTAAGGAGGCAGACCAGTACAACATCCAGCCCAGCAGAGTAAGTACACAGACCTATACAAAACCCAGCCCTGCAGTGTAACGACACAGACCTGTACAAAATCCAGCAATACAATGTAAGGACACAGCCCGGTACATCACACAGCCCAGCAGTGTAAGGACACAGACCTGTAGAACATCCAGCCCTGCAGCGTAAGGCCACAGACCGGTGCAACACACAGCCGTGCAGTGTAAGGACACAGACCTGTACAACACACAGCCCTGCAGAGTAAGGACAAAGACCGGTACAACACACAGCCCTGCAGTATAAGAACACAGACCTCTAAAATCACCAGCCCTGCAGTGTAAGGTCACAGAACTTTACAAAACGCAGGCCTGCAGTGTAAGGACACAGACCGGTACAATACCCAGCCCTGCAGCGTAAGGACACATACCTGTATAACACCCAGCCCTGCATTTTAAGGACGCAGACCTGTACAACACACAGCCCTTCAGTGTAAGGACACAGATCTGTACAACACGCAGCTCTGCAGTGTAACGACACAGACCTGTATAACACGCAGCCATGCAGTGTAAGGTCACAGACCGGTACAACACGCAGCCCTGCAGTGTAAGGACACAGACCGGTACAACACACAGCCCTGCAATATAAGGACACAGACCTGTACAACATCCAGCCCTGCAGTGTAAGGACACAGACCTGTACAACACACAGCCCTGCAGTGAAACGACACAGACCGGTACAACACACAGCCCTGCTGGGTAAGGACACAGACCTGTGCAACACCCAGCCCTGCAGTTTAAGGACACAGACCTGTACAACATCCCACCCTGCAGTGTAAGGACACAGACCGGAACAACATCCAGCCCTGCAGTGTAAGGGCACAGACTGGTACAACACACAGCCCTGCAGTTTAAGAACACAGACCTATACTTCATCCGGCCCTGCAGTGTACGGACACAGACCAGTACAACATCCAGCCCTGCAGTGTTAGGACATAGACCTGTACAACACACTGCCCTGCAGTGTAAGGGCACAGACCTGTACAACATCCAGCCCTGCAGTGCAAGGACACAGACCTGTACAACATCCAGCCCTGCAGTGTAAGGACACAGCCCGATACAACATCCAGCCCTGCAGTGTAAGGACACAGGCCTGTACAACACACAGCCCTGCAGTGTAAGGACAACGACCTGTACTACATCCAGCCCTGCGGTGTAACGACACAGACCTGTACAACACAAAGCCCTGCAGTGTAAGGTCACAGAACTGTAAATCATCCAGCCCTGAAATGCAAGGACACAGACCGGAACAACACACAGCCCTGCAGTGTAAGGACACAGACCGGTACAGCACGCAGCCCTGCAATGTGAGGACACAGAACTATACAACACACAGCGCAGCAGTGCAAGGGCAGAGACCTGTACAACACGCAGCCTTGCAGTTTAAGGACACAGACAGCTACAACATCCAGCCCTGCTGTGTATGAACACAGACCTGTACATCACACAGCCCTGCAGTGTAAGGGCACAGGCTTGTACTACATCCAGCCCTGCAGTGTAAGGACACAGACCTGTACAACATCCAGCCCTGCAGTGTAAGGACACAGACCTGTACACATCCAGCCCTGCAGTGTAAGGACACAGACCTGTAGAACATCCAGCCCTGCAGTTTAAGGTCAAAGACGTGTACAACTCACAGCCCTGCAGTGTACTGACACAGACCTGTACAACACGCAGCCCTGCAGTGTAAGTACACAGACCTGTACAACACACAGCCCTGCAGTGTAAGGACACAGAACTTTAAATCATCCAGCCCTGAAATGCAAGGACACAGACCGGAACAACACACAGCCCTGCAGTGTAAGGACACAGACCGGTACAGCATGCAGCCTTGCAGTGTGAGGACACAGAACTATTCAACACACAGCGCAGCAGTGCAAGGGCACAGAACTGTACAGCACGTAGCCTTGCAGTTTAAGGACACAGACACGTACAACATCCAGCCCTGCTGTGTAAGAACACAGACCTGTACATCGCACAGCCCTGCAGTGTAAGTACACAGGCCTGTACTACATCCAGCCCTGCAATATTAGGACACAGACCTATACAACATCCAGCCCTGCAGTGTAAGGACACAGACCTGTACACATCCAGCCCTGCAGTGTAAGGACACAGGCCTGTTCAACACAAAGCCCTGCAATGTAAGGACACAGACCAGTACAACACGGAGACCTGCAGTGTAAGGACACAGATATCTACAACATCCAACCTTGCAGTGTAAGGACACAGAACTTTACAAAACGCAGCCCTGCAGTGTAAGGACACAGACCGGTACAACACCCAGACGTGCAGTGTAAGGACACATACCTGTATAACACCCAGCCCTGCAGTTTAAGGACGCAGACCTGTACAACACACAGCCCTGCAGTGTAAGTGCAGAGACCCGTACAACACACAGCCCTGCAGTGTAAGGACAAGGACCTGTTCATCACACAGCCCTGCAGTGTAACGACACAGACCTGTACAACATTCAGCCTTGCAGTGTAAAGACACAGACCTGTACAACACACAGCCCTGCAGAGTAAGGACACAGACCTGTACAACATCCAGCACTGCAGTGTAAGGTCACAGCCTTGTACAAATCACAGCCCTGCAGTGTAAGTTCACAGAAAGCTACAACATCCAGCCTTGCAGTTTAAGGGCACAGATGTGTACAACATCCAGCCCTGCAGTGTAAGGACACAGACCTGTAGAACATCCAGCCCTGCAGTGTAAGGTCACAGCCTTGTACAAATCACAGCCCTGCAGTGTAAGTTCACAGAAAGGTAAAACATCCAGCCTTGCAGTTTAAGGGCACAGACCTGTACAACATCCAGCCCTGCAGTGTAAGGGCACAAACCTGTACAACACCCAACCCTGCAGTGTAATGACACAGTCCTGTACAGCACACAGCCCTGTAGTGTAAGGACACAGATCTGTAAAACACCCAGCCCTGCAGTGTATGAACACAGACCTGTACAACATCCAGCCCTGCAGTTTAAGCACACAGACCTGTACAACACGCAGCCCTGCAATGTAAGGACGCAGACCTGTGCAACACACAGACCTGCAGGGAAAGGACACAGACCTGTACACACACAGACCTGCAGTGTAAGGACACAGACCTGCACAACACGTAGCCCTGCAGTGTAAGGACACAGACCTGAACAACACACAGCCCTGCAGTGTAAGGACACAGACTGGTAAAACACACAGCCTTGCAGTGTAAGGACACAGACAGGCACATCGCGCAGCCCTGCAGTGTGAGGACACAGACCTGTACAATACACAGCGCTGCAGTGTAATGACACAGACATGCACAACACGCAGCCCTGCAGTGTAAGGATACAGACCCGTACAACATCCAGTCATGCAGTTTACAGACACAGACCTGTACAACATCGAGCCCTGCAGATTAAGGACACCGACAGGTACAACATCAAGCCCTGCAGTGTAAGGACACAGAACTGTACACCATCCAGCCCTGCAGTGTAAGGACACAGCCCGATACAACATCCAGCCCTGCAGTGTAAGGACACAGACCTGTACAACACACAGCCCTGCAGTGTAAGGACAACGACCTGTACTACATCCAGCCCTGCGGTGTAAGGACACAGACCTGTACAACACAAAGCCCTGCAGTGTAAGGTCACAGAACTGTAAATCATCCAGCCCTGAAATGCAAGGACACAGACCGGAACAACACACAGCCCTGCAGTGTAAGGACACAGACCGGTACAGCACGCAGCCCTGCAATGTGAGGACACAGAACTATACAACACACAGCGCAGCAGTGCAAGGGCAGAGACCTGTACAACCCGCAGCCTTGCAGTTTAAGGACACAGACAGCTACAACATCCAGCCCAGCTGTGTATGAACACAGACCTGTACATCACACAGCCCTGCAGTGTAAGGGCACAGGCTTGTACTACATCCAGCCCTGCAGTGTAAGGACACAGACCTGTACAACATCCAGCCCTGCAGTGTAAGGACACAGACCTGTACACATCCAGCCCTGCAGTGTAAGGACACAGACCTGTAGAACATCCAGCCCTGCAGTTTAAGATCAAAGACGTGTACAACTCACAGCCCTGCAGTGTACTGACACAGACCTGTACAACACGCAGCCCTGCAGTGTAAGTACACAGACCTGTACAACACAAAGCCCTGCAGTGTAAGGACACAGAACTTTAAATCATCCAGCCCTGAAATGCAAGGACACAGACCGGAACAACACACAGCCCTGCAGTGTAAGGACACAGACCGGTACAGCATGCAGCCTTGCAGTGTGAGGACACAGAACTATTCAACACACAGCGCAGCAGTGCAAGGGCACAGAACTGTACAGCACGTAGCCTTGCAGTTTAAGGACACAGACACGTACAACATCCAGCCCTGCTGTGTAAGAACACAGACCTGTACTTCGCACAGCCCTGCAGTGTAAGTACACAGGCCTGTACTACATCCAGCCCTGCAATATTAGGACACAGACCTATACAACATCCAGCCCTGCAGTGTAAGGACACAGACCTGTACACATCCAGCCCTGCAGTGTAAGGACACAGGCCTGTTCAACACAAAGTCCTGCAATGTAAGGACACAGACCAGTACAACACGGAGACCTGCAGTGTAAGGACACAGATATCTACAACATCCAACCTTGCAGTGTAAGGACACAGAACTTTACAAAACGCAGCCCTGCAGTGTAAGGACACAGACCGGTACAACACCCAGACGTGCAGTGTAAGGACACATACCTGTATAACACCCAGCCCTGCAGTTTAAGGACGCAGACCTGTACAACACACAGCCCTGCAGTGTAAGTGCAGAGACCCGTACAACACACAGCCCTGCAGTGTAAGGACAAGGACCTGTTCATCACACAGCCCTGCAGTGTAAGGACACAGACCTGTACAACATTCAGCCTTGCAGTGTAAAGACACAGACCTGTACAACACACAGCCCTGCAGAGTAAGGACACAGACCTGTACAACTTCCAGCACTGCAGTGTAAGGTCACAGCCTTGTACAAATCACAGCCCTGCAGTGTAAGTTCGCAGAAAGCTACAACATCCAGCCTTGCAGTTTAAGGGCACAGATGTGTACAACATCCAGCCCTGCAGTGTAAGGACACAGACCTGTAGAACATCCAGCCCTGCAGTGTAAGGTCACAGCCTTGTACAAATCACAGCCCTGCAGTGTAAGTTCACAGAAAGGTAAAACATCCAGCCTTGCAGTTTAAGGGCACAGACCTGTACAACATCCAGCCCTGCAGTGTAAGGACACAAACCTGTACAACACCCAACCCTGCAGTGTAATGACACAGTCCTGTACAGCACACAGCCCTGTAGTGTAAGGACACAGACCTGTAAAACACCCAGCCCTGCAGTGTATGAACACAGACCTGTACAACATCCAGCCCTGCAGTTTAAGCACACAGACCTGTACAACACGCAGCCCTGCAATGTAAGGACGCAGACCTGTGCAACACACAGACCTGCAGGGAAAGGACACAGACCTGTACACACACAGACCTGCAGTGTAAGGACACAGACCTGCACAACACGTAGCCCTGCAGTGTAAGGACACAGACCTGAACAACACACAGCCCTGCAGTGTAAGGACACAGACTGGTAAAACACAATGCCTTGCAGTGTAAGGACACAGACAGGCACATCGCGCAGCCCTGCAGTGTGAGGACACAGACCTGTACAATACACAGCGCTGCAGTGTAATGACACAGACATGCACAACACGCAGCCCTGCAGTGTAAGGATACAGACCCGTACAACATCCAGTCATGCAGTTTACAGACACAGACCTGTACAACATCGAGCCCTGCAGATTAAGGACACCGACAGGTACAACATCAAGCCCTGCAGTGTAAGGACACAGACCTGTACACCATCCAGTCCTGCAGTGTAAGGACACAGCCCGATAAAACATCCAGCCCTGCAGTGTAAGGAAACAGACCGGTACAACACACAACCCTACATTTTAAGAACACAGACTTGCACAACATCCAGCCCTGCAGTGGAAGGACACAGACCAGCACAACACACAGCCCTGCAGTGTAAGGACAACGACCTGTACAACATCCAGCCCTGCAGTGTAAGGACACAGACCTGTACAACACACAGCCCTGCAGTGTAAGGACGCAGAACTGTAAATCATCCAGCCCTGAAATGCAAGGTCACAGACCGGAACAACACACTTCCCTGCAGTGTAAGTACACAGACCGGTACAGCACGCAGCCCTGCAGTGTGAGGACACGAACCTATACAGCACACAGCGCAGCAGTGCAAGGCCACAGACCTGTACAACACTCAGCCTTGAAGTGTAAGGACACAGATCCGTACAACATCCAGCCCGGCTGTGTAAGAACACAGACCTGTACAACACACAGCCCTGCAGTGTAAGGACACAGACCTGTACAACATCAAGCCCTGCAGTGTAAGGATGCAGACCAGTACAACATCCAGCCCTGCAGATTAATACACAGACCTATACAAAACCCAGCCCTGCAGTGTAACGACACAGACCTGTAAAAAATCCAGCACTACAGTGTAAGGACACAGCCCGGCACAGCACACAGCCCTGCAGTGTAAGGACACAGTCCTGTACAACATCCAGCTCTGCAGAGTAAGGACACAGACCGGTGCAACACACAGCCGTGCAGTGTAAGCACACAGACATGTACAACACACAGCCCTGCAGAGTAAGGACAAAGACCGGTACAACATGCTGCCCTGCAGTATAAGAACACAGACCTCTAAAATATCCAGCACTGCAGTGTAAGGACACAGAACTTTACAAAACGCAGGCCTGCATTGTAAGGACACAGACCTGTACAACACACAGCCCTGCAGTGTAAGGACAACGACCTGTACTACATCCAGCCCTGCAGTGTAAGGACACAGACCTGTACAACACACAGCCCTGCAGTGTAAGGACACAGAACTGTAAATCATCCAGCTCTGAAATGCAAGGACACAGAACTATACAACACACAGCGCAGCAGTGCAAGGGCAGAGACCTGTACAACCCGCAGCCTTGCAGTTTAAGGACACAGACAGGTACAACATCCAACCCTGCTGTGTATGAACACAGACCTGTACATCACACAGCCCTGCAGTGTAAGGGCACGGGCGTGTACAACATCCAGCCCTGCAGTGTAAGGACACAGACCTGTACAACATCCAGCCCTGCAGTGTAAGGACACAGACCTGTACACATCCAGCCCTGCAGTGTAATGACACAGACCTGTACACATCCAGCCCTGCAGTGTAAGGACACAGACCTGTACAACATCCAGCCCTGCAGTGTAAGGTCACAGCCTTGTACAAATCACAGCCCTGCAGTGTAAGTTCACAGAAAGGTACAACATCCAGCCTTGCAGTTTAAGGGCACAGACCTGTACAACATCCAGCCCTGCAGTGTAAGGACACAAACCTGTACAACACCCAACCCTACAGTGTAATGACACAGTCCTGTACAGCACACAGCCCTGTAGTGTAAGGACACAGACCTGTAAAACACCCAGCCCTGCAATGTATGAACACAGACCTGTACAACATCCAGCCCTGCAGTTTCAGCACACAGACCTGTACAACACGCAGCCATGCAATGTAAGGACACAGACCTGTGCAACACACAGACCTGCAGGGAAAGGACACAGACCTGCACAACATCCAGCCCTGCAGTGTAAGGTCACAGCCTTGTACAAATCACAGCCCTGCAGTGTAAGTTCACAGAAAGCTACAACATCCAGCCTTGCAGTTTAATGGCACAGACGTGTACAACATCCAGCCCTGCAGTGTAAGGACACAGACCTGTACAACACACAGCCCTGCAGTTTAAGGACACAGACAGGTACAACATCCAACCCTGCTGTGTATGAACACCGACCTGTACAACACACAGCCCTGCAGTGTAAGGACACAGAACTGAAAATCATACAGTCCTGAAATGCAAGGACACAGATCAGAACAACACACAGCCCTGCAGTGCAAGGAAACAGACCAGTGCAGTACGCAGCCCTGCAGTGTGAGGACACAGACCTATACAACACAAAGCGCAGCAGTGCAAGGACTCAGGCCAGTACTACATCCAGCTCTGCAGTGTAAGGACACAGACCTGTACAACATCCAGCCCTGCAGTGTCAGGACACAGACCTGTACACATCCAACCCAGCAGTGTAAGGACACAGACCAGTAGAACACCCAGCCCTGCAGTTTAAGTTCAAAGACCTGTACAACTGACAGCCCTGTAGTGTACCAACACAGACCTGTTCAAAACAAAGCCCTGCAATGTAAGGACACAGACCAGTACAACACGGAGACCTGCAGTGTAAGGACACAGACCTCTACAACATCCAACCTTGCAGTGTAAGGACACAGAACTTTACAAAACGCAGCCCTGCAGTGTAAGGACACAGACCGGTACAACACCCAGTCTTGCAGTGTAAGGGCACATACCTGTATAACACCCAGCCCTGCAGTTTAAGGACGCAGACCTGTATAACACACAGCCCTGCAGTGTAAGGACACAGATCTGTACATCACGCAGCCCTGCAGTGTAAGGACCCATACCTGTATAACACGCAGCCATGCAGTGTAAGTGCAGAGACCCGTACAACACACAGCCCTGCAGTGTAAGGACAAAGACCTGTTCATCACACAGCCCTGCAGTGTAAGGACACAGACCTGTACAACATTCAGCCTTGCAGTGTAAAGACAAAGACCTGTACAACACAGAGCCCTGCAGAGTAAGGACACAGACCTGTACAACATCCAGCACTGCAGTGTAAGGTCACAGCATTGTACAAATCACAGCCCTGCAGTGTAAGTTCACAGAAAGCTACAACATCCAGCCTTGCAGTTTAAGGGCACAGACGTGTACAACATCCAGCCCTGCAGTGTAAGGACACAGACCTGTACAACATCCAGCCCTGCAGTGTAAGGTCACAGCCTTGTACAAATCACAGCCCTGCAATGTAAGTTCACAGAAAGGTACAACATCCAGCCTTGCAGTTTAAGGTCACAGACCTGTACAACATCCAGCCCTGCAGTGTAAGGACACAAACCTGTACAACACCCAACCCTGCAGTGTAATGACACAGTCCTGTACAGCACACAGCCCTGTAGTGTAAGGACACAGACCTGTAAAACACCCAGCCCTGCAGTGTATGAACACAGACCTGTACAAGATCCAGCCCTGCAGTTTAAGCAGACAGACCTGTACAACACGCAGCCCTGCAATGTAAGGACACAGATCTGTGCAACACACAGACCTGCAGGGAAAGGACACAGACCTGTACAACACACAGACCTGCAGTGTAAGGACACAGACCTGCACAACACGTAGCCCTGCAGTGTAAGGACACAGACCTGAACAACACACAGCCCTGCAGTTTAAGGACACAGATTGGTACAACACACAGCCTTGCAGTGTAAGGACACAGACAGGCACATCGCGCAGCCCTGCAGTGTGAGGACACCGACCTGTACAATACACAGCGCTGCAGTGTAATGACACAGACATGCACAACACGCAGCCCTGCAGTGTAAGGACACAGACCCGTACAACATCCAGTCATGCAGTTTATAGACACAGACCTGTACAACATCGAGCCCTGCAGATTAAGGACACAGACAGGTACAACATCAAGCCCTGCAGTGTAAGGGCACATACCTGTACATCATTCAGCCCTGCAGTGTAAGGACACAGCCCGATATAACATCCAGCCCTACAGTGTAAGGAAACACACCGGTACAACACACAACCCTACATTTTAAGGACACAGACGTGCACAACATCCAGCCCTGCAGTGGAAGGACACAGACCAGCACAACACACAGCCCTGCAGTGTAAGGACAACGACCTGTACAACATCCAGCCCTGCAGTGTAAGGACACAGTCCTGTACAACACACAGCCCTGCAGTGTAAGGACGCAGAACTGTAAATCATCCTGCCCTGAAATGCAAGGACACAGACCGGAACAACACACTGCCCTGCAGTGTAAGTACACAGACCGGTACAGCACACAGCCCTGCAGTGTGAGGACACAGACCTATACAGCACACAGCGCAGCAGTGCAAGGCCACAGACCTGTACAACACTCAGCCTTGAAGTGTAAGGACACAGATCCGTACAACATCCAGCCCGGCTGTGTAAGAACACAGACCTGTACAACACACAGCCCTGCAGTGTAAGGACACACACCTGTACATCATCCAGCCTTGCAGTGTAAGGACACAGACCTGTACAACATCCAGCCCTGCAGTGTAAGGACACAGACCTGTACACATCCAACCGAGCAGTGTAAGGACACAGACCAGTAGAATATCCAGCCCTGCAGTTTAAGGTCAAAGACCTGTACAACTGACAGCCCTGTAGTGTACCGACACAGACCTGTTCAACACAAAGCCCTGCAATGTAAGGACACAGACCAGTACAACACGGAGACCTGCAGTGTAAGGACACAGATATCTACAACATCCAACCTTGCAGTGTAAGGACACATAACTTTACAAAACGCAGCCCTGCAGTGTAAGGACACAGACCAGTACAACACCCAGACGTGCAGTGTAAGGACACATACCTGTATAACACCCAGCCCTGCAGTTTAAGGACGCAGACCTGTACAACACACAGCCCTGCAGTGTAAGTGCAGAGACCCGTACAACACACAGCCCTGCAGTGTAAGGACAAAGACCTGTTCATCACACAGCCCTGCAGTGTAAGGACACAGACCTGTACAACATTCAGCCTTGTAGTGTAAAGACACAGACCTGTACAACACACAGCCCTGCAGAGTAAGGACACAGACCTGTACAACATCCAGCACTGCAGTGTAAGGTCACAGCCTTGTACAAATCACAGCCCTGCAGTGTAAGTTCACAGAAAGCTACAACATCCAGCCTTGCAGTTTAAGGGCACAGATGTGTACAACATCCAACCCTGCAGTGTAAGGACACAGACCTGAAGAACATCCAGCCCTGCAGTGTAAGGTCACAGCCTTGTACAAATCACAGACCTGCAGTGTAAGTTCACAGAAAGGTAAAACATCCAGCCTTGCAGTTTAAGGGCACAGACCTGTACAACATCCAGCCCTGCAGTGTAAGGACACAAACCTGTACAACACCCAAACCAGCAGTGTAATGACACAGTCCTGTACAGCACACAGCCCTGTAGTGTAAGGACACAGACCTGTAAAACACCCAGCCCTGCAGTGTATGAACACAGACCTATACAACATCCAGCCCTGCAGTTTAAGCTCACAGACCTGTACAACACGCAGCCCTGCAATGTAAGGACGCAGACCTGTGCAACACACAGACCTGCAGGGAAAGGACACAGACCTGTACAACACGCAGCCCTGCAATGTAAGGACACAGACCTGTACACACACAGACCTGCAGTGTAAGGACACAGAGCTGCACAACACGTAGCCCTGCAGTGTAAGGACACAGACCTGAACAACACACAGCCCTGCAGTGTAAGGACACAGACTGGTACAACACACAGCCTTGCAGTGTAAGGACACAGACAGGCACATCGCGCAGCCCTGCAGTGTGAGGACACAGACCTGTACAATACACAGCGCTGCAGTGTAATGACACAGACATGCACAACACGCAGCCCTGCAGTGTAAGGATACAGACCCGTACAACATCCAGTCATGCAGTTTACAGACACAGACCTGTACAACATTGAGCCCTGCAGATTAAGGACACCGACAGGTACAACATCCAGCCCTGCAGTGTAAGGACACAGCCCGATATAACATCCAGCCCTGCAGTGTAAGGAAACGGACTGGTACAACACACAACCCTACATTTTAAGGACACAGTCTTGCACAACATTCAGCCCTGCAGTGGAAGGACACAGACCAGCACAACACACAGCCCTGCAGTGTAAGGGCACAGACCTGTACAACACACAGCCCTGCAGTGTAAGGGCACAGACCTGTACAACACACAGCCCTGCAGTGTAAGGACGCAGAACTGTAAATCATCCAGCCCTGAAATGCAAGGTCACAGACTGGAACAACACACTTCCCTGCAGTGTAAGTACACAGACCGGTACAGCACGCAGCCCTGCAATGTGAGGACACAGAACTATACAACACACAGCGCAGCAGTGCAAGGGCAGAGACCTGTACAACCCGCAGCCTTGCAGTTTAAGGACACAGAAAGGTACAACATCCAACCCTGCTGTGTATGAACACCGACCTGTACATCACACAGCCCTGCAGTGTAAGGGCACGGGCGTGTACAACATCCAGCCCTGCAGTGTAAGGACACAGACCTGTACAACATCCAGCCCTGCAGTGTAAGGACACAGACCTGTACACATCCAGTCCTGCAGTGTAAGGACACAGAGCTGTACACATCCAGCCCTGCAGTGTAAGGACACAGACCTGTACAACATCCAGCCCTGCAGTGTAAGGTCACAGCCTTGTACAAATCACAGCACTGCAGTGTAAGTTCACAGAAAGGTACAACATCCAGCCTTGCAGTTTAAGGGCACAGACCTGTACAACATCCAGCTCTGCAGTGTAAGGACACAAACCTGTACAACACCCAACCCTGCAGTGTAATGACACAGTCCTGTATAGCACACAGCCCTGTAGTGTAAGGACACAGACCTGTAAAACACCCAGCCCTGCAGTGTATGAACACAGACCTGTACAACATCCAGCCCTGCAGTTTCAGCACACAGACCTGCAGTGTAAGGGCACGGGCGTGTACAACATCCAGCCCTGCAGTGTAAGGACACAGACCTGTACAACATCCAGCCCTGCAGTGTAAGGACACAGACCTGTACACATCCAGCCCTGCAGTGTAATGACACAGACCTGTACACATCCAGCCCTGCAGTGTAAGGACACAGACCTGTACAACATCCAGCCCTGCAGTGTAAGGTCACAGCCTTGTACAAATCACAGCCCTGCAGTGTAAGTTCACAGAAAGGTACAACATCCAGCCTTGCAGTTTAAGGGCACAGACCTGTACAACATCCAGCCCTGCAGTGTAAGGACACAAACCTGTACAACACCCAACCCTACAGTGTAATGACACAGTCCTGTACAGCACACAGCCCTGTAGTGTAAGGACACAGACCTGTAAAACACCCAGCCCTGCAATGTATGAACACAGACCTGTACAACATCCAGCCCTGCAGTTTCAGCACACAGACCTGTACAACACGCAGCCATGCAATGTAAGGACACAGACCTGTGCAACACACAGACCTGCAGGGAAAGGACACAGACCTGCACAACATCCAGCCCTGCAGTGTAAGGTCACAGCCTTGTACAAATCACAGCCCTGCAGTGTAAGTTCACAGAAAGCTACAACATCCAGCCTTGCAGTTTAATGGCACAGACGTGTACAACATCCAGCCCTGCAGTGTAAGGACACAGACCTGTACAACACACAGCCCTGCAGTTTAAGGACACAGACAGGTACAACATCCAACCCTGCTGTGTATGAACACCGACCTGTACAACACACAGCCCTGCAGTGTAAGGACACAGAACTGAAAATCATACAGTCCTGAAATGCAAGGACACAGATCAGAACAACACACAGCCCTGCAGTGCAAGGAAACAGACCAGTGCAGTACGCAGCCCTGCAGTGTGAGGACACAGACCTATACAACACAAAGCGCAGCAGTGCAAGGACTCAGGCCAGTACTACATCCAGCTCTGCAGTGTAAGGACACAGACCTGTACAACATCCAGCCCTGCAGTGTCAGGACACAGACCTGTACACATCCAACCCAGCAGTGTAAGGACACAGACTAGTAGAACACCCAGCCCTGCAGTTTAAGTTCAAAGACCTGTACAACTGACAGCCCTGTAGTGTACCAACACAGACCTGTTCAAAACAAAGCCCTGCAATGTAAGGACACAGACCAGTACAACACGGAGACCTGCAGTGTAAGGACACAGACCTCTACAACATCCAACCTTGCAGTGTAAGGACACAGAACTTTACAAAACGCAGCCCTGCAGTGTAAGGACACAGACCGGTACAACACCCAGTCTTGCAGTGTAAGGGCACATACCTGTATAACACCCAGCCCTGCAGTTTAAGGACGCAGACCTGTATAACACACAGCCCTGCAGTGTAAGGACACAGATCTGTACATCACGCAGCCCTGCAGTGTAAGGACCCATACCTGTATAACACGCAGCCATGCAGTGTAAGTGCAGAGACCCGTACAACACACAGCCCTGCAGTGTAAGGACAAAGACCTGTTCATCACACAGCCCTGCAGTGTAAGGACACAGACCTGTACAACATTCAGCCTTGCAGTGTAAAGACAAAGACCTGTACAACACAGAGCCCTGCAGAGTAAGGACACAGACCTGTACAACATCCAGCACTGCAGTGTAAGGTCACAGCATTGTACAAATCACAGCCCTGCAGTGTAAGTTCACAGAAAGCTACAACATCCAGCCTTGCAGTTTAAGGGCACAGACGTGTACAACATCCAGCCCTGCAGTGTAAGGACACAGACCTGTACAACATCCAGCCCTGCAGTGTAAGGTCACAGCCTTGTACAAATCACAGCCCTGCAATGTAAGTTCACAGAAAGGTACAACATCCAGCCTTGCAGTTTAAGGTCACAGACCTGTACAACATCCAGCCCTGCAGTGTAAGGACACAAACCTGTACAACACCCAACCCTGCAGTGTAATGACACAGTCCTGTACAGCACACAGCCCTGTAGTGTAAGGACACAGACCTGTAAAACACCCAGCCCTGCAGTGTATGAACACAGACCTGTACAAGATCCAGCCCTGCAGTTTAAGCAGACAGACCTGTACAACACGCAGCCCTGCAATGTAAGGACACAGATCTGTGCAACACACAGACCTGCAGGGAAAGGACACAGACCTGTACAACACACAGACCTGCAGTGTAAGGACACAGACCTGCACAACACGTAGCCCTGCAGTGTAAGGACACAGACCTGAACAACACACAGCCCTGCAGTTTAAGGACACAGATTGGTACAACACACAGCCTTGCAGTGTAAGGACACAGACAGGCACATCGCGCAGCCCTGCAGTGTGAGGACACCGACCTGTACAATACACAGCGCTGCAGTGTAATGACACAGACATGCACAACACGCAGCCCTGCAGTGTAAGGACACAGACCCGTACAACATCCAGTCATGCAGTTTATAGACACAGACCTGTACAACATCGAGCCCTGCAGATTAAGGACACAGACAGGTACAACATCAAGCCCTGCAGTGTAAGGGCACATACCTGTACATCATTCAGCCCTGCAGTGTAAGGACACAGCCCGATATAACATCCAGCCCTACAGTGTAAGGAAACACACCGGTACAACACACAACCCTACATTTTAAGGACACAGACGTGCACAACATCCAGCCCTGCAGTGGAAGGACACAGACCAGCACAACACACAGCCCTGCAGTGTAAGGACAACGACCTGTACAACATCCAGCCCTGCAGTGTAAGGACACAGTCCTGTACAACACACAGCCCTGCAGTGTAAGGACGCAGAACTGTAAATCATCCTGCCCTGAAATGCAAGGACACAGACCGGAACAACACACTGCCCTGCAGTGTAAGTACACAGACCGGTACAGCACACAGCCCTGCAGTGTGAGGACACAGACCTATACAGCACACAGCGCAGCAGTGCAAGGCCACAGACCTGTACAACACTCAGCCTTGAAGTGTAAGGACACAGATCCGTACAACATCCAGCCCGGCTGTGTAAGAACACAGACCTGTACAACACACAGCCCTGCAGTGTAAGGACACACACCTGTACATCATCCAGCCTTGCAGTGTAAGGACACAGACCTGTACAACATCCAGCCCTGCAGTGTAAGGACACAGACCTGTACACATCCAACCGAGCAGTGTAAGGACACAGACCAGTAGAATATCCAGCCCTGCAGTTTAAGGTCAAAGACCTGTACAACTGACAGCCCTGTAGTGTACCGACACAGACCTGTTCAACACAAAGCCCTGCAATGTAAGGACACAGACCAGTACAACACGGAGACCTGCAGTGTAAGGACACAGATATCTACAACATCCAACCTTGCAGTGTAAGGACACATAACTTTACAAAACGCAGCCCTGCAGTGTAAGGACACAGACCAGTACAACACCCAGACGTGCAGTGTAAGGACACATACCTGTATAACACCCAGCCCTGCAGTTTAAGGACGCAGACCTGTACAACACACAGCCCTGCAGTGTAAGTGCAGAGACCCGTACAACACACAGCCCTGCAGTGTAAGGACAAAGACCTGTTCATCACACAGCCCTGCAGTGTAAGGACACAGACCTGTACAACATTCAGCCTTGTAGTGTAAAGACACAGACCTGTACAACACACAGCCCTGCAGAGTAAGGACACAGACCTGTACAACATCCAGCACTGCAGTGTAAGGTCACAGCCTTGTACAAATCACAGCCCTGCAGTGTAAGTTCACAGAAAGCTACAACATCCAGCCTTGCAGTTTAAGGGCACAGATGTGTACAACATCCAACCCTGCAGTGTAAGGACACAGACCTGAAGAACATCCAGCCCTGCAGTGTAAGGTCACAGCCTTGTACAAATCACAGACCTGCAGTGTAAGTTCACAGAAAGGTAAAACATCCAGCCTTGCAGTTTAAGGGCACAGACCTGTACAACATCCAGCCCTGCAGTGTAAGGACACAAACCTGTACAACACCCAAACCAGCAGTGTAATGACACAGTCCTGTACAGCACACAGCCCTGTAGTGTAAGGACACAGACCTGTAAAACACCCAGCCCTGCAGTGTATGAACACAGACCTATACAACATCCAGCCCTGCAGTTTAAGCTCACAGACCTGTACAACACGCAGCCCTGCAATGTAAGGACGCAGACCTGTGCAACACACAGACCTGCAGGGAAAGGACACAGACCTGTACAACACGCAGCCCTGCAATGTAAGGACACAGACCTGTACACACACAGACCTGCAGTGTAAGGACACAGAGCTGCACAACACGTAGCCCTGCAGTGTAAGGACACAGACCTGAACAACACACAGCCCTGCAGTGTAAGGACACAGACTGGTACAACACACAGCCTTGCAGTGTAAGGACACAGACAGGCACATCGCGCAGCCCTGCAGTGTGAGGACACAGACCTGTACAATACACAGCGCTGCAGTGTAATGACACAGACATGCACAACACGCAGCCCTGCAGTGTAAGGATACAGACCCGTACAACATCCAGTCATGCAGTTTACAGACACAGACCTGTACAACATTGAGCCCTGCAGATTAAGGACACCGACAGGTACAACATCCAGCCCTGCAGTGTAAGGACACAGCCCGATATAACATCCAGCCCTGCAGTGTAAGGAAACGGACTGGTACAACACACAACCCTACATTTTAAGGACACAGTCTTGCACAACATTCAGCCCTGCAGTGGAAGGACACAGACCAGCACAACACACAGCCCTGCAGTGTAAGGGCACAGACCTGTACAACACACAGCCCTGCAGTGTAAGGGCACAGACCTGTACAACACACAGCCCTGCAGTGTAAGGACGCAGAACTGTAAATCATCCAGCCCTGAAATGCAAGGTCACAGACTGGAACAACACACTTCCCTGCAGTGTAAGTACACAGACCGGTACAGCACGCAGCCCTGCAATGTGAGGACACAGAACTATACAACACACAGCGCAGCAGTGCAAGGGCAGAGACCTGTACAACCCGCAGCCTTGCAGTTTAAGGACACAGAAAGGTACAACATCCAACCCTGCTGTGTATGAACACCGACCTGTACATCACACAGCCCTGCAGTGTAAGGGCACGGGCGTGTACAACATCCAGCCCTGCAGTGTAAGGACACAGACCTGTACAACATCCAGCCCTGCAGTGTAAGGACACAGACCTGTACACATCCAGTCCTGCAGTGTAAGGACACAGAGCTGTACACATCCAGCCCTGCAGTGTAAGGACACAGACCTGTACAACATCCAGCCCTGCAGTGTAAGGTCACAGCCTTGTACAAATCACAGCACTGCAGTGTAAGTTCACAGAAAGGTACAACATCCAGCCTTGCAGTTTAAGGGCACAGACCTGTACAACATCCAGCTCTGCAGTGTAAGGACACAAACCTGTACAACACCCAACCCTGCAGTGTAATGACACAGTCCTGTATAGCACACAGCCCTGTAGTGTAAGGACACAGACCTGTAAAACACCCAGCCCTGCAGTGTATGAACACAGACCTGTACAACATCCAGCCCTGCAGTTTCAGCACACAGACCTGTACAACACGCAGCCCTGCAATGTAAGGACACAGACCTGTGCAACACACAGACCTGCAGGGAAAGGACACAGACCTGTACAACATCCAGCCCTGCAGTGTAAGGTCACAGCCTTGTACAAATCACAGCCCTGCAGTGTAAGTTCACAGAAAGCTACAACATCCAGCCTTGCAGTTAAAGGGCACAGACGTGTACAACATCCAGCCCTGCAGTGTAAGGACACAGACCTGTACAACATCCAGCCCTGCAGTGTAAGGACACAGACCTGTACAACACACAGCCCTGCAGTGTAAGGACGCAGAACTGTAAATCATCCAGCCCTGAAATGCAAGGTCACAGACCGGAACAACACACTTCCCTGCAGTGTAAGTACACAGACCGGTACAGCACGCAGCCCTGCAGTGTGAGGACACAGACCTATACAGCACAGAGCGCAGCAGTGCAAGGCCACAGACCTGTACAACACTCAGCCTTGAAGTGTAAGGACACAGATCCGTACAACATCCAGCCCGGCTGTGTAAGAACACAGACCTGTACAACACACAGCCCTGCAGTGTAAGGACACAGACCTGTACAACATCCAGCCTTGCAGTGTAAGGACACAGACCTGTACAACATCAAGCCCTGCAGTGTAAGGATGCAGACCAGTACAACATCCAGCCCTGCAGAGTAAGTACACAGACCTATACAAAACCCAGCCCTGCAGTGTAACGACACAGACCTGTAAAAAATCCAGCACTACAGTGTAAGGACACAGCCCGGCACAGCACACAGCCCTGCAGTGTAAGGACACAGACCTGTACAACATCCAGCCCTGCAGAGTAAGGACACAGACCGGTGCAACACACAGCCGTGCAGTGTAAGCACACAGACATGTACAACACACAGCCCTGCAGAGTAAGTACAAAGACCGGAACAACATGCTGCCCTGCAGTATAAGAACACAGACCACTAAAATATCCAGCCCTGCAGTGCAAGGGCACAGAACTTTACAAAACGCAGGCCTGCATTGTAAGGACACAGACCGGTACAACACCCAGCCCTGCAGTGTAAGGACACATACCTGTATAACACCCAGCCATGCAGTTTAAGGACGCAGACCTGTACAACACACAGCCCTGCAGTGTAAGGACACAGATCTGTACAACACGCAGCTCTGCAGTGTAAGGACACAGACCTGTGTAACACGCAGCCATGCAGTGTAAGGTCACAGACCGGTACAACACGCAGCCCTGCAGTGTAAGGACACAGACCGGTACAACACACAGCCCTGCAATCTAAGGACACAGACCTGTACAACATCCAGCCCTGCAGTGTAAGGACACAGACCTGTACAACACACAGCCCTGCAGTGAAACGATACAGACCGGTACAACACACAGCCCTGCAGTTTAAGGACACAGACCTGTACAACACCGAACCCCGCAGTTTAAGGACACAGACCTGTACAACATCCCACCCTGCAGTGTAAGGACACAGACCGGAACAACATCCAGCCCTGCAGTGTAAGGGCACAGACTGGTACAACACACAGCCCTGCAGTTTAAGGACACAGACCTATACTTCATCCGGCCCTGCAGTGTACGGACACAGACCAGTACAACATACAGCCCTGCAGTGTTAGGACATAGACCTGTACAACACACAGCCCTGCAGTGTAAGGGCACAGACCTGTACAACATCCAGCCATGCAGTGCAAGGTCACAGACCTGTACAACATCTAGCCCTGCAGTGTAAGGACACAGCCCGATACAACATCCAGCCCTGCAGTGTAAGGACACAGACCTGTACAACACACAGCCCTGCAGTGTAAGGACAACGACCTGTACTACATCCAGCCCTGCAGTGTAAGGACACAGACCTGTACAACACACAGCCCTGCAGTGTAAGGACACAGAACTGTAAATCATCCAGCTCTGAAATGCAAGGACACAGAACTATACAACACACAGCGCAGCAGTGCAAGGGCAGAGACCTGTACAACCCGCAGCCTTGCAGTTTAAGGACACAGACAGGTACAACATCCAACCCTGCTGTGTATGAACACCGACCTGTACATCACACAGCCCTGCAGTGTAAGGGCACGGGCGTGTACAACATCCAGCCCTGCAGTGTAAGGACACAGACTTGTACAACATCCAGCCCTGCAGTGTAAGGACACAGACCTGTACACATCCAGCCCTGCAGTGTAAGGACACAGAGCTGTACACATCCAGCCCTGCAGTGTAAGGACACAGACCTGTACAACATCCAGCCCTGCAGTGTAAGGTCACAGCCTTGTACAAATCACAGCCCTGCAGTGTAAGTTCACAGAAAGGTACAACATCCAGCCTTGCAGTTTAAGGGCACAGACCTGTACAACATCCAGCCCTGCAGTGTAAGGACACAAACCTGTACAACACCCAACCCTGCAGTGTAATGACACAGTCCTGTACAGCACACAGCCCTGTAGTGTAAGGACACAGACCTGTAAAACACCCAGCCCTGCAGTGTATGAACACAGACCTGTACAACATCCAGCCCTGCAGTTTCAGCACACAGACCTGTACAACACGCAGCCCTGCAATGTAAGGACACAGACCTGTGCAACACACAGACCTGCAGGGAAAGGACACAGACCTGTACAACATCCAGCCCTGCAGTGTAAGGTCACAGCCTTGTACAAATCACAGCCCTGCAGTGTAAGTTCACAGAAAGCTACAACATCCAGCCTTGCAATTTAAGGGCACAGACGTGTACAACATCCAGCCCTGCAGTGTAAGGACACAGACCTGTACAACATCCAGCCCTGCAGTGTAAGGTCACAGCCTTGTACAAATCACAGCGCTGCAGTGTAAGTTCACAGAAAGGTACAACATCCAGCCTTGCAGTTTAAGGGCACAGACCTGTACAACATCCAGCCCTGCAGTGTAAGGACACAAACCTGTACAACACCCAACCCTACAGTGTAATGACACAGTCCTGTACAGCACACAGCCCTGTAGTGTAAGGACACAGACCTGTAAAACACCCAGCCCTGCAGTGTATGAAAACA
This sequence comes from Somniosus microcephalus, assembly GCF_052327205.1. NCBI lineage: Eukaryota > Metazoa > Chordata > Chondrichthyes > Squaliformes > Somniosidae > Somniosus > Somniosus microcephalus. The sequence goes on from NW_028225183.1 coordinate 30,928,916, forward strand.
GACCTGTACAACATCCAGCCCTGCAGTTTAAGCACACAGACCTGTAAAACACGCAGCCCTGCAATGTAAGGACACAGACCTGTGCAACACACAGACCTGCAGTGTAAGGACACAGACCTGCACAACACGTAGCCCTGCAGTGTAAGGGCACAGACCTGAACAACACACAGCCCTGCAGTGTAAGGACACAGACTGGTACAACACACAGCCTTGCATTGTAAGGACACAGACAGGCACATCGCGCAGCCCTGCAGTGTGAGGACACAGACCTGTACAATACACAGCGCTGCAGTGTAATGACACAGACATGCACAACACGCAGCCCTGCAGTGTAAGGACACAGACCCGTACAACATCCAGTCATGCAGTTTATAGACACAGACCTGTACAACATCGAGCCCTGCCGATTAAGGACACAGGCAGGTACATCATCAAGCCCTGCAGTGTAAGGACACAGACCTGTACACCATCCAGCCCTGCAGTGTAAGGACACAGCCCGATATAACATCCAGCCCTGCAGTGTAAGGAAACAGACCGGTACAACACACAACCCTACATTTTAAGGACACAGACGTGCACAACATCCAGCCCTGCAGTGGAAGGACACAGACCAGCACAACACACAGCCCTGCAGTGTAAGGACAACGACCTGTACAACATCCAGCCCTGCAGTGTAAGGACACAGACCTGTACAACACACAGCCCTGCAGTGTAAGGACGCAGAACTGTAAATCATCCAGCCCTGAAATGCAAGGACACAGACCGGAACATCACACTGCCCTGCAGTGTAAGTACACAGACCGGTAGAGCACGCAGCCCTGCAGTGTGAGGACACACACCTATACAGCACACAGCGCAGCAGTGTAAGGCCACAGACCTGTACAACACTCAGCCTTGAAGTGTAAGGACACAGATCCGTACAACATCCAGCCCGGCTGTGTAAGAACACAGACCTGTACAACACACTGCCCTGCAGTGTAAGGACACAGACCTGTACAACATCCAGCGTTGCAGTGTAAGGACACAGACCTGTACAACATCAAGTCCTGCAGTGTAAGGAGGCAGACCAGTACAACATCCAGCCCTGCAGAGTAAGTACACAGACCTATACAAAACCCAGCCCTGCAGTGTAACGACACAGACCTGTACAAAATCCAGCACTACAGTGTAAGGACACAGCCCGGTACATCACACAGCCCAGCAGTGTAAGGACACAGACCTGTACAACATCCAGCCCTGCAGCGTAAGGCCACAGACCGGTGCAACACACAGCCGTGCAGTGTAAGGACACAGACCTGTACAACACACAGCCCTGCAGAGTAAGGACAAAGACCGGTACAACACACAGCCCTGCAGTATAAGAACACAGACCTCTAAAATCACCAGCCCTGCAGTGTAAGGTCACAGAACTTTACAAAACGCAGGCCTGCAGTGTAAGGACACAGACCGGTACAATACCCAGCCCTGCAGCGTAAGGACACATACCTGTATAACACCCAGCCCTGCATTTTAAGGACGCAGACCTGTACAACACACAGCCCTTCAGTGTAAGGACACAGATCTGTACAACACGCAGCTCTGCAGTGTAACGGCACAGACCTGTACAACATCCAGCCCTGCAGTGTAAGGACACAAACCTGTACAACACCCAACCCTGCAGTGTAATGACACAGTCCTGTACAGCACACAGCCCTGTAGTGTAAGGACACAGACCTGTAAAACACCCAGCCCTGCAGTGTATGAACACAGACCTGTACAACATCCAGCCCTGCAGTTTCAGCACACAGACCTGTACAACACGCAGCCCTGCAATGTAAGGACACAGACCTGTGCAACACACAGACCTGCAGGGAAAGGACACAGACCTGTACAACATCCAGCCCTGCAGTGTAAGGTCACAGCCTTGTACAAATCACAGCCCTGCAGTGTAAGTTCACAGAAAGCTACAACATCCAGCCTTGCAATTTAAGGGCACAGACGTGTACAACATCCAGCCCTGCAGTGTAAGGACACAGACCTGTACAACATCCAGCCCTGCAGTGTAAGGTCACAGCCTTGTACAAATCACAGCGCTGCAGTGTAAGTTCACAGAAAGGTACAACATCCAGCCTTGCAGTTTAAGGGCACAGACCTGTACAACATCCAGCCCTGCAGTGTAAGGACACAAACCTGTACAACACCCAACCCTACAGTGTAATGACACAGTCCTGTACAGCACACAGCCCTGTAGTGTAAGGACACAGACCTGTAAAACACCCAGCCCTGCAGTGTATGAAAACAGACCTGTACAACATCCAGCCCTGCAGTTTAAGCACACAGACCTGTAAAACACGCAGCCCTGCAATGTAAGGACACAGACCTGTGCAACACACAGACCTGCAGTGTAAGGACACAGACCTGCACAACACGTAGCCCTGCAGTGTAAGGGCACAGACCTGAACAACACACAGCCCTGCAGTGTAAGGACACAGACTGGTACAACACACAGCCTTGCATTGTAAGGACACAGACAGGCACATCGCGCAGCCCTGCAGTGTGAGGACACAGACCTGTACAATACACAGCGCTGCAGTGTAATGACACAGACATGCACAACACGCAGCCCTGCAGTGTAAGGACACAGACCCGTACAACATCCAGTCATGCAGTTTATAGACACAGACCTGTACAACATCGAGCCCTGCCGATTAAGGACACAGGCAGGTACATCATCAAGCCCTGCAGTGTAAGGACACAGACCTGTACACCATCCAGCCCTGCAGTGTAAGGACACAGCCCGATATAACATCCAGCCCTGCAGTGTAAGGAAACAGACCGGTACAACACACAACCCTACATTTTAAGGACACAGACGTGCACAACATCCAGCCCTGCAGTGGAAGGACACAGACCAGCACAACACACAGCCCTGCAGTGTAAGGACAACGACCTGTACAACATCCAGCCCTGCAGTGTAAGGACACAGACCTGTACAACACACAGCCCTGCAGTGTAAGGACGCAGAACTGTAAATCATCCAGCCCTGAAATGCAAGGACACAGACCGGAACATCACACTGCCCTGCAGTGTAAGTACACAGACCGGTAGAGCACGCAGCCCTGCAGTGTGAGGACACACACCTATACAGCACACAGCGCAGCAGTGTAAGGCCACAGACCTGTACAACACTCAGCCTTGAAGTGTAAGGACACAGATCCGTACAACATCCAGCCCGGCTGTGTAAGAACACAGACCTGTACAACACACTGCCCTGCAGTGTAAGGACACAGACCTGTACAACATCCAGCGTTGCAGTGTAAGGACACAGACCTGTACAACATCAAGTCCTGCAGTGTAAGGAGGCAGACCAGTACAACATCCAGCCCTGCAGAGTAAGTACACAGACCTATACAAAACCCAGCCCTGCAGTGTAACGACACAGACCTGTACAAAATCCAGCACTACAGTGTAAGGACACAGCCCGGTACATCACACAGCCCAGCAGTGTAAGGACACAGACCTGTACAACATCCAGCCCTGCAGCGTAAGGCCACAGACCGGTGCAACACACAGCCGTGCAGTGTAAGGACACAGACCTGTACAACACACAGCCCTGCAGAGTAAGGACAAAGACCGGTACAACACACAGCCCTGCAGTATAAGAACACAGACCTCTAAAATCACCAGCCCTGCAGTGTAAGGTCACAGAACTTTACAAAACGCAGGCCTGCAGTGTAAGGACACAGACCGGTACAATACCCAGCCCTGCAGCGTAAGGACACATACCTGTATAACACCCAGCCCTGCATTTTAAGGACGCAGACCTGTACAACACACAGCCCTTCAGTGTAAGGACACAGATCTGTACAACACGCAGCTCTGCAGTGTAACGACACAGACCTGTATAACACGCAGCCATGCAGTGTAAGGACACAGACCGGTACAACACACAGCCCTGCAATCTAAGGACACAGACCTGTACAACATCCAGCCCTGCAGTGTAAGGACACAGACCTGTACAACACACAGCCCTGCAGTGAAACGACACAGACCGGTACAACACACAGCCCTGCTGGGTAAGGACACAGACCTGTGCAACACCCAGCCCTGCAGTTTAAGGACACAGGCCTGTACAACACCCAACCCTGCAGTTTAAGGGCACAGACCTGTACAACATCCCACCCTGCAGTGTAAGGACACAGACCGGAACAACATCCAGCCCTGCAGTGTAAGGGCACAGACTGGTACAACACACAGCCCTGCAGTTTAAGTACACAGACCTATACTTCATCCGGCCCTGCAGTGTACGGACACAGACCAGTACAACATCCAGCCCTGCAGTGTTAGGACATAGACTTGTACAACACACTGCCCTGCAGTGTAAGGACACAGACCTGTACAACATCCAGCCCTGCAGTGCAAGGACACAGACCTGTACAACATCCAGCCCTGCAGTGTAAGGACACAGCCCGATACAACATCCAGCCCTGCAGTGTAAGGACACAGACCTGTACAACACACAGCCCTGCAGTGTAAGGACAACGACCTGTACTACATCCAGCCCTGCGGTGTAAGGACACAGACCTGTACAACACAAAGCCCTGCAGTGTAAGGTCACAGAACTGTAAATCATCCAGCCCTGAAATGCAAGGACACAGACCGGAACAACACACAGCCCTGCAGTGTAAGGACACAGACCGGTACAGCACGCAGCCCTGCAATGTGAGGACACAGAACTATACAACACACAGCGCAGCAGTGCAAGGGCAGAGACCTGTACAACCCGCAGCCTTGCAGTTTAAGGACACAGACAGCTACAACATCCAGCCCTGCTGTGTATGAACACAGACCTGTACATCACACAGCCCTGCAGTGTAAGGGCACAGGCTTGTACTACATCCAGCCCTGCAGTGTAAGGACACAGACCTGTACAACATCCAGCCCTGCAGTGTAAGGACACAGACCTGTACACATCCAGCCCTGCAGTGTAAGGACACAGACCTGTAGAACATCCAGCCCTGCAGTTTAAGGTCAAAGACGTGTACAACTCACAGCCCTGCAGTGTACTGACACAGACCTGTACAACACGCAGCCCTGCAGTGTAAGTACACAGACCTGTACAACACACAGCCCTGCAGTGTAAGGACACAGACCGGTACAGCATGCAGCCTTGCAGTGTGAGGACACAGAACTATTCAACACACAGCGCAGCAGTGCAAGGGCACAGAACTGTACAGCACGTAGCCTTGCAGTTTAAGGACACAGACACGTACAACATCCAGCCCTGCTGTGTAAGAACACAGACCTGTACATCGCACAGCCCTGCAGTGTAAGTACACAGGCCTGTACTACATCCAGCCCTGCAATATTAGGACACAGACCTATACAACATCCAGCCCTGCAGTGTAAGGACACAGACCTGTACACATCCAGCCCTGCAGTGTAAGGACACAGGCCTGTTCAACACAAAGCCCTGCAATGTAAGGACACAGACCAGTACAACACGGAGACCTGCAGTGTAAGGACACAGATATCAACAACATCCAACCTTGCAGTGTAAGGACACAGAACTTTACAAAACGCAGCCCTGCAGTGTAAGGACACAGACCGGTACAACACCCAGACGTGCAGTGTAAGGACACATACCTGTATAACACCCAGCCCTGCAGTTTAAGGACGCAGACCTGTACAACACACAGCCCTGCAGTGTAAGTGCAGAGACCCGTACAACACACAGCCCTGCAGTGTAAGGACAAGGAGCTGTTCATCACACAGCCCTGCAGTGTAAGTACACAGACCTGTACAACATTCAGCCTTGCAGTGTAAAGACACAGACCTGTACAACACACAGCCCTGCAGAGTAAGGACACAGACCTGTACAACATCCAGCACTGCAGTGTAAGGTCACAGCCTTGTACAAATCACAGCCCTGCAGTGTAAGTTCACAGAAAGCTACAACATCCAGCCTTGCAGTTTAAGGGCACAGATGTGTACAACATCCAGCCCTGCAGTGTAAGGACACAGACCTGTAGAACATCCAGCCCTGCAGTGTAAGGTCACAGCCTTGTACAAATCACAGCCCTGCAGTGTAAGTTCACAGAAAGGTAAAACATACAGCCTTGCAGTTTAAGGGCACAGACCTGTACAACATCCAGCCCTGCAGTGTAAGGACACAAACCTGTACAACACCCAACCCTGCAGTGTAATGACACAGTCCTGTACAGCACACAGCCCTGTAGTGTAAGGACACAGACCTGTAAAACACCCAGCCCTGCAGTGTATGAACACAGACCTGTACAACATCCAGCCCTGCAGTTTAAGCACACAGACCTGTACAACACGCAGCCCTGTAATGTAAGGACGCAGACCTGTGCAACACACAGACCTGCAGGGAAAGGACACAGACCTGTACACACACAGACCTGCAGTGTAAGGACACAGACCTGCACAACGCGTAGCCCTGCAGTGTAAGGACACAGACCTGAACAACACACAGCCCTGCAGTGTAAGGACACAGACTGGTACAACACACAGCCTTGCAGTGTAAGGACACAGACAGGCACATCGCGCAGCCCTGCAGTGTGAGGACACAGACCTGTACAATACACAGCGCTGCAGTGTAATGACACAGACATGCACAACACGCAGCCCTGCAGTGTAAGGATACAGACCCGTACAACATCCAGTCATGCAGTTTACAGACACAGACCTGTACAACATCGAGCCCTGCAGATTAAGGACACCGACAGGTACAACATCAAGCCCTGCAGTGTAAGGACACAGACCTGTACACCATCCAGCCCTGCAGTGTAAGGACACAGCCCGATATAACATCCAGCCCTGCAGTGTAAGGAAACAGACCGGTACAACACACAACCCTACATTTTAAGGACACAGACGTGCACAACATCCAGCCCTGCAGTGGAAGGACACAGACCAGCACAACACACAGCCCTGCAGTGTAAGGACAACGACCTGTACAACATCCAGCCCTGCAGTGTAAGTACACAGACCTGTACAACACACAGCCCTGCAGTGTAAGGACGCAGAACTGTAAATCATCCAGCCCTGAAATGCAAGGTCACAGACCGGAACAACACACTTCCCTGCAGTGTAAGTACACAGACCGGTACAGCACGCAGCCCTGCAGTGTGAGGACACGGACCTATACAGCACACAGCGCAGCAGTGCAAGGCCACAGACCTGTACAACACTCAGCCTTGAAGTGTAAGGACACAGATCCGTACAACATCCAGCCCGGCTGTGTAAGAACACAGACCGGTACAACACACAGCCCTGCTGGGTAAGGACACAGACCTGTGCAACACCCAGCCCTGCAGTTTAAGGACACAGGCCTGTACAACACCCAACCCTGCAGTTTAAGGGCACAGACCTGTACAACATCCCACCCTGCAGTGTAAGGACACAGACCGGAACAACATCCAGCCCTGCAGTGTAAGGGCACAGACTGGTACAACACACAGCCCTGCAGTTTAAGTACACAGACCTATACTTCATCCGGCCCTGCAGTGTACGGACACAGACCAGTACAACATCCAGCCCTGCAGTGTTAGGACATAGACCTGTACAACACACTGCCCTGCAGTGTAAGGACACAGACCTGTACAACATCCAGCCCTGCAGTGCAAGGACACAGACCTGTACAACATCCAGCCCTGCAGTGTAAGGACACAGCCCGATACAACATCCAGCCCTGCAGTGTAAGGACACAGACCTGTACAACACACAGCCCTGCAGTGTAAGGACAACGACCTGTACTACATCCAGCCCTGCGGTGTAAGGACACAGACCTGTACAACACAAAGCCCTGCAGTGTAAGGTCACAGAACTGTAAATCATCCAGCCCTGAAATGCAAGGACACAGACCGGAACAACACACAGCCCTGCAGTGTAAGGACACAGACCGGTACAGCACGCAGCCCTGCAATGTGAGGACACAGAACTATACAACACACAGCGCAGCAGTGCAAGGGCAGAGACCTGTACAACCCGCAGCCTTGCAGTTTAAGGACACAGACAGCTACAACATCCAGCCCTGCTGTGTATGAACACAGACCTGTACATCACACAGCCCTGCAGTGTAAGGGCACAGGCTTGTACTACATCCAGCCCTGCAGTGTAAGGACACAGACCTGTACAACATCCAGCCCTGCAGTGTAAGGACACAGACCTGTACACATCCAGCCCTGCAGTGTAAGGACACAGACCTGTAGAACATCCAGCCCTGCAGTTTAAGGTCAAAGACGTGTACAACTCACAGCCCTGCAGTGTACTGACACAGACCTGTACAACACGCAGCCCTGCAGTGTAAGTACACAGACCTGTACAACACACAGCCCTGCAGTGTAAGGACACAGACCGGTACAGCATGCAGCCTTGCAGTGTGAGGACACAGAACTATTCAACACACAGCGCAGCAGTGCAAGGGCACAGAACTGTACAGCACGTAGCCTTGCAGTTTAAGGACACAGACACGTACAACATCCAGCCCTGCTGTGTAAGAACACAGACCTGTACATCGCACAGCCCTGCAGTGTAAGTACACAGGCCTGTACTACATCCAGCCCTGCAATATTAGGACACAGACCTATACAACATCCAGCCCTGCAGTGTAAGGACACAGACCTGTACACATCCAGCCCTGCAGTGTAAGGACACAGGCCTGTTCAACACAAAGCCCTGCAATGTAAGGACACAGACCAGTACAACACGGAGACCTGCAGTGTAAGGACACAGATATCAACAACATCCAACCTTGCAGTGTAAGGACACAGAACTTTACAAAACGCAGCCCTGCAGTGTAAGGACACAGACCGGTACAACACCCAGACGTGCAGTGTAAGGACACATACCTGTATAACACCCAGCCCTGCAGTTTAAGGACGCAGACCTGTACAACACACAGCCCTGCAGTGTAAGTGCAGAGACCCGTACAACACACAGCCCTGCAGTGTAAGGACAAGGAGCTGTTCATCACACAGCCCTGCAGTGTAAGTACACAGACCTGTACAACATTCAGCCTTGCAGTGTAAAGACACAGACCTGTACAACACACAGCCCTGCAGAGTAAGGACACAGACCTGTACAACATCCAGCACTGCAGTGTAAGGTCACAGCCTTGTACAAATCACAGCCCTGCAGTGTAAGTTCACAGAAAGCTACAACATCCAGCCTTGCAGTTTAAGGGCACAGATGTGTACAACATCCAGCCCTGCAGTGTAAGGACACAGACCTGTAGAACATCCAGCCCTGCAGTGTAAGGTCACAGCCTTGTACAAATCACAGCCCTGCAGTGTAAGTTCACAGAAAGGTAAAACATACAGCCTTGCAGTTTAAGGGCACAGACCTGTACAACATCCAGCCCTGCAGTGTAAGGACACAAACCTGTACAACACCCAACCCTGCAGTGTAATGACACAGTCCTGTACAGCACACAGCCCTGTAGTGTAAGGACACAGACCTGTAAAACACCCAGCCCTGCAGTGTATGAACACAGACCTGTACAACATCCAGCCCTGCAGTTTAAGCACACAGACCTGTACAACACGCAGCCCTGTAATGTAAGGACGCAGACCTGTGCAACACACAGACCTGCAGGGAAAGGACACAGACCTGTACACACACAGACCTGCAGTGTAAGGACACAGACCTGCACAACACGTAGCCCTGCAGTGTAAGGACACAGACCTGAACAACACACAGCCCTGCAGTGTAAGGACACAGACTGGTACAACACACAGCCTTGCAGTGTAAGGACACAGACAGGCACATCGCGCAGCCCTGCAGTGTGAGGACACAGACCTGTACAATACACAGCGCTGCAGTGTAATGACACAGACATGCACAACACGCAGCCCTGCAGTGTAAGGATACAGACCCGTACAACATCCAGTCATGCAGTTTACAGACACAGACCTGTACAACATCGAGCCCTGCAGATTAAGGACACCGACAGGTACAACATCAAGCCCTGCAGTGTAAGGACACAGACCTGTACACCATCCAGCCCTGCAGTGTAAGGACACAGCCCGATATAACATCCAGCCCTGCAGTGTAAGGAAACAGACCGGTACAACACACAACCCTACATTTTAAGGACACAGACGTGCACAACATCCAGCCCTGCAGTGGAAGGACACAGACCAGCACAACACACAGCCCTGCAGTGTAAGGACAACGACCTGTACAACATCCAGCCCTGCAGTGTAAGTACACAGACCTGTACAACACACAGCCCTGCAGTGTAAGGACGCAGAACTGTAAATCATCCAGCCCTGAAATGCAAGGTCACAGACCGGAACAACACACTTCCCTGCAGTGTAAGTACACAGACCGGTACAGCACGCAGCCCTGCAGTGTGAGGACACGGACCTATACAGCACACAGCGCAGCAGTGCAAGGCCACAGACCTGTACAACACTCAGCCTTGAAGTGTAAGGACACAGATCCGTACAACATCCAGCCCGGCTGTGTAAGAACACAGACCGGTACAACACACAGCCCTGCTGGGTAAGGACACAGACCTGTGCAACACCCAGCCCTGCAGTTTAAGGACACAGGCCTGTACAACACCCAACCCTGCAGTTTAAGGGCACAGACCTGTACAACATCCCACCCTGCAGTGTAAGGACACAGACCGGAACAACATCCAGCCCTGCAGTGTAAGGGCACAGACTGGTACAACACACAGCCCTGCAGTTTAAGTACACAGACCTATACTTCATCCGGCCCTGCAGTGTACGGACACAGACCAGTACAACATCCAGCCCTGCAGTGTTAGGACATAGACCTGTACAACACACTGCCCTGCAGTGTAAGGACACAGACCTGTACAACATCCAGCCCTGCAGTGCAAGGACACAGACCTGTACAACATCCAGCCCTGCAGTGTAAGGACACAGCCCGATACAACATCCAGCCCTGCAGTGTAAGGACACAGACCTGTACAACACACAGCCCTGCAGTGTAAGGACAACGACCTGTACTACATCCAGCCCTGCGGTGTAAGGACACAGACCTGTACAACACAAAGCCCTGCAGTGTAAGGTCACAGAACTGTAAATCATCCAGCCCTGAAATGCAAGGACACAGACCGGAACAACACACAGCCCTGCAGTGTAAGGACACAGACCGGTACAGCACGCAGCCCTGCAATGTGAGGACACAGAACTATACAACACACAGCGCAGCAGTGCAAGGGCAGAGACCTGTACAACCCGCAGCCTTGCAGTTTAAGGACACAGACAGCTACAACATCCAGCCCTGCTGTGTATGAACACAGACCTGTACATCACACAGCCCTGCAGTGTAAGGGCACAGGCTTGTACTACATCCAGCCCTGCAGTGTAAGGACACAGACCTGTACAACATCCAGCCCTGCAGTGTAAGGACACAGACCTGTACACATCCAGCCCTGCAGTGTAAGGACACAGACCTGTAGAACATCCAGCCCTGCAGTTTAAGGTCAAAGACGTGTACAACTCACAGCCCTGCAGTGTACTGACACAGACCTGTACAACACGCAGCCCTGCAGTGTAAGTACACAGACCTGTACAACACACAGCCCTGCAGTGTAAGGACACAGACCGGTACAGCATGCAGCCTTGCAGTGTGAGGACACAGAACTATTCAACACACAGCGCAGCAGTGCAAGGGCACAGAACTGTACAGCACGTAGCCTTGCAGTTTAAGGACACAGACACGTACAACATCCAGCCCTGCTGTGTAAGAACACAGACCTGTACATCGCACAGCCCTGCAGTGTAAGTACACAGGCCTGTACTACATCCAGCCCTGCAATATTAGGACACAGACCTATACAACATCCAGCCCTGCAGTGTAAGGACACAGACCTGTACACATCCAGCCCTGCAGTGTAAGGACACAGGCCTGTTCAACACAAAGCCCTGCAATGTAAGGACACAGACCAGTACAACACGGAGACCTGCAGTGTAAGGACACAGATATCAACAACATCCAACCTTGCAGTGTAAGGACACAGAACTTTACAAAACGCAGCCCTGCAGTGTAAGGACACAGACCGGTACAACACCCAGACGTGCAGTGTAAGGACACATACCTGTATAACACCCAGCCCTGCAGTTTAAGGACGCAGACCTGTACAACACACAGCCCTGCAGTGTAAGTGCAGAGACCCGTACAACACACAGCCCTGCAGTGTAAGGACAAGGAGCTGTTCATCACACAGCCCTGCAGTGTAAGTACACAGACCTGTACAACATTCAGCCTTGCAGTGTAAAGACACAGACCTGTACAACACACAGCCCTGCAGAGTAAGGACACAGACCTGTACAACATCCAGCACTGCAGTGTAAGGTCACAGCCTTGTACAAATCACAGCCCTGCAGTGTAAGTTCACAGAAAGCTACAACATCCAGCCTTGCAGTTTAAGGGCACAGATGTGTACAACATCCAGCCCTGCAGTGTAAGGACACAGACCTGTAGAACATCCAGCCCTGCAGTGTAAGGTCACAGCCTTGTACAAATCACAGCCCTGCAGTGTAAGTTCACAGAAAGGTAAAACATACAGCCTTGCAGTTTAAGGGCACAGACCTGTACAACATCCAGCCCTGCAGTGTAAGGACACAAACCTGTACAACACCCAACCCTGCAGTGTAATGACACAGTCCTGTACAGCACACAGCCCTGTAGTGTAAGGACACAGACCTGTAAAACACCCAGCCCTGCAGTGTATGAACACAGACCTGTACAACATCCAGCCCTGCAGTTTAAGCACACAGACCTGTACAACACGCAGCCCTGTAATGTAAGGACGCAGACCTGTGCAACACACAGACCTGCAGGGAAAGGACACAGACCTGTACACACACAGACCTGCAGTGTAAGGACACAGACCTGCACAACACGTAGCCCTGCAGTGTAAGGACACAGACCTGAACAACACACAGCCCTGCAGTGTAAGGACACAGACTGGTACAACACACAGCCTTGCAGTGTAAGGACACAGACAGGCACATCGCGCAGCCCTGCAGTGTGAGGACACAGACCTGTACAATACACAGCGCTGCAGTGTAATGACACAGACATGCACAACACGCAGCCCTGCAGTGTAAGGATACAGACCCGTACAACATCCAGTCATGCAGTTTACAGACACAGACCTGTACAACATCGAGCCCTGCAGATTAAGGACACCGACAGGTACAACATCAAGCCCTGCAGTGTAAGGACACAGACCTGTACACCATCCAGCCCTGCAGTGTAAGGACACAGCCCGATATAACATCCAGCCCTGCAGTGTAAGGAAACAGACCGGTACAACACACAACCCTACATTTTAAGGACACAGACGTGCACAACATCCAGCCCTGCAGTGGAAGGACACAGACCAGCACAACACACAGCCCTGCAGTGTAAGGACAACGACCTGTACAACATCCAGCCCTGCAGTGTAAGTACACAGACCTGTACAACACACAGCCCTGCAGTGTAAGGACGCAGAACTGTAAATCATCCAGCCCTGAAATGCAAGGTCACAGACCGGAACAACACACTTCCCTGCAGTGTAAGTACACAGACCGGTACAGCACGCAGCCCTGCAGTGTGAGGACACGGACCTATACAGCACACAGCGCAGCAGTGCAAGGCCACAGACCTGTACAACACTCAGCCTTGAAGTGTAAGGACACAGATCCGTACAACATCCAGCCCGGCTGTGTAAGAACACAGACCTGTACAACACACAGCCCTGCAGTGTAAGGACACAGACCTGTACAACATCAAGCCCTGCAGTGTAAGGATGCAGACCAGTACAACATCCAGCCCTGCAGATTAATACACAGACCTATACAAAACCCAGCCCTGCAGTGTAACGACACAGACCTGTAAAAAATCCAGCACTACAGTGTAAGGACACAGCCCGGCACAGCACACAGCCCTGCAGTGTAAGGACACAGACCTGTACAACATCCAGCCCTGCAGAGTAAGGACACAGACCGGTGCAACACACAGCCGTGCAGTGTAAGCACACAGACATGTACAACACACAGCCCTGCAGAGTAAGGACAAAGACCGGTACAACATGCTGCCCTGCAGTATAAGAACACAGACCTCTAAAATATCCAGCACTGCAGTGTAAGGACACAGAACTTTACAAAACGCAGGCCTGCATTGTAATGACACAGACCGGTACAACACCCAGCCCTGCAGTGTAAGGACACATACCTGTATAACACCCAGCCCTGCAGTTTAAGGACGCAGACCTGTACAACAAACAGCCCTGCAGTGTAAGGACACAGATCTGTACAACACGCAGCTCTGCAGTGTAAGGACACAGACCTGTGTAACACGCAGCCATGCAGTGTAAGGTCACAGACCGGTACAACACGCAGCCCTGCAGTGTAAGGACACAGACCGGTACAACACACAGCCCTGCAATCTAAGGACACAGACCTGTACAACATCCAGCCCTGCAGTGTAAGGACACAGACCTGTACAACACACAGCCCTGCAGTGAAACGACACAGACCGGTACAACACACAGCCCTGCAGTTTAAGGACACAGACCTGAACAACACCGAACCCCGCAATTTAAGGACACAGACCTGTACAACATCCCACCCTGCAGTGTAAGGACACAGACCGGAACAACATCCAGCCCTGCAGTGTAAGGGCACAGACTGGTACAACACACAGCCCTGCATTTTAAGGACACAGACCTATACTTCATCCGGCCCTGCAGTGTACGGACACAGACCAGTACAACATACAGCCCTGCAGTGTTAGGACATAGACCTGTACAACACACAGCCCTGCAGTGTAAGGGCACAGACCTGTACAACATCCAGCCCTGCCGTGCAAGGACACAGACCTGTACAACATCTAGCCCTGCAGTGTAAGGACACAGCCCGATACAACATCCAGACCTGCAGTGTAAGGACACAGACCTGTACAACACACAGCCCTGCAGTGTAAGGACAACGACCTGTACTACATCCAGCCCTGCAGTGTAAGGACACAGACCTGTACAACACACAGCCCTGCAGTGTAAGGACACAGAACTGTAAATCATCCAGCTCTGAAATGCAAGGACACAGAACTATACAACACACAGCGCAGCAGTGCAAGGGCAGAGACCTGTACAACCCGCAGCCTTGCAGTTTAAGGACACAGACAGGTACAACATCCAACCCTGCTGTGTATGAACACAGACCTGTACATCACACAGCCCTGCAGTGTAAGGGCACGGGCGTGTACAACATCCAGCCCTGCAGTGTAAGGACACAGACCTGTACAACATCCAGCCCTGCAGTGTATGAACACAGACCTGTACAACATCCAGCCCTGCAGTTTCAGCACACAGACCTGTACAACACGCAGCCCTGCAATGTAAGGACACAGACCTGTGCAACACACAGACCTGCAGGGAAAGGACACAGGCCTGTACAACATCCAGCCCTGCAGTGTAAGGTCACAGCCTTGTACAAATCACAGCCCTGCAGTGTAAGTTCACAGAAAGCTACAACATCCAGCCTTGCAGTTTAAAGGCACAGATGTGTACAACATCCAGCCCTGCAGTGTAAGGACACAGACCTGTACAACATCCAGCCCTGCAGTGTAAGGTCACAGCCTTGTACAAATCACAGCCCTGCAGTGTAAGTTCACAGAAAGGTACAACATCCAGCCTTGCAGTTTAAGGGCACAGACCTGTACAACATCCAGCCCTGCAGTGTAAGGACACAAACCTGTACAATACCCAACCCTACAGTGTAATGACACAGTCCTGTACAGCACACAGCCCTGTAGTGTAAGGACACAGACCTGTAAAACACCCAGCCCTGCAGTGTATGAACACAGACCTGTACAACATCCAGCCCTGCAGTTTCAGCACACAGACCTTTACAACACGCAGCCCTGCAATGTAAGGACACAGACCTGTGCAACACACAGACCTGCAGGGAAAGGACACAGGCCTGTACAACATCCAGCCCTGCAGTGTAAGGTCACAGCCTTGTACAAATCACAGCCCTGCAGTGTAAGTTCACAGAAAGCTACAACATCCAGCCTTGCAGTTTAATGGCACAGACGTGTACAACATCCAGCCCTGCAGTGTAAGGACACAGACCTGTACAACATCCAGCCCTGCAGTGTAAGGTCACAGCCTTGTACAAATCACAGCGCTGCAGTGTAAGTTCACAGAAAGGTACAACATCCAGCCTTGCAGTTTAAGGGCACAGACCTGTACAACATCCAGCCCTGCAGTGTAAGGACACAAACTTGTACAACACCCAACCCTACAGTGTAATGACACAGTCCTGTACAGCACACAGCCCTGTAGTGTAAGGACACAGACCTGTAAAACACCCAGCCCTGCAGTGTATGAACACAGACCTGTACAACATCCAGCCCTGCAGTTTAAGCACACAGACCTGTACAACACGCAGCCCTGCAATGTAAGGACACAGACCTGTGCAACACACAGACCTGCAGTGTAAGGACACAGACCTGCACAACACGTAGCCCTGCAGTGTAAGGACACAGACCTGAACAACACACAGCCCTGCAGTGTAAGGACACAGACTGGTACAACACACAGCCTTGCATTGTAAGGACACAGACAGGCTCATCGCGCAGCCCTGCAGTGTGAGGACACAGACCTGTACAATACACAGCGCTGCAGTGTAATGACACAGACATGCACAACACGCAGCCCTGCAGTGTAAGGACACAGACCCGTACAACATCCAGTCATGCAGTTTATAGACACAGACCTGTACAACATCGAGCACTGCCGATTATGGACACAGGAAGGTACATCATCAAGCCCTGCAGTGTAAGGACACAGACCTGTACACCATCCAGTCATGCAGTTTACAGACACAGACCTGTACAACATCGAGCCCTGCAGATTAAGGACACCGACAGGTACAACATCAAGCCCTGCAGTGTAAGGACACAGACCTGTACACCATCCAGCCCTGCAGTGTAAGGAAACAGACCGGTACAACACACAACCCTACATTTTAAGGACACAGACGTGCACAACATCCAGCCCTGCAGTGGAAGGACACAGACCAGCACAACACACAGCCCTGCAGTGTAAGGACAACGACCTGTACAACATCCAGCCCTGCAGTGTAAGGACACAGACCTGTACAACACACAGCCCTGCAGTGTAAGGACGCAGAACTGTAAATCATCCAGCCCTGAAATGCAAGGACACAGACCGGAACATCACACTGCCCTGCAGTGTAAGTACACAGACCGGTACAGCACGCAGCCCTGCAGTGTGAGGACACACACCTATACAGCACACAGCACAGCAGTGCAAGGCCACAGACCTGTACAACACTCAGCCTTGAAGTGTAAGGACACAGACCCGTACAACATCCAGCCCGGCTGTGTAAGAACACAGACCTGTACAACACACTGCCCTGCAGTGTAAGGACACAGACCTGTACAACATCCAGCCTTGCAGTGTAAGGACACAGACCTGTACAACATCAAGCCCTGCAGTGTAAGGAGGCAGACCAGTACAACATCCAGCCCTGCAGAGTAAGTACACAGACCTATACAAAACCCAGCCCTGCAGTGTAACGACACAGACCTGTACAAAATCCAGCACTACAGTGTAAGGACACAGCCCGGTACATCACACAGCCCTGCAGTGCAAGGACACAGACCTGTACAACATCCAGCCCTGCAGCGTAAGGCCACTGACCGGTGCAACACACAGCCGTGCAGTGTAAGGTCACAGACCTGTACAACACACAGCCCTGCAGAGTAAGGACAAAGACCGGTACAACACACAGCCCTGCAGTATAAGAACACAGACCTCTAAAATCACCAGCCCTGCAGTGTAAGGTCACAGAACTTTACAAAACGCAGGCCTGCAGTGTAAGGACACAGACCGGTACAATACCCAGCCCTGCAGCGTAAGGACACATACCTGTATAACACCCAGCACTGCATTTTAAGGACGCAGACCTGTACAACACACAGCCCTTCAGTGTAAGGACACAGATCTGTACAACACGCAGCTCTGCAGTGTAATGACACAGACCTGTATAACACGCAGCCATGCAGTGTAAGGTCACAGACCGGTACAACACGCAGCCCTGCAGTGTAAGGATACAGACCGGTACAACACACAGCCCTGCAATCTAAGGACACAGACCTGTACAACATCCAGCCCTGCAGTGTAAGGACACAGACCTGTACAACACACAGCCCTGCAGTGAAACGACACAGACCGGTACAACACACAGCCCTGCTGGCTAAGGACACAGACCTGTGCAACACCCAGCCCTGCAGTTTAAGGACACAGGCCTGTACAACACCCAACCCTGCAGTTTAAGGGCACAGACCTGTACAACATCCCACCCTGCAGTGTAAGGACACAGACCGGAACAACATCCAGCCCTGCAGTGTAAGGGCACAGACTGGTACAACACACAGCCCTGCAGTTTAAGTACACAGACCTATACTTCATCCGGCCCTGCAGTGTACGGACACAGACCAGTACAATATCCAGCCCTGCAGTGTTAGGACATAGACCTGTGCAACACACTGCCCTGCAGTGTAAGGGCACAGACCTGTACAACATCCAGCCCTGCAGTGCAAGGACACAGACCTGTACAACATCCAGCCCTGCAGTGTAAGGACACAGCCCGATACAACATCCAGCCCTGCAGTGTAAGGACACAGACCTGTACAACACACAGCCCTGCAGTGTAAGGACAACGACCTGTACTACATCCAGCCCTGCGGTGTAAGGACACAGACCTGTACAACACAAAGCCCTGCCGTGTAAGGTCACAGAACTGTAAATCATCCAGCCCTGAAATGCAAGGACACAGACCGGAACAACACACAGCCCTGCAGTGTAAGGACACAGACCGGTACAGCACGCAGCCCTGCAATGTGAGGACACAGAACTATACAACACACAGCGCAGCAATGCAAGGGCAGAGACCTGTACAACCTGCAGCCTTGCAGTTTAAGGACAGAGACAGCTACAACATCCAGCCCTGCTGTGTATGAACACAGACCTGTACATCACACAGCCCTGCAGTGTAAGGGCACAGGCCTGTACTACATCCAGCCCTGCAGTGTAAGGACACAGACCTGTACAACATCCAGCCCTGCAGTGTAAGGACACAGACCTGTACACATCCAGCCCTGCAGTGTAAGGACACAGACCTGTAGAACATCCAGCCCTGCAGTTTAAGGTCAAAGACGTGTACAACTCACAGCCCTGCAGTGTACTGACACAGACCTGTACAACACGCAGCCCTGCAGTGTAAGTACACAGACCTGTACAACACACAGCCCTGCAGTGGAAGGACACAGAACTTTAAATCATCCAGCCCTGAAATGCAAGGACACAGACCGGAACAACACACAGCCCTGCAGTGTAAGGACACAGACCGGTACAGCATGCAGCCTTGCAGTGTGAGGACACAGAACTATTCAACACACAGCGCAGCAGTGCAAGGGCACAGAGCTGTACAGCACGTAGCCTTGCAGTTTAAGGACACAGACACGTACAACATCCAGCCCTGCTGTGTAAGAACACAGACCTGTACATCGCACAGCCCTGCAGTGTAAGTACACAGGCCTGTACTACATCCAGCCCTGCAATATTAGGACACAGACCTATACAACATCCAGCCCTGCAGTGTAAGGACACAGACCTGTACACATCCAGCCCTGCAGTGTAAGGACACAGGCCTGTAGAACATCCAACCCTGTAGTTTAAGTTCAAAGACCTGTACAACTCACAGCCCTGCAGTGTATCGACACAGACCTGTACAACACACAGCCCTGCAGTGTAAGGACACAGACCAGTACATCACGGAGACCTGCAGTGTAAGGAGACAGACCTCTACAACACCCAGCCATGCGGTGTAAGGACACATACCTGTATAACACACCGCCCTGCATTTTAAAGACGCAGACATGTACAACACACAGCCCTGCTGAGTAAGGACACAGATCTGTACAACACGCAGCCCTGCAGTGTAAGAACACAGACCTGTATAACACGCAGCCATGCAGTGTAAGGACAAAGACCTGTTCAACACACAGCCCTGCAGTGTAAGGACACAGACCTGTACAACATTCAGCCCTGCAGTATAATGACACTGACCTGTACAACACACAGCCCTGCAGAGTAAGGACACAGACCTGTACAACATCCAGCCCTGCAGTGTAAGTTCATAGCAGTGTACAAATCACAGCCCTGCAGTGTAAGTTCACAGAAAGGTACAACATCCAGCCTTGCAGTTTAAGGGCACAGACCTGTACAACAGCCAGCCCTGCAGTGTAAGGACACAGACCTCTACAACATCCAGTACTGCAGTATAAGGACACAGACCTGTACAACACCCAGTCCTGCAGTGTAAGGACACAAACCTGTACAACACCCAACCCTGCAGTGTAATGACACAGTTCTGTACAGCACACAGCCCTGCAGTGTAAGGTCACAGTCCTGTAAAACACTCAGCCCTGCAGTGTAAAAACACAGACCTGTACATCATCCAGCCCTGCAGTTTAAGCACACAGACCTGTACAACACGCAGCCCTGCAGTGTAAGGACACAGACCTGTGCAACACAAAGACCTGTAGTGTAAGGAGACAGACTTGCACAACACGTAGCCCTGCAGTGTAAGGTCACAGACCTGAGCAACACACAGCCCTGCAGTATAAGGACACAGACTGGTACAACACACAGCCTTGCAGTGTAAGGAAACAGACTGGTACATCACGCAGCCCTGCAGTGTGAGGACACAGACCTGTACAATACACAGCGCTGCAGTGTAACGACACAGATATGTACAACACGCAGCCGTGCAGTGTAAGGACACAGACCCGTACAACATCCAGCCCTGCAGTGTAAGGACACAGACCTGTACAACATCGAGCCCTGCAGTGTAAGGACTAAGACAGGTACAACATCAAGCCCTGCAGTGTAAGGACACCGACCTGTACAACATCCAGCCCTGCAATGTAAGGACATAGCCCGGTACAACACGGAGCCATGCAGTGGAAGGTCACAGACCGGTCCAACATCCAGCCCCGCAGTGTAAAGACACAGAACTGTAAAAAACACAGCCCTGCAGTTTAAGGGCACAGACCTGTGCAACACCCAACCCTGCAGTGTAAGGACACAGACCTGTACAACACTCCGCCCTGCAGTGTAAGGGCACAGACTTGTACAACACACAGCCCTGCATTGTATATGTGCGGACCTGTACATCATCCAGCCCTGCAGCGCAAGGACACAGACCTGTAAACATCCAGCACTGCAGTGTAAGGACACAGAACTGTACAACACACAGCCCTGCATTGCAAGGACACAGACCTATACGACATCCAGCCATGCAGTGTAAGGGCACAGACCGGTACAATACTCAGCCCTGCAGTGTAAGAACACAGACCTATACAACACACAGCCCTGCAGTGTAAGGCCACAGACCTGTACAACACACAGACCTGCAGTGTAAGGACACCGACCTGTGCAACACGCAGCCCTGCAGTGTAAGGACAATGACCTGTACAACACAAAGCCTTGCATTGTAAGGACACTAACCTCTACAACACGCAGCCATGCAGCGTAAGGACACAGACTGTTATAACACACAGCCCTGCAGGGTAAGGACACAGACCTGTACAACACGCAGCCCAGTAGTGTAAGGAGACGGATCTGTACAACATATAGCTCTGCAGTGTTAGGGCACAGACCTGTACAACATCCAGCCCTGCAGTGTAAGGACACAGATCGGTACAACACACAGCCCTGCAGTGTAAGGACACAGATCTGTACAACACGCAGCCCTGCAGTGTAAGGACACAGACCTGTACAACACACAGCCCTGCAGTGTAAGGACATTGACCTGTACAACACACAACACTGCAATGTAAGTACACAGACCTGTACAACACACAGCCCTGCAGTGTAAGGACACAGACCAGTACCACAGACAACCCTTCAGTGTAAGCACACATACCTTTACAACACACAACACTGCAGTGTAAGGGCACAGACCTGTAGAACATCCAGCCCTGCAGTGTAACAACACAGACCTGAATAACATCTAGGCCTGCAGTGAAAGGACACAGACCTGTACAACACACAGCCCTGCAGTGCAAGGTCACAGACCTATACAACATCCAGCCATGCAGTGTAAGGGCACAGACCTGTACAACATCCAGCCCTGCAGTGTAAGGGCACAGACTAGTACAACACACAGCCCTGCAGTGTAAGGAAGCAGACCTGCACAACAACCAGCCGAGCAGTTAAAGGACACGGACCTGTACAACACACAGCCCTGCAGTGTAAGGACACAGACCTATAACACACGCAGCCCAGTAGTGTAAGGACACAGACCTATACAACATAGAGCCCTGCAGTGTAAGGACACAGACCTGCAAAACACACAACCCTGCAGAGAATGGACACAGACCTGTACAACACACAGTCCTGCAGTATAAGGACACAGACCTGTATAGGACACAGCCCTGCAGTGTAAGGACACAGAGCTGTACAACACACAGCACTGCAGTGTAAGGACACAGAATGTACATAACCCAGCCCTGCGATGTAAGGACATAGACCGGTACAACACAAAGCCCTGCAGTGTAAGGACACAGATTTGTACATCATCCAGCCCTGCAGTGTAAGGACACAGGCCTGGACAACATCCAGCACTGCAGAATAACGACACAGACCGGTACAACACACAGCACTGCAGTGTAAAGACACAGACCTGTACAATATCCCGCCCTGCAGTGTAAGGACACAAACCGGTACAGCAATCAGCCCTGCAGTGTAAAGACACAGACTGGTAAAACCAGCAGCACTGCAGTGTAAGGAAACAGACCTGTACAAAATCCAGCCCTGCAGTTTAAGGACACATACCTGTACAACATCCAGCCCTGCAGTGTAAGTACACAGACCTGTACAACATCCAGCCCTGCAGTTTAAGGACACAGACCTGTACAACATCCAGCCCTGCAGTGTAAGTACACAGACCTGTCCAACATCCAGCCCTGCATTGTAAGGACACAGACCTGTACTACACACAGCACTGCAGTGTAAGGGCACAGACATGTACAACACAAAGCCCTGCATTGTAAGTACACAGACATGTACAACACACAGCCCTACAGTGTTAGGACACAGGCCGGTACAACACACAGCCCTGCAGAGTAAGGACACAGACCTATACATCATCCAGCCCTGAACAACATACAGCCCTGCAGATTAAGGACACAGCCTGGTACAACACACAGACCTGCAGTGTAAAGACACAGACCTGTACAACATCCCGCCCTGCAGTGTAAAGACACAGACCTGTAAAACACACAGCCCTGCAGAGTAAGGACACAGACCGGTACAACACGCAGCCCTGCAGTGTAAGGACACAGACCTGTACAACACACAGCCCTGCAGTGTAAGGATACAGATTTGTATAACACCCAGCCCTGTAGTTTAAGGACGCAGACCTGTACAACACACAGCCCTGCAGTGTAAGAACAGAGATCTGTACAACACACAGCCCTGCAGAATAAGGACACAGAACTGTACAACATCCAGCCCTGCAGTGTAAGTTCACAGACGTGCACAAATCACAGCCCTGCCGTGTAAGTTCACAGACAGGTACAACATCCAGCCGTGCAGTGTAAGTGCGCAGAGCTGTACAACATCCAGCCCTGCAGTGTAAGGACACAGATCTGTACAACATCCAGTACTGCAGTGTAAGGACACAGACCTGTACAACACCCAGTCCTGCAGTGTAAGGACACAGACCTGTACAACACACAACACTGCAGTGTAAGGACACAGACCTCTACAACACACAGCCCTGCAGTGTAAGGACACAGACCAGTACTACAGACAGCCCTGCAGTTTAAGCACACATACCGTTACAACAGACTAAGCTGCAGTGTAAGGGCACGGACATGTAGAACATCCAGCGCTGCAGTGCAAGAACACAGTCCTGTAAAATATCTAGTCCTGCAGTGTAAGGACAGAGACCTGTACATCATCCAGCACTGCAGTGTAAGGACACAGACCAGTACAACACACAGCCATGCAGTGTAAGGACACAGACCTATACAACATCCAGCCATGCAGTGTAAGGGCAGAGACCTGTACAACATCCAGCCCTGCAGTGCAAGGACACAGACCTGTACAACACGCAGCCCTGCAGTGTAAGTGCACAGACTTGTAAAACACACAGCCCTGCAGTGTAAGGGCACAGACCTGTACAACACACAGCCCTGCAGTGTAAGGAAACAGACGTGCACAACATCCAGACGAGCAGGGTAAGGACACGGACCTGTACACCACACAGTCCTGCAGTGTAAGGACACAGACCTGTACAACTCACAGCACTGCAGTGTAAGGACATAGAATGTACAAACCCCAGCCCTGAAGTGTAAGGACAGAGACCGGTACAACACACAGCCCTGCAGTGTAAGGACACAGACTTGTACATCATCCATCCACGCAGTGTAAGGTCACAGTCCTGTACAACATCCAGCCCTGCAGAATAAGGACACAGACCGGTACAACACACAGCCCTGCCGTGTAAGGACACAGCATTGTACATCATCCATCCATGCAGTGTAAGGTCACAGTCCTGTACAACATCCAGCCCTGCAGAATAAGGACACAGACCGGTACAACACACAGCACTGCAGTGTAAGGACAGTGCGGGAAGGTGAATTTGGTGTTAGTGCGGGAAGGTGGACTTGGGTTTACGGTGGGAAGATGGATTAGGGGTTAGTGTGGGAAGGTGGATTTGGGGATAGTGCGGGAAGGTAGATTAGGGATTAGTGCGGAAATGTGGATTTGGATTTAGTGCGGGAAGGTGGATTTGTTGTTAGTGTGCTAAGGTGGATTCGGGGTTTGTGCGGGTAGATGGATTTGTGGATAGTGCGGGAAGGTGGATTTGTGGTTAGTGTAGGAAAATGGATTTGGGGTTAGTGCAGGAACTTGGATTTGGGGTTAGTGCGGGAACCTGGATTTGGGGTTAGTGCGGCAATGTGGATTTGGGTTTAGTGCGGGAAAGTGCATTTGGGTTTAGTGCAGGAAGATGGATTTGAGGTTAGTGCGAGAATGTGGATGTGGGGTCATTGCTGGAAGGTTCGATTTGGGGTCATTGCGGGAAGGTGGATTTGTGGTTATTACGGGAATGTGGACTTGGGGATAGTGTTGGAAGGTGGATTTGTGGTTAGTGCAGGAAGTTGGATTTGGGTTTAGTGTGGGAAGGTGGATTTGGGGTTAGTGCGGGAAGGTGGATTTGGGGTTAGGGCTGGAAGGTAGATTTGGGGTTAGTGCAGGAAGGTGGATTTTGGTTAGTGCAGGAATGTGAATTTGGGGTTAGTGCGGGAAGGTGGATTTAGGGATAGAGCAGGAAATTGGATTTGTGGTTAGTGTGGGAAGGTGAATTTGGGGATAGTGCGGGAAGGTGGATTTTATGTTAGCGAGGGAAGGTGGATTTGGGGTTAGTGTGCGAAGGTGGATTTGCGGTTAGTGCGGGAAGGTGCTTTTGTGGATAGTGCAGGAAGTTGGATTCGGGGTCATTGCGAGAAGGTGGATTTGCTGTTATTGCGGGAAAGTGGATTGGGGATAGTACGGGAAGATGGATTTGGGGTTAGAGTGGGAAGGTGGATTTGGGGTTATGGCAGGAAGTTGGATTTGGGGTTAGTGCGGGAATGTGGATTTGGGGATCGTGCGGGAAGGTGGATTTGGGGATTGTGCAGGAAGGTGGATTTGGGTTGAGTGCAGGAATGTGGATTTGGGGATAGTGCGGGAATGTGGATTTGGGGTTCGTGCAGGAATGTGGATTTGGAGATAGTGCAGGAAATGGATTTGGCGTTAGTGAAGGAAGGTGGGTTTGGGGTTAGTGCGGGAAGGTGGATTTGGGGATAGTGCAGGAAAGTGGATTTGGTGTTAATGCGGGAAGGTGGATTTGGGGTTAGTGCGGAAAGGTGTATTTGGCGTTAATGCGTGAAGGTGGATTTGGGGTTAGTGCGGGAATTTGGATTTGAGGTTATTGTGGGAAGGTGGATTTGGGGAAAGTGTGGGATTTTTGATTTGAGGTTAGTGCGGGAAGGTGGTTTTGGGGTTATTGCGGGAAGGTGTATTTGGGGATAAAGTGGGAATGTGGATTTTGCGTTAGTGCAGGAAGTTGGATTTGGGGATATTGCGGGAAGGTGGATTTGGGGTTAGTGCGGGAATGTGGATTTGGGGTTAATGGGGGAAGCTGCATTTGGGGTTAGTGCATTAAGGTGGGTTTGGGGTTATTGCAGGAAGGTGGATTTGGGGTTAGTGCTGGAAGGTGGAATTGGGTTTAGTGCAGGAAGTTGGATTTGGTGTTAGTGCGGGAATGTGGATTTGGGGTTAGTGCAGGAAGGTGGATTTTGGGTTCGTGCAGGAAGGTTGATTTAGGGTTAATGTGGGAAGGTGGATTTGTGGTTAGTGCGGGTAGGTGGATTTGGAGATTGCGCGGGAAGGTTGATTTGGTGTCAGTACGGGAAGGTGGATTAAGGTTATTGTGGCATGATGGATTTGGGGTTAGTGCGGGAATGTGGATTTGGGGAAAGTGCGGTATGGTGGATTTTGGGATAGTGCGAAAAGGTGGATTTGTGGTTAGTGCGGGAATGTGGATTTGCGGTTAGTGCGGGAATGTGGATTTGGGGTTAGTGCTGTGAGGGTGCCAGTCAGTTCCTTCAGTAACCTTTAGATGGCACCTTCACTTGTTGGATTTCCTTTATTAATTATTTCTAGTCTCTTGTGTTTACTAGTTAACTGCCTTTTATCTGTTCATTGGTTTCACCTGGTTTTGTTGTTATTTAAGTTCTGTGGTTTCTTCCCTCTGTGCTCAGTCCTGACAAGAGACTTAATCTTGACAAGGTTCTCCGTCTTGACTAGGTGCTCAGTTTTGACTAGCCTTTTGCTCTGTGGCAGCTTGCCTTGACAAGCTGGTTGCCATGGTTGTTGCTTGCATTTAAGTCTGTGGTTCTTCCTTTTGATCTTGGTCTTGACAAGTTGCTCAGTCTTGATAAGGTGCTCAGTTTGGACAAGCATGTTGCCCTGTGGTAGCTTGTCTTGAGCTCTGTATTGTTAAGCCGCTTACCCCTGTGGTAGCTTGTCTTGAGCCTTATCTCAGCAAGCCGGTGGCCTAGGTGGTAACTTGTCTCGAGCTCAGTCTGGACAAGTGGGTTGCCTCATGGAAGCTTGTCCTGAGTTCCTATCTTGACTTGCCGTTTGGTAGCTTGTCTTGAGCTCTGTACTGATAAGCCGATTACCCCTGTGGTAGCTTGTCTTGAGTCTTTTCTCAGCATGCCGGTTGCCTAGGTGGTAGCTTGTCTCGAGCTCAGTCGGGACAAGTGGGTTCCCTAATGGAAGCTTGTCCTGAGTTCCTATCTTGACTAGCTGTTTGCGAGCTTGTTTTGCTCTCTTATGTTTGTTACTGTTTTTCCTTGTGTGAATCTTGTAATGTGTGAATCTAGTAAAGTAATGTTATTTAAGTCTGCATGCCTGCTCTCCGCCTCATCTGTCTGCATTTGGGTCCAGAACCAGCCTTGCCCGGACAGCACAGCTCCGTATCTACACGGCCCCATGAATCCCAACCCTGACAAATGCGGGAAGCTGCATTTGGGGTTAGTGCATGAAGGTGGATCTTTGTTTAGTGCGGGAAGGTGGATTTGGGTTTATTGTGGGAAGGTGGATTTGGGGATAGTGTTGGAAGATGGATTTGGGTTTAGTGCGTGAAGGTGGATTTGGGGTTAGTGCAGGAAGGTGGATTTGGGGTTAGTGCAGGAAGGTGGATTTGGGTATCGTGCAGGAAGGTGGATTTGGGGTTAGTGCAGGGAGGTGGATTTGGGTATCGTGCAGGAAGGTGGATTTGGGGTTAGTGCAGGAAGGTGGATTTGGGGTTAGTGCGTGAAGGTGGATTTGTGGTTAGTGCGGGTAGGTGGATTTGGGGTTAGTGCGTGAAGGTGGGTTTGTGGTTAGTGCGGGAAGGTTTATTTGGGTTAGTGCTGGAATGTAGATTTGGGAATAGTGCGGGTAGGTGGATTTGGGATTAGTGCGGGAAGGTGGATTTGGGGTTAGTGCGGTAAAGTGGATTTGGGGTTATTGCGGGAAGGTGGATTTGGGGTTAGTGCGGGAAGGTGGATTTGGGGTTATTGCGGGAAGGTGGATTTGGGGTTAATGCGGGAAGGTGGATTTGGGGTTAGGGCGGGAAGGTGGATTTGCGGTTAGGGTGAGAAGGTGGATTAGGGGCAATTGCGGGGAGGTGGATTTGTGGTTATGGCGGGAAGGTAGATTTGAGGTTAGTGCAGGAAGGTAGATTTGGGTTAGTGCGGTAATGTGGATTTGGGGTTAGTACAGGTAGCTGGATTTGGTGATACTGCAGGAAGTTAGATTTTGGGTTCGTGTGGGAATGTACATTTGGGATTAGTGCAGGAAGGTGGATTTGGGGTTAGTGCGGGAAGGTGGATTTGGGGTTAGTGCGGGAATGTGTATTTGGCGTTAGTGCGGGAAGGTGGATTTGGGGATTGCGCGGGATGGTGGATTTGCTGTTAGTGCGGGAAGTTGCTTTTGTGGATAGTGCAGGAAGGTGGATTTGGTGTCAATGCGGGAAGGTGGATTTGGTGTTATTGCGGGAAAGTGGATTTGGGAATAGTGCGGGAAGGTGGATATGGGGTTACTGTGGGAAGGTGGGTTTGGCGATAGTGTGTGAATGTGGATTTGGGGATAGTGCGTGAATGTGGATTTGGGGTTAGTGCGGGAAGGTGGATTTGGGGTTACGGCGGGAACGTGGATTTGGGGATAGTGCGGGAAAGTGGATTTGGGGTTGCTGTGGGAAGGTGGATTCGGGATTAATGCGAGATGTTGGATTTGGGGTTAATTCAGGAATGTGGATTTGGTGATAGTGCAGGAATGTGGATTTGGGGATAGTGCGGGAAAGTGCATTTGGGGTTACTGCAGGAAGGTGGATACGGGATTAATGCGGGATGTTGGATTTGGGATAGTGCGGGAAGTTGGATTTGGGGTTATTGTGGGAAGGTGGATATGGCGTTAGTGCAGGAAGGTCGAATTGGGGTTAGTGCGGGAAGCTGGATTTGGGGAAAGTGCGGGATTGTGGATTCGGGGTTAGAGCGGGAAGGTGGTTTTGTGGTTCGTGCGGGAAGGTGGATTTGGGGATAGTGCGGGCAGGTTTTTTTGGGGATAAAGCGGGAATGTGGATTTGGGGTTAGTGCGGGAAGGTGGATTTGGGGATAGTGTTGGAATGTCGATTTGTGGTTAGTGCGGGAAGTTGGATTTGGGGTTAGTGCGGTAAAGTGTATTTGGGGTTATTGCGGGAAGGTGGATTTGGGGTTAGTGCGGGAAGGTGGATTTGGGGTTGTGCGGGAAGGTGGATTTGGGGTTAGGGCGGGAAGGTGGATTTGCGGTTAGGGTGAGAAGGTGGATTAGGGGCAATTGCGGGGAGGTGGATTTGTGGTAACGGCGGGAAGGTAGATTTGAGGTTAGTGCAGGAAGTTAGATTTGGGTTAGTGCGGTAATGTGGATTTGGGGTTAGTACAGGTAGCTGGATTTGGTGATACTGCAGGAAGTTAGATTTTGCGTTAGTGTGGGAATGTGGATTTGGGATTAGTGCAGGAAGGTGGATTTGGGGTTAGTGCGGGAAGGTGGATTTGGGGTTAGTGCGGGAATGTGTATTTGGCGTTAGTGCGGGAAGGTGGATTTGGGGATTGCGCGGGATGGTGGATTTGCGGTTAGTGCGGGAAGTTGCTTTTGTGGATAGTGCAGGAAGTTGGATTTGGTGTCAATGCGGGAAGGTGGATTTGGTGTTATTGTGGGAAAGTGGAATTGGGAATAGTGCGGGAAGGTGGATATGGGGTTACTGTGGGAAGGTGGGTTTGGGGATAGTGCGGGAAAGTGGATTTGGGGTTACTGTGGGAAGGTGGATTCGGGATTAATGCGAGATGTTGGATTGGGGGTTAATTCAGGAATGTTGATTTGGTGATAATGCAGGAATGTGGATTTGGGGTTAGTGCGGGAAGGTGGATTTGGGGATAGTGCGGGAAAGTGCATTTGGGGTTACTGCAATAAGGTGGATTCGGGATTAATGCGGGATGTTGGATTTGGGCTAGTGCGGGAAGTTGGATTTGGGGTTATTGTGGGAAGGTGGATTTGGCGTTAGTGAAGGAAGGTCGATTTGGGGTTAGTGCGGGAAGCTGGATTTGGGGAAAGTGCGGGATTGTGGATTCGGGTTTAGAGCGGGAAGGTGGTTTTGTGGTTAGTGTGGGAAGGTGGATTTGGGGATAGTGCGGGCAGGTGGATTTGGGGATAAAGCGGGAATGTGGATTTGGGGTTAGTGCGGGAAGGTGGATTTGGGGATAGTGTTGGAATGTCGATTTGTGGTTAGTGCGGGAAGTTGGATTTGGGGTTAGTGCGGGAAGGTGGATTTGGGGATAGTGTTGGAAGGTCGAATTGTGGTTAGTGCGGGAAGTTGAATTTGGTGTTAGTGCGGGAAGGTGGATTCGGGGTTAGTGCGGGAAGGTGCAATGTGGTTAGTGCGGGAAGGTGGATTTGGGGTTAGTGCCAGAAGGTGGATTTGGGGAAAGTTTGGTATGGTGGATTTTGGGATTGTGCGAGAAGGTGGATTTGGGTTTAGTGCGGGAAGTTGAATTTGGGTTTACTGCGGGAAGGTCAACTTGTGGTTATTGCGGGAATGTGGATTTGGGTATAGTGTTGGAAGGTGGATTTGTGGTTAGTGATGGAAGTTGGATTTGGGGATAGTGCGGGAAGGTGGATTTGGGGTTAGTGCGGTTAGGTGGATTTGGGTTAGTGCGGGAATGTGGATTTCGGCTTACTGCTGGAAGGTCGATTTGGGATTAGTGCGGGAAGCTGGATTTGGAGTTCGTGCAGGAATGTGGATTTGGGTTTATTGTGGGAAGGTGGATTTGGGGATAGTGTTGGAAGATGGATTTGGGGTTCGTTCATGAAGGTGGATTTGGGGTTAGTGCGAGAATGTGGATTTGGGGTTATTGGAGGAAAGTGGATTTGGGGTTAGTGCAGGAATATGGATTTGGGGTTAGTGCGGGATGGTTGATTAGTGGTTAGTGCGGGTCGGTGGATTTGGTAATTGCACGGGTGGTTGATTTGGGGTCAGTATGGGAGGGTGGATTTGGGGATATTGCGGCATGGTGGATTTGGGGTTAGTGCTGGAAGGTGGAATTGGGTTTAGTGCAGGAAGTTGGATTTGGTGTTAGTGCGGGAATGTGGATTTGGGGTTAGTGCGGGAAGGTGGATTTGTGGACAGTGCGGTATGTTGAATTTTGGAATAGTGCGAGGATGTGGATTTGGGGTTAGTGCGGTAATGTGGATTTGGGTTTAGTCCGGGAAAGTGGAGTGGCTTTGGTGCGGGATGATGGATTTGGGGTTAGTGCGAGAAGGTGTATTTGTGGGCACTGAAGGAAGGTTGATTTGGTGTCAGTGCAGGAAGGTGGATTTGGGGTTAGTGCGGGAAGGTGGATTTGTGGTTATGGCCGGAATGTGGATTTGGGGATAGTGTTGGAAGTTGGATTTGTGGTTAGTGCGGAAAGTTCCAGTTGGGGTTAGTGCCAGAAGGTGGATTTAGGGAAAGAGCGGTATGGTGGATTTTGGGATAGTGCGCGAAGGTGGATTTGGGTTCAGTGCAGGAAGTTGGATTTGGGGGTACTGCGGGAAGGTGGATTTGTGGTTATTGTGGGAATGTGGATTTGGGGATAGTGTTGGAAGTTGGATTTGTGGTTATTGTGGGAAGTTGGATTTGGAGTTAGTGCGGGAAGGTGGATTTGGGGTTTGTGCGGGAAGGTGGATTGTGGTTAGTGCGGGAAGGTGGATTTGGGGTTAGTGCGGGAAGGTGGATTTGGGATTAGTGCGGAAAGGTGGATTTGGGGTTAGTGCAGGAAGGTGGATTTGGGGTTAGTGCGGGAATGTGGATTTGGGGTTAGTGCGGGAAGGTGGATTTGCGGTTAGGGCGGGAAGGTGGATTTGGGTTTTGGTGAGAAGGTGGATTAGGGGTTATTGCGGGAAGGTTGATTTGAGGTCAGGGCGGGAAGGTAGATTTGGGGTTCGTGCAGGAAGGTGGATTTGGGTTAGTGCGGGAATATGCATTTGTGGTTAGTGCGGGTAGCTGGATTTGGGGATACTGCGGGAAGTTGGATTTGGGATTATTGCAGGAAGGTGGATTTGGGGTTAGTGCAGGAAGATGAATTTGGGGTTAGTGCGGGAAGCTGGATTTGTTGTTAGTGCGGGAAGTTGGATTTGGGGTTAGTGCGGGAAGGTGGATTTGTTGTTAGTGCGGGAAGTTGGATTTGGGGTTATTGCGGGAAGCTGGATTTGGGGAAAGTGCGGGACTGTGGACTTGTGGTTAGTGCGGGAAGGTCGTTTTGGGGTAAGTGCGGGAAGGTGGATTTGGGGATAGTGTGGGTAGGTATATTTGGGGATAAAGCAGGAATTTGGATTTCGGGTTAGTGCAGGAAGTTGGATTTGGGGATATTGGGAGAAGGTTGATTTGGGGTTATTGCAGCATGGTGGATTTGGGGTTAGTGCGGGAAGGGGGATTGGGGGATAGGGCAGGAAGGTGGATTTGGATTTAGTGCGAGAAGGTGGATTTGGGGTTAGTGCTCAGGTGGATTTGGGATTCGTGCGGGTAGGTTGATTTGTGGTTTGTGCACGAAGGTGGATTTGGGGTTCGTGCTGGAAGGTTGATTTGGGGTTATTGCAGGAACGTGGATTTGGTGTTAGTGCGGGAAGGTGGATTTGGGTTAGTGCGGGAATGTGGATTTGGGGTTAGTGCGGGAATGTGGATTTAGGGATAGTGCAGGAAGGTGGATTTGAGGTTAATGCAGGAAGGTGAATTTGGGGTTAGTGCGGGAAGATGGATTTACGTTTAGTGCGGGAAGGTGGATATGTGGATAGTGCGGTATGATGAATTTTGGGATAGCGCGAGAATGTGGATTTGGGGTTATTGCGGGATTCTGAATTTGGGTTTGGTGCGGGAAAGTGGATTTGGGTTTACTGCGTGAAGATGGATTTGGGTTAGTGCGAGAAGGTGGATTTGGGGTTATTGCTGGATGGTGGATTTGGGGTCAGTGCAGGAAGTTGGATTTTATGTTAGTGCGGGAATGCGGATTTGGGGATAGCGCAGGAAGGTGGATTTGGGGTTAGTGCCGGAGTTTCGATTTGTGTTTATTGCGGGAAGGTGGATTTGGGTTTATTGCCAGAAGATGTGCACGTTAGGTTGATTTGGCTATGATAAATTGAGGCTTAGTGTGGGGGATTGAATACGTGGGGTTATGGGGATAGGGTGTGATATGTGTCGGTGCAGGCTCGATGGGCCGAAATGGCCTCTATCTGCACTGTAGATTCTGTGATTCTGTGATTCTGTGAAGGTGGATTTGGAGAAAATGCGGTATGGTGGATTTTGGGAGAGTGCTAATAGGTGGATTTGGGTTTTGGTGTGGGAAGGTGGATTTGTGGTTACTGCAGAAAGGTGGATTTGTGGTTATTGCGGGAAGGTGGATTTGGGGATAGTGTTGGAAGGTGGATTTGTGGTTAGTGCAGGAAGTTGGATTTGGGGTTAGTGCGGGAAGGTGGATTTGGGGTTAGTGCAGGTAGGTGGATTGTGGTTAGTGCGAGAAGGTGGATTTAGGGTTAGTGCGGGAAGGTGGATTTTGGTTAGTGTGGGAATGTGGATTTGGGGTTAGTGCGGGAAGGTGGATTTGGGGTTAGGGCAGGAAGGTGGATTTTGGGTTAGTGCGGGAAGGTGGATTTGGGATTAGAGCGGGAAGGTCGATTTGGTGTTAGTGCAGGAAGGTGGATTTTGTTTAGTGCGGGAATGTGGATTTGGGGTGAATGCGGGCAGCTTGTTTTGGGGATACTGCGGGAAGTTGGGTTTTGTTTTAGTGTGGAAATGTGGGTTTGGGGTTAGTGTGGGAAGGTGGATTTGGGGAATGTGCGGTAAGTTGGATTTGTGGTTAGAGCGGGAAGCTTGATTTGAGGTTAGTGTGGGAAGGTGAATTTGGGGATAGTGCGGGAAGGTGGATTTTATGTTAGTGCGGGAATGTGGATTTGGGGAAAGTGCAGGAAGTTGGATTTGGAGT
This sequence comes from Somniosus microcephalus, assembly GCF_052327205.1. Taxonomy (NCBI): domain Eukaryota; kingdom Metazoa; phylum Chordata; class Chondrichthyes; order Squaliformes; family Somniosidae; genus Somniosus; species Somniosus microcephalus. The sequence goes on from NW_028225183.1 coordinate 30,963,071, forward strand.
AATTGCGGGAAGGTGGATTTGGTGTTATTGCGGGAAAGTGGATTTGGGGATATTGCGTGAAGGTGGATTTGGGGTTAGATAGGGAAGGTGCATTTGGGGATAGTGCAGGAATGCGGATTTGGGGTTAGGGCAGGAAGTTGGATTTGGGGTTAGTGCGGGAATGTGGATTTGGGGATAGTGCGGGAAGGTGGATTTGGGGATAGTGCGGGAAGGTGGATTTGGGGTTATTGCAGGAATGTGGATTTGGGGACAGTACAGGAATGTGAATTTGTGGTTATTGCGGGAAGATGGGTTTGGGGTTAGTGCGGGAAGGTGGTTTTAGGGATAGTGCAGGAAAGTGGATTTGGGGTTAGTGCGGGAAGGTGGATTTGGGATTAGTGTGGGCAGTTGGATTTGGGGTTAGTGCGGGAATGTGGATTTGGGGTTAGTGCGGGATGGTGGATTTGGGGTTAGTGCGGGAAGTTGGATTTGGGGTTATTGTGGGAAGGTTCATTTGGGGTTAATGCAGGAATGTCGATTTGGGGTTAGTGCGGTAAGCTGGATTTGGGGAAAGTTCAGGACTGTGGATTTGAGGTTAGCGCAGGAAGGTGGTTTTGGGGTTAGTGCGGGAAGGTGGATTTGGGGTTAGTTCGGGAAGGTGGATTTGGGGATAATGCGGGTAGGTATATTTGGGGGTAAAGTGGGAATGTGGATTCAGGGTTAGTGCAGGAAGTTGGATTTGGGGATATTGCGGGAAGGGAGATTTGGGGATAGGGCAGGAAGGTGGATTTGGAGTTAGTGCGAAATGGTGGATTTGGGGTTAGTGCTGGAAGGGGGATTTGGGGTTAGTGCGGGAAGGTTGATATGTGGTTAGTGCGGGAAGGTGGATTTGGGGTTCGTGCTGGAAGGTTGATTTGGGGTTATTGCAGGAACGTGGATTTGGTGTTAATGCTGGAAGGAGGAATTGGGTTTAGTGCAGGAAGTTGGATTTGGGGGTAGTGCGGGAATGTGGATTTGGGGATAGTGCGGGAAGGTGGATTTGGGGTTAATGCACAAAGGTGGATTTGGTGTTAGTGCGGGAAGATGGATTTAGGGTTATTGCGGGAAGGTGGATTTGTGGATAGTGCGGTATGGTGAATTTTGGGATAGTGCGAGAATGTGGATTTGGGGTTCGTGCAGGAAAGTGGATTTGGGTCTACTGCATGAAGATGGATTTGGGTTAGTGCGAGAAGGTGGGTTTGGGGTTATTGCTGGAAGGTGGATTTGGGGTCAGTGCAGGAAGGTGGATTTGGTGTCAGTGCAGGAAGGTGGATTTGGTGTTAGTGTGGGAAGCTGGATTTGTTGGTATTGTGGGAATGTGGATTTGGGGATAATTTGGGAAGGTGGATTTGTGGTTAGTGCGGGAAGTTCAATTTGGGGTTAGTGCGGGAAGGTGGATTTTGGTTTCGTGCCAGAAGGTGGATTTGTGGAAAGTGCGGTATGGTGGATTTTGGGATAGTGCGAGAAGGTGGATTTGGGTTTAGTGTTGGAAGGTGGATTTGTGGTTAGTGCAGGAAGTTGGATTTGGGGTTAGTGCGGGAAGGTGGATTTGGGGTTAGTGCGGGAATGTGGATTTGGGGTTAGTGCAGGGAGGTGGATTTGGGATTAGCGCGGGAAGGTGGATTTGGGTTTAATGCGGGAAGATGGATTTGGGGTTAGTGTGGGAATGTGGATTTCGGGTTAGTGCGGGAAGGTGGATTTGGGTTTTGTGTGGGAAGTTGCATTTGGCGTTTGTGCGGGAAGGTGGATTTGGGGTTAGGGTGGGAAGGTGGATTTGGGGTGAGTGTGGGAAGGTGGATTTGGTGTTAGGGCGGGAAGGTCGATTTGAGATTAGTGCAGGAAGGTTGATTTTGGTTAGTGCGGGAATGTGGATTTGGGGTGAGTGCGGGTAGCTGGATTTGGGGATATTGTGGGAAGTTGGATTTTGTGTTAGTGTGGGAATGTGGATTTGGGGTTACTGTGGGAATGTGGATTTGGGGATTGCGCGGGAAGTTGGATTTGGGGTTAGAGCGGGAAGCTTGATTTGTAGTTAGTGTGGGAAGGTGAATTTGGGGTAGTGCGGGAAGGTGGATTTTATGTTAGTGCGGGAATGTGGACTTGGGTATAGCGCGGGAAGGTGGATTTGGGGTTAATGTGGGAAGGTGGATTTGGGGATAGTGGAGGAAGGTGGATTTGGGGTTAAGGCAGGAAGTTGGATTTAGGGTTAGTGCGGGAATGTGGATTTGGGGATAGTGCGGGAAGGTAGATTTGGGGATTGTGCGGGAAGGTGGATTTGCGGTTACTGCGGGAAGGTGGATTTGGTGATAGTGTGTGAATGTGGATTTGTGGATAGTGCGGGAAGGTGGATTTGGGGATAGTGCAGGAAGGTGGATTTGGGGTTAGGGCGGGAACGTGGATTTGGGTTTAGTGCGGGAATGTGGATTTGGGGATAGTGCGGGAAGGTGGATTTGTGGTTAGTGCAGGAAGTTGGATTTGGGGTTGGGCAGGAAGATGGATTTGGGGTTAGTGCGGGATGGTGGATTCGTGGTTAGTGCGGGTAGGTGGATTTGGGGATTGCACGGGTGGTTGATTTGGGGTCAGTATGGGAAGGTGGATTTGGGGATATTGCGGCATGGTGGATTTGGGGTTAGTGCTGGAAGGTGGAATTGCGTTTAGTGCAGGAAGTTCGATTTGGTGTTAGTGCGGGAATATGGATTTGGGGTTAGTGCGGGAAGGTGGATTTGTGGACAGTGCGGTATGGTGAATTTTGGGATAGTGCGAGGATGTGGATTTGGGGTTAGTGCGGTAATGTGGATTTGGGCTTAGTGCGGGAAAGTGGAGTGGCTTTAGTGCGGGATGATGGATTTGGGGTTAGTGCGAGAATGTGGATTTGGGGTTATTGCTGGAAGGTGGATTTGGGGTCACTGCAGGAAGGTTGATTTGGTGTCAGTGCAGGAAGGTGGATTTGGGGTTAGTGCGGGAAGGTGGATTTGTGGTTATGGCCGGAATGTGGATTTGGGGATAGTGTTGGAAGTTGGATTTGTGGTTAGTGCGGGAAGTTCCAGTTGGGGTTAGTGCCAGAAGGTGGATTTATGGAAAGAGCGGTATGGTGGATTTTGGGATAGTGCGCGAAGGTGGATTTGGGTTCAGTGCGGGAAGTTGGATTTGGGGGTGCTGCGGGAAGGTGGATTTGTGGTTATTGTGGGAATGTGGATTTGGGGATAGTGTTGGAAGTTGGATTTGTGGTTATTGCAGGAAGTTGGATTTGGAGTTAGTGCAGGAAGGTGGATTTGGGGTTAGTGCGGGAAGGTGGATTGTGGTTAGTGCGGGAAGGTGGATTTGGGGTTAGTGCGGGAAGGTGTATTTGGGTTAGTGCGGGAATGTGGATTTGGGGTTAGTGCGGGAAGGTGGATTTGGGATTAGTGCAGAAAGTTGGATTCGGGGTTAGTGCAGGAAGGTGGATTTGGGGTTAGTGCGGGAATGTGGATTTGGGGTTAGTGCGGGAAGGTGGATTTGCGGTTAGGGCGGGAAGGTGGATTTGGGTTTTGGTGAGAAGGTGGATTAGGGGTTATTGCGGGAAGGTTGATTTGAGGTCAGGGCGGGAAGGTAGATTTGGGGTTCGTGCAGGAAGGTGGATTTGGGTTAGTGCGAGAATATGCATTTGTGGTTAGTGCGGGCAGCTGGATTTGGGGATACTGCGGGAAGTTGGATTTGGGATAAGTGCAGGAAGGTGGATTTGGGGACTGCGCAGGAAGGTGGATTTGGGGATAGATGGGAAGCTGAATTTGTGGTTAGTGTGGGAAGGTGAATTTGGGGATAGTGCAGGAAGGTGGATTTGCGTTTGTGCGGGAAGTTGGATTTGCAGTTAGTGCGGGAAGGTGCTTTGTGGATAGTGCAGTAAATTGGATTTGGGGTCAATGCGGGAAGGTGGATTTGGTGTATTGCGGGAAAGTTGATTTGGGGATAGTGCGGGAATGTGGATTTGGGGATAGTGTGGGAAGGTGGATTTGGGGATATTGCAGGAAGGTGGATTTGGGGTTACTGCGGTAAGGTGGATTCGGTGTTAGTGCGGGAAGATGGATTTGGGGATTGTGCGGGAAGGTGGATTTGGGTTTAGTGCAGGAATGTGGATTTGGGGATAGTGCGGGATGGTTTATTTGGTGTTATTGCAGGAATGTAAATTTGGGGTTAGTGCGGGAAGGTCGATTTGGGATTAAAGCGGGAAGTTGGATTTGGGGTTCGTGCAGGAAGATGGATATGGGGTTAGTGCGGGAAGGTGGATTTGTTGTTAGTGCGGGAAGTTGGATTTGGGGTTATTGCGAGAAGCTGGATTTGGGGAAAGCGCGGGACTGTGGACTTGTGGTTAGTGCGGGAAGGTGGTTTTGGGGTTAGTGTGGGAAGGTGGATTTGGGGATAGTGTGGGTAGGTATATTTGGGGATAAAGCAGGAATTTGGATTTCGGGTTCGTGCAGGAAGTTGGATTTGGGGATATTGGGAGAAGGTTGATTTTGGGTTATTGCAGCATGGTGGATTTGAGGTGATTGCGGGAAGGGGGATTTGGGGATAGGGCAGGAAGGTGGATTTGGATTTAGTGCGAGAAGGTGGATTTGGGGTTAGTGCTCAGGTGGATTTGGGGTTCGTGCGGGTAGGTTGATTTCTGGTTTGTGCACGAAGGTGGATTTGGGGTTCGTGCTGGAAGGTTGATTTGGGGTTATTGCAGGAACGTTGATTTGGTGTTCGTGCGGGAAGGTGTATTTGGGTTAGTGCGGGAATGTGGATTTGGGGTTAGTGCGGGAATGTGGATTTGGGGATAGTGCAGGAAGGTGGATTTGGGGTTAATGCATGAAGGTGAATTTGGGGTTAGTGCGGGAAGATGGATTTAGGGTTAGTGCGGGAAGGTGGATATGTGGATCGTGAGGTATGATGAAGTTTGGGATAGTGCGAGAATGTGGATTTGGGGTTATTGCGGGAATCTGAATTTGGGTTTGGTGCGGGAAAGTGGATTTGGGTTTACTGCGTGAAGATGGATTTGGGTTAGTGCGAGAAGGTGGATTTGGGGTTATTGCTGGATGGTGGATTGGGGGTCAGTGCGGGAAGTTGGATTTTATGTTAGTGCGGGAATGCGGATTTGGGGATAGCGCAGGAAGGTGGATTTGACGTTAGTGCCGCAGGTTCGATTTGTGTTTATTTCGGGAAGGTGGATTTGGGTTTATTGCCAGAAGATGTGCACGTTAGGTTGATTTGGCTATGATAAATTGACCCTTAGTGTTGGCGGATTAAATACGTGGGATTATGGGGATAGGGTGTGATATGTGTCGGTGCAGGCTCGATGGGCCGAAATGGCCTCTATCTGCACTGTAGATTCTGTGATTCTGTGATTCTGTGAAGGTGGATTTGGGGAAAATGCGGTATGGTGGATTTTGGGAGAGTGCTAGTAGGTGGATTTGGGTTTTGGTGTGGGAAGGTGGATTTGTGGTTACTGCGGAAAGGTGGATTTGTGGTTATTGAGGGAAGGTGGATTTGGGGATAGTGTTGGAAGGTGGATTTGTGGTTAGTGCAGGTAGTTGGATTTGGGGTTAGTGCGGGAAGGTGGATTTGGGGTTAGTGCAGGTAGGTGGATTGTGGTTAGTGCGAGAAGGTGGATTTAGGGTTAGTGCGGGAAGGTGGATTTTGGTTAGTGTGGGAATGTGGATTTGGGGTTAGTGCGGGAAGGTGGATTTGGGATTTGTGCGGGAAGGTGGATTTGGTGTTAGTGTGGGACGGTTGATATTGGGGTTAGTGCGGGAAGGTGGATTTGGGGTTAGGGCGGGAAGGTGGATTTGGGGTTAGTGTGGGACGGTTGATTTGGGGTTAGTGCGGGAAGGTGAATTTGGGGTTAGGGCGGGAAGGTGGATTTTGGGTTAGTGCGGGAAGGTGGATTTGGGATTAGAGCGGGAAGGTCGATTTGGTGTTAGTGCAGGAAGGTGGATTTTGGTTGGTGCGGGAATGTGGATTTGTGGTGAATGCGGGCAGCTTGTTTTGGGGATACTGCGGGAAGTTGGATTTTGTGTTAGTGTGGAAATGTGGGTTTGGGGTTGGTGTGGGAAGGTGGATTTGGGGAATGTGCGGTAAGTTGGATTTGTGTTTAGAGCGGGAAGCTTGATTTGAGGTTAGTGTGGGAAGGGGAATTTGGGGATAGTGCAGGAAGGTGGATTTGGGGACAGCGCAGGAAGGTGGATTTGGGGATAGATGGGAAGCTGAATTTGTGGTTAGTGTCGGAAGGTGAATTTGGGGATAGTGCAGGAAGGTGGGTTTGCGTTTGTGCGGGAAGTTGGATTTGCAGTTAGTGCGGGAAGGTGCTTTTGTGGATAGTGGAGGAAATTGGATTTGGGGTCAATGCGGGAAGGTGGATTTGGTGTATTGTGGGAAAGTTGATTTGGGGATAGTGTGGGAATGTGGATTTGGGGATAGTGCGGGAAGGTGGATTTGGGGATATTGCAGGAAGGTGGATTTGGGGATACTGCGGTAAGGTGGATTCGGTGTTAGTGCGGGAAGGTGGATTTGGGGTTAGGGCGGGAAGGAGGATTTGGGGTTAGTGCGGGAAGATGGATTTGGGGATTGTGCGGGAAGGTGGATTTGGGTTTAGTGCGGGAATGTGGATTTGGGGATAGTGCGGGAAGGTTTATTTGGGGTTATTGCAGGAATGTATATTTGGGGTTAGTGCGGGAAGGTGGATTTGGGATTAAAGCGGGAAGTTGGATTTGGGGTTAGTGCAGGAAGATGGATTTGGGGTTAGTGCAGGAAGGTGGATTTGTTGTTAGTGCGGGAAGTTGGATTTGGGGTTATTGCGGGAAGCTGGATTTGGGGAAAGTGCGGGACTGTGGACTTGTGGTTAGTGTGGGAAGGTGGTTTTGGGGTTAGTGCGGGAAGGTGGATTTGGGGATAGTGTGGGTAGGTATATTTGGGGATAAAGCAGGAATTTGGATTTCGGGTTAGTGCAGGAAGTTGGATTTGGGTTACTGGGAGAAGGTTGATTTGGGGTTATTGCAGCATGGTGGATTTGAGGTGATTGCGGGAAGGGGGATTTGGGGATAGGGCAGGAAGGTGGATTTGGATTTAGTGCGAGAAGGTGGATTTGGGGTTAGTGCTCAGGTGGATTTGGGGTTTGTGCGGGTAGGTTGATTTGTGGTTTGTGCACGAAGGTGGATTTGGGGTTCGTGCTGGAAGGTTGATTTGGGATTATTGCAGGAACGTGGATTTGGTGTTAGTGCGGGAAGGTGTATTTGGGTTAGTGCGGGAATGTGGATTTGGAGTTAGTGCGGGAATGTGGATTTGGGGATAGTGCAGGAAGGTGGATTTGGGGTTAATGCAGGAAGGTGAATTTGGGGTTAGTGCGGGAAGATGGATTTAGGGTTAGTGCGGGAAGGTGGATATGTGGATAGTGCGGTTTGATGAATTTTGGGATAGTGCGAGAATGTGGATTTGGGGTTATTGCGGATATCTGAATTTGGGTTTGGTGCGGGAAAGTGGATTTGGGTTTACTGCGTGAAGATGGATTTGGGTTAGTGCGAGAAGGTGGATTTGGGGTTATTGCTGGATGGTGGATTTGGGGTCAGTGCGGGAAGTTGGATTTTATGTTAGTGCGGTAATGCGGATTTGGGGATAGCGCAGGAAGGTGGATTTGGGGTTAGTGCCGGAGGTTTGATTTGTGTTTATTGCGGGAAGGTGGATTTGGGTTTATTGCCAGAAGATGTGCACGTTAGGTTGATTTGGCTATGATAAATTGACCCTTAGTGTTGGCGGATTAATACGTGGGGTTATGGGGATAGGGTGTGATATGTGTTGGTGCAGGCTCGATGGGCCGAAATGGCCTCTATCTGCACTGTAGATTCTGTGATTCTGTGATTCTGTGAAGGTGGATTTGGGGAAAATGCGATGTGGTGGATTTTGGGAGAGTGCTAGTAGGTGGATTTGGGTTTTGGTGTGGGAAGGTGGATTTGTGGTTACTGCGGAAAGGTGGATTGGTGGTTATTGCGGGAAGGTGGATTTGGGGATAGTGTTGGAAGATGGATTTGTGGTTAGTGCAGGAAGTTGGATTTGGGGTTCGTGCGGGAAGGTGGATTTGGGGTTAGTGCAGGTAGGTGGATTGTGGTTAGTGCGAGAAGGTGGATTTAGGGTTAGTGCGGGAAGGTGGATTTTGGTTAGTGTGGGAATGTGGATTTGGGGTTAGTGCGGGAAGGTGGATTTGGGATTTGTGCGGGAAGGTGGATTTGGTGTTAGTGCGGGAAGGTGGATTTGGGGTTAGTGTGGGAATGTGGATTTGGGTTTAGTGTGGGAAGGTGGATTTGGGGTTAGTGTGGGACGGTTGATTTGGGGTTAGTGCGGGAAGGTGGATTTGGGGTTAGGGCGGGAAGGTGGATTTTGGGTTAGTGCGGGAAGGTGGATTTGGGATTAGAGCGGGAAGGTCGATTTGGTGTTAGTGCAGGAAGGTGGATTTTGGTTAGTGCGGGAATGTGGATTGGGGTGAATGCGGGCAGCTTGTTTTGGGGATACTGCGGGAAGTTGGATTTTGTGTTAGTGTGGAAATGTGGGTTTGGTGTTAGTGTGGGAAGGTGGATTTGGGGAATGTGCGGTAAGTTGGATTTGTGGTTGGAGCGGGAAGCTTAATTTGAGGTTAGTGTGGGAAGGTGAATTTGGGGATAGTGCGGGAAGGTGGATTTTATGTTAGTGCGGGAATGTGGATTTGGGGAAAGTGCAGGAAGTTGGATTTGGAGTAATTGCGGGAAGGTGGATTTGGAGTCAGTGCGGGAAAGTGGATTTGGTGTTATTGCGGGAAAGTGGATTTGGTATTATTGCGGGAAAGTGGATTTGGGGATAGTGCGTGAAGGTGGATTTGGGGTTAGTTAGGGAAGGTGCATTTGGGGATAGTGCAGGAAGTTGAATTTGGGGTTAGTGCGGTAATGTGGATTTGGGGATAGTGCGGGAAGGTGGATTTGGGAATAGTGCGGGAAGGTGGATTTGGGGTTATTGCAGGAATGTGGATTTGGGGATAGTGCAGGAATGTGAATTTGTGGTTAGTGCGGGAAGGTGGATTTGGGGTTAGTGCGGGAAGGTGGTTTTAGGGATAGTGCAGGAAAGTGGATTTGGGGTTAGTGCAGGAAGATGGATTTGGGGTTAGTGCGGGAATGTGGATTTGGGGTTAGTGCGGGATGGTGGATTTGGGGTTAGTGCGGGAAGTTGGATTTGGGGTTATTGTGGGAAGGTTCATTTGGGGTTAATGCAGGAATGTCGATTTGGAGTTAGTGCGAAATGGTGGATTTGGGGTTAGTGCTGGAAGGGTGTTTAAGGGGTTATTGCAGGAACGTGGATTTGGTGTTAATGCTAGAAGGTGGAATTGGGTTTAGTGCAGGAAGTTGGATTTGGGGTTAGTGCGGGAAGGTGGATTTGGGGTTAGTGCAGGTAGGTGGATTGTGGTTAGTGCGAGAAGGTGGATTTAGGGTTAGTGCGGGAAGGTGGATTTTGGTTAGTGTGGGAATGTGGATTTGGGGTTAGTGCGGGAAGGTTGATTTGGGATTTGTGCGGGAAGGTGGATTTGGGGTTAGTGCGGGAAGGTGGATTTGGGTTTAGTGCGGGAAGTTTGATTTGGGGTTAGTGTGGGAAGGTTGATTTGGGATTTGTGCGGGAAGGTGGATTTGGGGTTAGGGCGGGAAGGTGGATTTTGGGTTAGTGCGGGAAGGTGGATTTGGGATTAGAGCGGGAAGGTCGATTTGGTGTTAGTGCAGGAAGGTGGATTTTGGTTAGTGCGGGAATGTGGATTTGGGGTGAATGCGGGCAGCTTGTTTTGGGGATACTGCGGGAAGTTGGATTTTGTGTTAGTGTGGAAATGTGGATTTGGGGTTAGTGTGGGAAGGTGGATTTGGAGAATGTGCGGTAAGTTGGATTTGTGGTTGGAGCGGGAAGCTTGATTTGAGGTTAGTGTGCGAAGGTGAATTTGGGGATAGTGCGGGAAGGTGGATTTTATGTTAGTGCGGGAATGTGGATTTGGGGAAACTGCTGGAAGTTGGATTTGGAGTCATTGCGGGAAGGTGGATTTGGTGTTATTGCGGGAAAGTGGATTTGGGGATAGTGCGTGAAGGTGGATTTGGGGTTAGTTAGGGAAGGTGCATTTGGGGATAGTGCAGGAATGCGGATTTGGGGTTAGGGCAGGAAGTTGGATTGGGGGTTAGTGCGGGAATGTGGATTTGGGGATAGTGCGGGAAGGTGGATTTGGGGATAGTGCGGGAAGGTGGATTTGGGGTTATTGCAGGAATGTGGATTTGGGGATAGTGCAGGAATGTGAATTTGTGGTTAGTGCGGGAAGGTGGGTTTGGGGTTAGTGCGGGAAGGTGGTTTTAGGGATAGTGCAGAAAAGTGGATTTGGGGTTAGTGCGGGAAGGTGGATTTGGGATTAGTGTGTGCAGTTGGATTTGGGGTTAGTGCGGGAAGATGGATTTGGGGTTAGTGCGGGAATGTGGATTTGGGGTTAGTGCAGGATGGTGGATTTGGGGTCAGTGCGGGAAGTTGGATTTGGGGTTTTTGTGGGAAGTTTCATTTGGGGTTAATGCAGGAATGTCGACTTGGGGTTAGTGCGGTAAGCTGGATTTGGGGAAAGTTCAGGACTGTGGATTTGAGGTTAGTGCAGGAAGGTGGTTTTGGGGTTAGTGCGGGAAGGTGGATTTGGGGTTAGTTCGGGAAGGTGGATTTGGGGATAATGCGGGAAGGTATATTTGGGGATAAAGTGGGAATGTGGATTCAGGGTCAGTGCAGGAAGTTGGATTTGCGGATATTGTGGGAAGGGAGATTTGGGGATAGGGCAGGAAGGTGGATTTGGAGTTAGTGCGAAATGGTGGATTTGGGGTTAGTGCTGGAAGGGGGATTTGGGGTTAGTGCAGGAAGGTTGATATGTGGTTAGTGCGGGAAGGTGGATTTGGGGTTCGTGCTGGAAGGTTGATTTGGGGTTATTGCAGGAACGTGGATTTGGTGTTAATGCTGGAATGTGGAATTGGGTTTAGTGCAGGAAGTTGGATTTGGGGGTAGTTCGGGAATGTGGATTTGGGGATAGTGCGGGAAGGTGGATTTGTGGTTAATGCACGAAGGTGGATTTTGGGATAGTGCGAGAATGTGGATTTGGGGTTAGTGCGGGAATGTGGATTTGGGTTTAGTGCAGGAAAGTGGATTTGGGTCTACTGCATGAAGATGGATTTGGGTTAGTGCGAGAAGGTGGATTTGGGGTTATTGCTGGAAGGTTGATTTGGGGTCAGTGCAGGAAGGTGGATTTGGTGTCAGTGCAGGAAGGTGGATTTGGTGTTAGTGCGGGAAGCTGGATTTGTTGGTATTGTGGGAATGTGGATTTGGGGATAGTTTGGGAAGGTGGGTTTGTGGTTAGTGCGGGAAGTTCGATTTGGGGTTAGTGCGGGAAGGTGGATTTGGGTTTCGTGCCAGAAGGTGGATTTGTGGAAAGTGCGGTATGGTGGATTTTGGGATAGTGCGAGAAGGTGGATTTGGGTTTAGTGTTGGAAGGTGGATTTGTGGTTAGTGCAGGAAGTTGGATTTGGGGTTAGTGCGGGAAGGTGGATTTGGGGTTAGTGCGGGAATGTGGATTTGGGGTTAGTGCAGGGAGGTGGATTTGGGATTAGCGCGGGAAGGTGGATTTGGGTTTAATGCGGGAAGATGGATTTGGGGTTAGTGTTGGAATGTGGATTTCGGGTTAGTGCGGGAAGGTGGATTTGGGTTTTGTGTGGGAAGTTGCATTTGGCTTTTGTGCGGCAAGGTGGATTTGGGGTTAGGGTGGGAAGGTGGATTTGGGGTGAGTGTGGGAAGGTGGATTTGGGGTTAGGGCGGGAAGGTCGATTTGGGGTTAGTGTAGGAAGGTTGATTTTGGTTAGTGCAGGAAGCTGGATTTGGGGTCAGTGCGGGATGGTGGATTTGGTTTTATTGCGGGAAAGTGGATTTGTGGATTCTGCGTGAAGGTGGATTTGGGGTTAGTGTGGGAATGTGGATTTGGGGATAGTGCAGGAAGGTGGATTTGGGGTTAAGGCAGGAAGTTGGATTTAGGGTTAATGCGGGAATGTGGATTTGGGGATAGTGCGGGAAGGTAGATTTGGGGATTGTGCGGGAAGGTGGATTTGCGGTTACTGCGGGAAGGTGGATTTGGTGATAGTGTGTGAATGTGGATTTGTGGATAGTGCGGGAAGGTGGATTTGGGGATAGTGCGGGAAGGTGGATTTGGGGTTAGGGCGGGAACGTGGATTTGGGTTTAGTGCGGGAATGTGGATTTGGGGATAGTGCGGGAAGGTGGATTTGTGGTTAGTGCAGGAAGTTGGATTTGGGGTTAGTGCAGGAAGATGGATTTGTGGTTAGTGCGGGATGGTGGATTAGTGGTTAGTGCGGGTAGGTGGATTTGGGGATTGCGCGGGTGGTTGATTTGGAGTCAGTATGGGAAGGTGGATTTGGGGATATTGTGGCATGGTGGATTTGGGGTTAGTGCTGGAAGGTGGAATTGGGTTTCGTGCAATAAGTTGGATTTGGTGTTAGTGCGGGAATGTGGATTTGGGGTTAGTGCGGGAATGTGGATTTGTGGACAGTGCGGTATGGTGAATTTTGGGATAGTGCGAGGATGTGGATTTGGGGTTAGTGCGGTAATGTGGATTTGGGTTTAGTGCGGGAAAGTGGAGTGGCTTTAGTGCGGGATGATGGATTTGGGGTTAGTGCGAGAATGTGGATTTGGGGTTATTGCTGGAAGGTGGATTTGGGGTCACTGCAGGAAGGTTGATTTGCTGTCAGTGCAGGAAGGTGGATTTGGGGTTAGTGCGGGAAGGTGGATTTGTGGTTATGGCCGGAATGTGGATTTGAGGATAGTGTTGGAAGTTGGATTTGTGGTTAGTGCGGGAAGTTCCAGTTGGGGCTAGTGCCAGAAGGTGGATTTAGGGAAAGAGCGGTATGGTGGATTTTTGGATAGTGCGCGAAGTTGGATTTTGGTTCAGTGCGGGAAGTTGGATTTGGGGGTACTGCGGGAAGGTGGATTTGTGGTTAGTGCGGGAATGTGGATTTGGGGTTAGTGCGGGAAGGTGTATTTGGGATTAGTGTGGAAAGGTGGATTTGGGGTTCGTGCAGGAAGGTGGATTTGGGGTTAGTGCGGGAATGTGGATTTGGGGTTAGTGCGGGAAGGTGGATTTGTGGTTAGGGCGGGAAGATGGATTTGGGTTTTGGTGAGAAGGTGGATTAGGGGTTATTGCGGGAAGGTTGATTTGAGGTCAGGGCGGGAAGGTAGATTTGGGGTTCGTGCAGGAAGGTGAATTTGGGTTAGTGCAGGAAGGTGGATTTGGTGATAGTGTGTGAATGTGGATTTGTGGATAGTGCGGGAAGGTGGATTTGGGGATAGTGCGGGAAGGTGGATTTGGGGTTAGGGCCGGAACGTGGATTTGGGTTTAGAGCGGGAATGTGGATTTGGGGATAGTGCGGGAAGGTGGATTTGTGGTTCGTGCAGGAAGTTGAATTTGGGTTTAGTGCAGGAAGATGGATTTGGGGTTAGTGCGGGTAGGTGGATTGTGGTTATTGCGAGAAGGTGGATTTGGGGTTAGTGCAGGATGGTGGATTTGGGATTAGTGCGGGAAGGTGGATTTGGGGTTAGTGCGGGAAGGTGGATTTGGGTTTAGTGTGGGAAGGTGGATTTGGGTTTAGTGCGGGAATGTGGATTTGATGTTAGAGTGGGAAGGTGGATTTGGGCTTAGTGCGGGAAGGTGGATTTAAGGTTAGTGCGGGAAGGTCGATTTGGCGTTAGTGCAGGAAGGTGGATTTTGGTTACTGCGGGAATGTGGATTTGGTGTGAGTGCGGGTAGCTGGATTTGGGGATACTGCGGGAAATTCGATTTGGGGTTAGTGTGGGAATGTGGATTTGGGGTTAGTGTGGGAAGGTGGATTTGGGAATTGCGCGGGAAGTTGGCTTTGGGGTTAGAGTGGGAAGGTGGATTTGGGGATAGTGCGGGTAGGTGTATTTGGGGATAAAGCAGGAATGTGGATTTGGGTTTAGTGCAGGAGGTTGGATTTAGGGATATTGCAGGAAGGTGGATTTGGGGTTAGTGTGGAAGTTGGATTTGGGGATAGTGTTGGAAGGTGGATTTGGTGTTAGTGCGGAAAGGTGGATTTGGGGAAAGTGCGGGATTGTGGATTTGGGGTTAGCGCGGGAAGGTGGTTTTGGGGTTAGTGCGGGAAGGTGGATTTGGGGATAGTGCGGTTAGGTGTATTTGGGGATAAAGCAGGAATGTGGATTTGGGTTTAGTGCAGGAGGTTGGATTTAGGGATATTGCAGGAAGGTGGATTTGGGGTTAGTGTGGAAGTTGGATTTGGGGATAGTGTTGGAAGGTGGATTTGTGGTTAGTGCGGGATGTTGGATTTGGGGTTAGTGCGGGAAGGTGGATTTGGGGTTAGTGCAGGAAGATGGATTGTGGTTAGTGCGGGAATCTGGATTTGGGGTTCGTGCCAGAAGGTGGGTTTGGGGAAAGTGCGGTTTGGTTTATTTTGGGATAGTGCGAGAAGGTTGATTTGGGTTTAGTGCGGGAATGTGGATTTGGGCTTTGTGCTGGAAGGTGGATTTGGGATTAGTGCATGAAGGTGGATTTGGGGTTTGTGCGGGAATGTGGATTTGGACTTAGTGCGGGAAGTTGGATTTGGGGTTAGTGCGGGAAGATGCATTTGGGGTTAATGCATGACGGTGGATTTTGTTTTAGTGCGGGAAGGTGGATTTGGGTTTATTGTGGGAAGGTGGATTTGGGAATGGTGTTGGGAGGTGGATTTGGGGTTAGTGCGTGAAGGTGGATTTGGGGTTAGTGCAGGATGATGGATTTGGGATTAGTGCAGGAAGGTGGATTTGGGGTTAGTTCAGGAAGGTGGATTTGGGGTTAGTGCGGGAAGCAGGATTTGTGGTTAGTGCGAGTAGGTGGATTTCGGGATTGCACGGGAAGCTTGATTTGGGGTCAGTACGGGAAGGTAGATTTGGGGTTCGTGCTAGAGGGTGGATTTGGGGTTATTGCAGGAACGTGCATTTGGTGTTAGTGCTGGAAGGTGGAATTGGGTTTAGTGCAGGAAGTTGGATTTGGGGTTAGTGCGGGAATGTGGATTTGGGGATCATGCGGGAAGGTGGATTTGGGGTTAATGCAGGAAGGTGGATTTGGGGTTAGTGCGAGAAGATGGATTTAGGGTTAGTGCGGGAAGGTGGATTTGTGGATAGTGCGGTTTGGTGAATTTTGGGATAGTGCTAGGCTGTGGATTTGGGGTTAGTGCGGTAATGTGGATTTGGGTTTAGTGCGGGAAAGTGGATTTGTGTGTAGTGCGGGAAGATGGACTTGGGATTAGAGCTGGAAGGTGGATTTGTGGTTATTGACAGAAGATGGATTTGGGATCAGTGCGGGAAGGTTGATTTGGTGTCAGCGCAGAAAGTTGGATTTGGGGTTAACGCGGAAAGGTGTATTTGTGGTTTATGTGGGAATGTGGATTTGGGGATAGTGTTGGAAGATGGATTTGTGGTTAGTGCGGGAAGTTCGATTTGGGGTTAGTGTGGGAATGTTGATTAGGGGTTAGTGCCAGAAGGTGGATTTGGGGAAATAGCGGAATGGTGGATTTTGGGATAGTGCGAGAAGTTGTATTTGGGTTTCGTGCGGGAAGGTGGATTTGTGGTTCCTGCGGGAAGGTGGATTTGTGGTTGTTGCGGGAATGTGGATTTTGGGATAGTGTTGGAAGGTGGATTTGTGGTGAGTGCGAGAAGTTGGATTTGGGGTTAGTGCGGGATGCTCGATTCGGTGTTAGTGCGGGAATGTGGATTTGGGGTTAGTGCTGGAAGGTGGATTTGGGATTAGTGCTTGAAGGTGGATTTGGGGTTTGTGCGGGAATGTGGATTTGGACTTTGTGCGGGAATGTGGATTTGGGGTTAGTGCGGGAAGATGCATTTGGGGTTAATGCATGAAGGTGGATTTTGTTTTAGAGCGGGAAGTTGGATTTGGGTTTACTGTGGGAAGTTGGATTTGGGAATCGTGTTGGAAGGTGGATTTGTGGTTAGTGCGTGAAGGTGGATTTGGGGTTAGTGCAGGATGATGGATTTGGGGTTAGTGCAGGAAGGTGGATTTGGGGTGATTTCAGGAAGGTGGATTTGGGGTTAGTGCGGGAAGGTGGATTTGGGGTTAGTGCGGTAATGTGGATTTGGGTTCAGTGCGGGAAAGTGGATTTGTGGTTATTGCTGGAAGGTGGATTTGGGATCAGTGCGGGAAGGTTGATTTGGTGTCAGCGCAGAAAGTTGGATTTGGGGTTAGCGCGGGAAGGTGGATTTGTGGTTTTTGTGGGAATGTGGATTTGGGGATGGTGTTGGAAGGTGGATTTGTGGTTAGTGTGGGAAGTTCGATTTGGGGTTAGTGTGGGAAGGTGGATTAGGGGTTAGTGCCAGAAGTTGGATTGGGGAAATAGCGGAATGGTGGATTTTGGGATAGTGTGAGAAGTTGTATTTGGGTTTAGTGCGGGAAGGTGGATTTGGGGTTCCTGCGGAAAGGTGGATTTGTGGTTGATGCGGGAATGTGGATTTGGGGATAGTGTTGGTAGGTGGATTTGTGGGGAGTGCGAGAAGTTGGATTTGGGGTTAGTGCGGGGTGCTCGATTCGGTGTTAGTGCGGGATTTTGGATTTGGAGTTAGTGCGGGAAGGTGGATTTGGGGTTAGTGCTGGAAAGTGGATTTGGGGTTTGTGCGGGAAGGTGGATTTGGGGTTAGTGCGGGAAGTTTGATTTGGGGTTCGTGCGGGAAGGTGGATTTGGGGTTAGGGCGGGAAGGTGGAATTGTGGTAAGGTGAGAAGGTGGTTTATGGGTTATTGCGGGAAGGTGGATTAGTGGTTAGGGCGGGAAGTTAGATTTGGGGTTAGTGCAGGAAGGTGGAATTGGGGTTAGTGCAGGAAGGTGGAATTGGGGTTAGTGCAGGAAGGTGGATTTGGGGTTAGTGCGGGAAGCTGGATTTGGTGTTAGTGCGGTAAGGTGGAATTGGGGTTTGTGTGGGAAGGTGGATTTGGGGATTGCGCGGGACTGTGGATTTCGGGATAGCGCGGGAAGCTGGATTTGTGGTTAGTGTGGGAAGGTGCTTTTGTGGATAGTGCAGGAAGTTGGATGTGGGATCAGTGCGGGAAGGTGGATTTGGTGTTATTGCGGGAAAGTGGATTTGGGGATCGTGCGGGAAGTTGGATTTGGGGTGAGTGCGGGAAGGTGGATTTGGGGTTAGTGCGGGATGGTAGATTTGGGGATATTGCGGGAATGTGGATAGGGGTTACTGCAGGAGTGTGTATTTGGGGATAGGGCGGGATGGTTGATTTGGTGTTAGTGTGGGAAAGTGGATTTGGTGTTAGGGCGGGAAAGTTGATTTGGGCTGAAAGCGGGAAGGTGGATTTGGTGTTAATGCGGGAAGGTGGATTTGGGGATAGTGCGGGAAGGTGAATTTGGGGTTAGTGCAGGAAGGCGGATTTGGGGATATTGCGGGAAGGTGGATTCGGGGTTAGTGCGGGAATGTGGACTTGTGTTCAGTGCGGGAAGGTGAATTTGGGGTTATTGCGGGAAGATTGATTTGGGGATATTGTGGGAAGGTGGATTGGGGGTTAATACGGGAAGTTTGATTTGGGGATATTGCGGGAAGTTGGACTTGGGTTTAGTGCAGGAAGGTGGACTTGGTGTTAGTGCGGGAAGGTGGATTTGGGTTTAGTGCCAGGTGGATTTGGGGTTAATGCGGAAAGGTGGATTTGGGGCTTGTGCGGGAAGGTTGACTTGGGGTTAGTGCAGGAAGGTGGATTTGGGGTTAGTTTGGGAAGTTGGATTTGGTGTTAGTGCGGGAAGGTGGATTTGGGGATAGTGCGGGAAGATGGATTTGGTGTTAGTGCAGGAAGTTGGATTTGGGGTTAGGGCGGGATGGTTGATTTGGGGATAGTGCCGGAATGTCGATTTGGAGTTAGGATGGAAAGGTGGATTTGGTGTTAGTGTGGGAAGTTGGATTTGGTGTTAATGCGGGAAGGTGGATTTGGGGATGTTGCGGGAAGGTGGTTTTGGGGTTAGCATGGGAATGTGGATTTTGGGTTAGTGCGGGAAGGTGGATTTGGGGTTAGTGCAGGAAGGTGGATTTGGGGTTAGTGCGGGAAGGTGGATTTGGGGCTAGGCGGGAAGGTGGATTTGGGGATCGTGCAGGAAGTTGGATTTGGGGTTATTGTGGCAAGGTGGATTTGGGGTTAGTGCAGGAAGGTCGGTTTGGGGTTAGTGCGGGAAGCTGGATTTGGGGAAAGTGCGGGATTGTGGATTTGGGGTTAGTGCGGGAAGGTGGTTTTGGGATTCGTGCGGGAAGGTGGATTTGGGGTTAGTGCGGGAAGGTGGATTTGGGGATATTGCGGGTAGGTGGATTTGGGGTTAAAGCGGGAATGTGGATTTAGGGTTAGTGCAGGAAGTTGGATTTGGGGATAGTTTTGGAAGGTCTATTTGTGGTTAGTGCGGGATGTTGGATTATGGGTTAGTGCGGGAAGGTGGCTTTCAAGTTAGTGCGGGAAGGTGGATTGTGGTTAGTGTGGGAAGGTGGACTTGGGGTTAGTGCCAAAAGGTGGATTTGGGGAAAGTGCGGTATGGTAGATTTTGGGATAGTGCGGGAAGGTGGATTTGGGTTTAGTGCGGGAATGTGGATTTGGGTTTAGTGCGGGAATGGGGGTTCAGGGTTAGTGCGGGAAGCTGCATTTGGGGTTGGTGCATGAAGGTGTGATTTTGGTTTAATGCGGGAAGCTGGATTTGGGTTAATTGTGGGAAGGTGGATTTGGGGATAGTGTTGGAAGCTGGATTTGGGGTTACTGCGGGATGGTGGATTGGTGGTTATTGCAGGTACGTGGATTTGGGGATTGCGCGGGAAGTTTGATTTGGGGTCAGTACGGGAAGGTTGATTTGGGATTATTGTGGCATGGTGGATTTGGGGTTAGTGTGGGAAGGGGGATTTGGGGATATTGCGGGTAGGTGGTTTTGGGGTTAGCATGGGAATGTGCATTGAGGGTTAGTGCGGGAAGGTGGATTTAAGTTTAGTGCGGGAAGGTGGATTGTGGTTAGTGTGTGAAGGTGGATTTGGGGTTCGTGCCAAAAGGTGGATTTGGGAAAGTGCGGTATGGTAGATTTTGGGATAGTGCGGGAAGGTGGATTTGGGGTTAATGCGGGAATGTGGATTTGGGTTTAGTGCGGGAATGTGGGTTCGGGGTTAGTGCGGGAAGCTGCATTTGGGGTTAGTGCATGAAGGTGGATTTTGGTTTAGTGCGGGAAGCTGGATTTGGGTTAATTGTGGGAAGGTGGATTTGGGGATAGTGTTGGAAGGTGGATTTGGGGTTAGTACATGAAGGGGGATTTGGGGTTAGTGCAGGAAGGTGGATTTGGGGTTACTGCGGGATGGTGGATTGGTGGTTAGTGCGGGTAGGTGGATTTGGGGATTGCGCAGGAAGTTTGATTTGGGGTCAGTACGGGAAGGTGGATTTGGGGTTAGTGTGGGAAGGAGGATTTGGGGTTAGCGCTGGAAGGGGGATTTGGGGATTGCACGGGAATTTGATTTGATGTCAGTAGGGGAAGGTGGATTTGGGGTTAGTGTGGGAAGGAAGATTTGGGGTTAGTGCTGGAAGGGGGATTTGTGGTTGGTGCGGGATGGTGGATTTGTGGTTCGTGCTGGATGGTGGATTTGGGGTTATTGCAGGGATGTGGATTTGGTGTTAGTGCTGGAACGTGGAATTGGGTTTAGTGCAGAAAGTTGGATTTGGGGTTAGTGCGGGAATGTGGATTTGGGGTTTGTGCCAGAAGGTGCATTTGGGGTTAATGCGGGAAGGTGGATTTGGGGTTAGTGCGGGAAGATGGATTTAGATTAGTGCAGGAACGTGGATTTGTGGATAGTGCAGTATGTTGAATTTTGGGATAGTGCGAGAATGTAGATTTGGGGTTAGTGTGGGAATGTGGATTTTGGTTTACTGCGGAAAGTGGATTTGGGTTTAGTGCAGGAAGATGGATTTGGGGTTATTGCGAAAAGGTGGATTCGGGGTTGTTGCTGGAATGTGGATTTGGGGTCAGTGCGGGAAAGTTGATTTGGTGTCAGTGCAGGAAGGTTGATTTGGGTTTACTGAGGGAAGGTGGATTTGTTGTTATTGCGTGAATGTGGATTTGGAGAAAATGTTGGAAGGTTGATTTGTGGTTAGTGCGGGAAGTTCGATTTGGGATTAGTGCGGGAAGGTGGATTTGGGCTTTGTGCCAGAAGGTGCATTTGGGGTTAATACGGGAAGGTGGATTTGTGGTTATTGCGGGAATGTGGATTTTGGGATAGTGTTGGAAGGTAGGTTTGTGGTCAGTGCGGGAAGATGGATTTGGGGTTAATGCGGGAAGGTGGATTTGGGGTTGTGGTGTATGTGCCTTTAAGAGCCCGAGGTGTGCGTAATGCCGGTAATTGCCACTTGGGCTATATAAGCCTGTGTATTGTGTATATCCTTTAGAAACCCGCCCCCAGACTTGCTTAATAAATACATATGAACCAACTCCTGTCTTCAGTGTCTTTATCTACACACGGACACTACAGTGGTGATGAAGTGGAAACGGACTTACCTGCAATTCGGCAGCACCTCAAGGACATCGATTCCTCCAGCGTCCAGAAGACTAAAGGAAGTAAGAGAAACTGTGGTTTCACCAGCTGGCCAAGCTGGTGACAGGTACTGCGCTAATCCTTCCTCCAGGCTGGAGCTCCAGCGGTGGGCTCTACAGCTGAGACAGGCAGCAAAATCGGAGGCAAGCAATAACGAACTGGGAGGGTGCACTCGAGAGACGGCCGGCGCGGCAAGCAGGTCAGCGTTTAGACCTCCATCGGGAATCAGTCTCCAACAGTGAATTAACGGAAACCACAGTAAAACAGCGTTGTTATCGGTAGCAGCGGCGGGAAAGCGCGGGAAGCGCCATATCGTTGCTACAGAGGTAAAAAAAAGCGCGGGAAGCGCCATATCTTTTCTGAAATGCCTAAATCTGGTAATATTGAGGCTTTTGATGGCGAAATAGAAGATTGGACCACATACGTGGAAAGACTAGAGGTTTATTGCACTGCAAATGGAATAACAGATGAAAAAAAAGCTTCAATACTTCTGAACTTAATGGGCTCGAAGACATACAGGCTGTTACGAAATGTAATCACTCCAGCCAAACCAAAGGACAAGACTTTTAAACAAATTGTTGATACCCTGCAGGAGCATTTAAACCCAACACCGCTGCTGATAGCGGAACGATTCAAGTTCTTCAAGAGAAATCAACACAAGAATGAAAGTAACGCTGATTACCTAACCGAATTAAGAAAGCTATCAAAGTACTGCCAATTCGGAGCAGGACTATCGGGTTATCTTCGAGACAAATTTGTTTGCGGTCTCTTAAGTGAAGGAACACAAAAAGACTGCTTTCTGAAAAAGATTTAACATTGGACAAAGCTTTCAGTATGGCTGTATCATACGAAGCAGCAGCAAAAGGAGCTGCAGAGATACAACAAGAGACACAGGACTTCGGCACCCATAAAATGACACAGGAGTTCGGAAGATGTTATCGCTGTGGCAGATCCACCCATAACCAGAGGGACTGCTGGTTCAAGGGCAAAGCATGCAGGCAATGTGATAAGATTGGACACATTGCACGGGTATGCCAATCTGGACAAAATAAATCCACTGACAGAAAACAAAAATCAATAAAGAAAAGTACAGGAAGGTACAAATGATGACGGACAATAGCTCCGAAGACCAGAATAGCGATAGCGACTCCGGAAACAAGAGACTAAGCTGTCTCAAATTACATAATGTACTTGCCAAAGAGGATTACCAAACCATTTGGGTTGCCCTCACAATAGCAGGGTCCCCAGTTAAAATGGAGCTAGATACAGGATCAGCTCTAACCGTAATAAATCGACGAGATTACGAGAGGCTATTTTCGCATATACCTCTAAAAGACACATCCATTATCATAAAAACATCTACGGGGCAGAAAGTCTACCCCAAAGGAAAAATAAGGGTGCCTGTGGTTTACAACGGCAAAGAAATACAAAAGTTGTATTTATACATTCTACAAGATGGTGGTCCACCGTTGTTGGGACGTGAATGGATAAGGATGATACGTTTAGACTGGCACTCCATTCAGGCACTGACGGTGACCAGTAAGGAAAAAAACAATGATGACATCATACCTGAACGATTAAAAGACATCTTGGCCAACGCCAAAGAAGTGTTTCAAGAGAAACTAGGAACCTTGAAAGGCATCACCGCCTCAATAAAAGTGGAAGATACAGCAATTCCAAAAATTTTTAAGGCAAGACCAGTGCCATACGCAATACGTCCGGCAGTCGAGGCAGAGCTGAAGAATTTGGAAAAGGCAGGCGTTTTATCCAAAATAGATTGGAGCGAATGGGCAACACCCATCGTTCCAGTCATGAAAAAAACATTGAAAAATAACTCTGAGGAACAGAAAAAAATTCGCATCTGTGGGGACTTTAAGTTGACTGTAAACCCGGTCCTTCACACGGTACAGTATCCTCTTCCGAGGATAGAAGATATTTTCGCCTCACTATCAGGAGGGAAACGTTTCACAAAAATTGACTTGGCACAGGCATATCTACAGATGGAGGTTGAGGAGACCTCTAAAAAGTATCTCACAATAAACACACACAAAAGCCTGTACCAGTACAGTCGACTGGTTTTTGGAATAGCATCAGCTCCAGCTATCTGGCAAAGAGATATGGAGCAAGTCCTGCAAGGGCTTCCGGGGACTCAAAGTTACCTAGACGACATCCTTATAACAGGAGTAAACGACAACGAGCACCTTGCCAATTTGGAGCAGGTGCTCACTAGGCTGAAAGAACGGGGCCTACGAGCAAATCGCCCCAAGTGCAAATTTTTCCAAAATCAGATATCATATTGTGGCCACATAATTAATAAGGAAGGGTTGCATAAGTCACCTGAAAAAATTGAAGCAGTTATAAAAGCCCCAGCACCAGAAAATGTTTCACAATTAAGGCCATTCCTGGGATTAATAAATTACTATCAAAAATTTTTACCGAACTTATCAACTATTCTACACCCTCTTAATGATCTTCTACAGACAGGAGTGATTTGGAAATGGAACGAAGACTGTAAACGTGCCTTCCATAAATGTAAAGACATAATCACATCCGAGAAAATTTTGGCTCATTACAACCCATCGCTACCAATCAGACTGGTGTGCGATGCATTCCCCTACGGCATAGGAGCGGTATTGTCCCATAGATTCCCTGATGACTCGGAACGGCTGATAGCTTTTGCGTCACGCTGATTGAACTCAGCTGAGCGTAACTATGCCCAGATAGACAGGGAAGCACTCAGCCTGGTTTGGGGAGTGAAGAAATTCAACCATTACCTACACGGACAAAAATTTACCTTGCTGACTGACCATCAACCCCTCATCTCCATATTCAACCCTAAAAAAGGTGTCCCCATTATGACGGCACAAAGACTACAGAGGTGGTCCCATTTTCTCGGGGCACACCAATACAACATTGAATACAAAGGGTCAAAACAGCATGGGAATGCTGATGGTTTATCACGCCTACCGTTGCCAACGTTAGAAGAGGCACCTACAGAAGACCCAGTAGAGATATTCCACTCTACCATAGTGGAATGTCTACCGGTGACAAATTCTGCCATTGAAAGGGAGACAAGAAATGACCCTACTCTCTCACGGGTCTACGATTTAACAGTGAAGGGATGGCCAGCACATGGCGAACCACTGTTGCCAGCATTCTCGCAAAGAAGAGAACAGCTGTCAGTGTGCCGAGGAACCTTGATGTGTGGATCCAGAGTTGTGATTCCACCCAAACTCCAGGATAAAGTGCTAAAGGAGCTTCACGAGGGGCATGTGGGTGGAGTGAAAATGAAGAACCTAGCTAGGGCGTTTGTATGGTGGCCAGGTATCGATGGAGACATCGAAGACATGACCAAGAGCTGCCTTGGATGCCAGAAGGTCCAAAATGCTCTGCCACAGGCCACTCTACATCCATGGGAGTGGCCCTCATCTCCCTGGCAAAGGGTGCACATCGACTTTGCTGGTCCATTTATGGACTCAATGTTCTTAATCGCAGTTGATGCACACTCCAAGTGGCCGGAGGTAATAAAGATGTCCTCCACCACCACGGAAAAAACCATCACAGTATTAAGGACCACATTTGCCAGGAATGGGCTGCCGGAGCAGATATGTCCTGATAATGGACCGCAATTTGTGTCCGAAGAATTCAGAAAGTTCTTAAAGAACAATGGGGTAAAGCACTACACGTCCGCCCCATACCATCCCGCCACTGAAAGGTTTGTCCAGACCTTCAAGAAGGCCATCAAGGCCATGGGTAATGAAGACATTAAACTTCAGCACAAGGTGGATAACTTCTTATTTGCATATAGGAATGCAACGCATATGGTTACTAACCAAACTCCCGCCATGATGTGCTGCAATAGAAACCTAAGATGCCGGCTGGATTTGTTCAAGCCCAACATCCGAAGGGACGTGGAGAACCGACAGTTTCAGGGCATGAATGATAGGCCAACTAGGGCCTTCCAGATAGGCCAACCGGTATTGGCCCGGGACTACCGTACCAAGAAATGGCAGCCTGGAACTATCTGCACACGATTAGGACCACTGATGTATACTGTGGACATCGGAGGCAGCATAATAAGGCGCCATGCTGACCAAATCATCAAGTCATCCAAAAAGGGACAACCTACACCACCACTCTATACATCTAACGATGAAGTAGAGATACCCATATCTACCTCTGATCCGGTGATACTGGAGCCCGATGAACCCGACACTGGCCTTCAAGCCAAATCAGCCTTGCCAGAAGAGCATACAACACCACCAGAAACTACTACACCCCCGAGGCGTTATCCGGACCGAGTCAGGAAGCCTCCTGAGAGACTAACTTATAATTAATTAATACAGCAATGTATATTATTTTGCATATAACATGTAATTAATAATTACTTAAAATATGATGTACTAGTTAGCTAGAAGGGGAGGAATTGTGGTGTATGTGCCTTTAACAGCAATTATGCTGTATGTGCCTTTAAGAGCCCCAGGTGTGCGTAATGCCGGTAATTGCCGCTTGGGCTATATAAGCCTGTGTATTGTGTATATCCTTTAGAAACACCCCCCCGCAGACTTGCTTAGTAAATACCTAAAACCAATTCCTTCCATCAGTGTCTTTATCTACACGCGGGCACTACAGGGGGGTCAATAACAAGGGGGCATAGATTCAGGGTAAGGGTCAGGTGATTTAGAGGGGATTTGAGGAGGAACTTTTTCACCCAGAAGGTGGTTGGAATGTGGAACTCAATGCCTGAAAGGGTGGTAGAGGCAGGAACCCTCACAACTTTCAAGAAGCATTTGGATGAGCACTTGAAATGCCATTGCATACAAGGCTATGGACCAAATGCTGGAAAATGGGATTAGACTGGACAGGGATGGATGGGCGGCGCAGACACGATGGGCCGAAGGGTCTCTTTCTGTGCTGTAAAACTCTATGACTCTATGACTCTATACAGGGGTTAGTGCGGAAAGGTGGATTAGGGGTTAGTGCAGGAAGGTGGATTGTGGTTAGTGCGGGAAGGTGGATTTGGGTTTAGTGTGGGAAGGTGGATTTGTGTTTGTGCGGGAATCTGGATTTGGGGTTAGTGCGGAAAGGTGGATTTGGGATTAGTGTGGGAAGGTGGATTTGGTGTTAGTGCGGGAAGGTTGATTTGGGGTTAGTGCGGGATGGTAGATTTGGGGATATTGCGGGAAGGTGGATAGGGGTTACTGCGGGAGTGTGGATTTGGGGATAGTGCGGGATGGTTGATTTGGGGTTATTGTGGGAAGGTGGATTTGGGGTTAGGGCGGTAAAGTTGATTTGGGCTTAAAGCGGGAAGGTGGATTTTGTGTTAGTGCGGGAAGGTGGATTTGGGGATTGTGCGGGAAGGTGGATTTGGGGTTAGTGCAGGAAGGCGGATTTGGGGATATTGCGGGAAGGTGGATTCGGGTTTAGGGGTGGGAATGTGGATTTGTGTTTAGTGCGGGAAGGTGGATTTGGGGTTATTGCGTGAAGATTCGGTTTGGGGATATTGCGGGAAGGTGGATTGGGGGTTATTGTGGGTAGTTTGATTTGCGGATATTGCGGGAAGGTGGATTGGGTTTAGTGCGGGAAGGTGGAATTGGGGTTAGTGCGGGAAGGTGGATTTGGCTTTAGTGCCAGAAGGTGGATTTGGGGTTAGTGCGGGAAGGTGGATTTGGGGCTTGTGCGGGAAGGTTGACTTGGGGTTAGTGCAGGATGGTGGTTTTGGGGTTAGTTCGGGAAGTTGGATTTGGTGTTCGTGCGGGAAGGTGGATTTGGGGATAGTGCGGGAAGATGGATTTGGGGTTAGTGCAGGAAGTTGGATTTGGGGATAGGGCTGGAAGGTTGATTTGGGGATAGTGCCGGAATGTCGATTTGGAGTTAGGATGGAAAGGTGGATTTGGTGTTAGTGTGGAAAGTTGGATTTGGTGTTAATGCGGGAAGGTGGATTTGGGGATGTTGCGGGAAGGTGGTTTTGGGGTTAGCATGGGAATGTTGATTTTGGGTTAGTGCGGGAAGGTGGATTTGGGGTTAGTGCAGGAAGGTGGATTTGGGTTTAGTGTGGGAAGGTGGATTTGGGATTCATGCGGGAAGGTGGATTGGGGTCAGTGCGGGAAGGTGGATTTGGGGATAGTGCGGGTAGGTGTATCTGGGGTTAAAGCGGGAATGTGGCTTTAGGGTTAGTGCAGGAAGTTGGATTTGGGGATAATTTTGAAAGGTGGATTTGTGGTTAGTGTGGGAAGGTGGATTTGGGGTTAGTGCCAAAAGGTGGATTTGGGGAAAGTGCGGTATGGTAGATTTTGGGATAGTGCGGGAAGGTGAATTTGGGTTTAGTGCTGGAATGTGGATTTGGGTTTAGTGCGGGAATGTGGGTTCGGGGTTAGTGTGGGAAGCTGCATTTGGGGTTAGTGCATGAAGGTGGATTTAGGTTTAGTGCGGCAAGCTGGATTTGTGTTAATTGTGGGAAGGTGGATTTGGGGATAGTGTTGGAAGGTGAATTTGGGGTTAGTGCATGAAGGTGGATTTCGGGTTAGTGCAGGAAGGTGGATTTGGGGTGAGTGCAGGAAAGTGGATTTGGGGTTACTGCGGGATGGTGGATTGGTGGTTAGTGCCGGTAGGTGGATTTGGGGATTGCGCGGGAAGTTTGATTTGGGGTCAGTACGGGAAGGTGGATTTGGGATTATTGTGGCATGGTGGATTTGGGGTTAGTTTGGGAAGGGGGATTTGGGGATACTGTGGGAAGGTGGTTTTGGGGTTAGCATGGGAATGTGCATTGAGGTTAGTGCGGGAAAGTGGATTTAGGTTTAGTTGCGGAAGTTGGATTTGGGGTTATTGCGGGAAGGTGGATTTGGGGTTTGTGCGGGAAGGTGGATTTGGGGTTAGTGCGGGAAGGTGGATTTCATGTTAGTGCGGGAAGGTGGATTGTGGTTAGTGTGGGAAGGTGGATTTGGGGTTAGTGCCAAAAGGTGGATTTGGGAAAAGTGCGGTATGGTAGATTTTGGGATAGTGCGGGAAGGTGGTTTTGAGTTTAGTGCGGGAATGTGGATTTGGGTTTAGTGCGGGAATGTGGGTTCGGGGTTAGTGCAGGAAGCTGCATTTGGGGTTAGTGCATGAAGGTGGATTTTGGTTTTGTGCGGGAAGCTGGATTTGGGTTAATTGTGGGAAGGTGGATTTGGGGATAGGGTTGGAAGGTGGATTTGGGGTTAGTGCAGGAATGTGGATTTAGGGTTACTGCGGGATGGTGGATTGGTGGTTAGTGCGGGTAGGTGGATTTGAGGATTTTGCGGGAAGTTTGATTTGGGGTCAGTACGGGAAGGTGGATTTGGGGTTATTTTGGCATGGTGGATTTGTGGTTAGTGTGGGAATGGGGATTTGGGGTTAGCGCTGGAAGGGGGGTTTGGTTATTGCGCGGGAATTTGATTTGGGGTCAGTAGGGGAAGGTGGATTTGGAGTTAGTGTGGGAAGGAGGATTTGGGGTTAGTGCTGGAAGGGGGATTTGTGGTTGGTGCGGGATGATGGATTTGTGGTTCGTGCTGGATGGTGGATTTGGGGTTATTGCAGGGACGTGGATTTGGTTTTGTGCTGGAAGGTGGAATTGGGTTTAGTGCAGGAAGTTGGATTTGGGGTTAGTGCGGGAGTGTGGATTTGGGGATAGTGCGGCAAGATGGATTTAGGTTCGTGCAGGAAGTTGGATTTGTGGATAATGCGGTATGGTGAATTTTGGGATAGTACGAGAATGTGGATTTGGGTTTAGTGCGGGAAAGGGGATTTGAGTTTAGTGCTGGAAGATGGATTTGGGGTTTTTGCGAAAAGGTGGATTCGGGGTTATTGCTGGAAGATGGATTTGGGGTCAGTGTGGGAAGGTTGATTAGGTGACAGTGCAGGAAGGTGGATTTGGGTTTACTGCGGGATGGTGGATTGGTGGTTAGTGCGGGTAGGTGGGTTTGGGGATTGCGCGGGATGTTTGATTTGGGGTCAGTACGGGAAGGTGGATTTGGGATTATTGTGGCATGGTGGATTTGGGGTTAGTGTGGGAAGGGGGATTTGGGGATATTGCGGGAAGGTGGTTTTGTGGTTAGCATGGGAATGTGCATTGAGGGTTAGTGCTGGAAGGTGGATTTAGGTTTATTGTGGGAAGTTGGATTTGGGGTTATTGCGGGAAGGTGGATTTGGGGTTAGTGCGGGAAGGTGGATTGGGGTTAGTGCGGGAAGGTGGATTTCATGTTAGTGCGGGAAGGTGGATTGTGGTTATTGTGGGAAGGTGGATTTGGGGTTAGTGCCAAAAGGTGGATTTGGGGAAAGTGCGGTATGGTAGATTTTGGGATACTGCGGGAAGGTGGGTTTGGGTTTAGTGCGGGAATGTGGGTTCGGGGTTAGTGCGGGAAGCTACATTTGGGGTTGGTGCATGAAAGTGGATTTTGGTTTAGTGCGGGAAGCTGGATTTGGGTTAATTGTGGGAAGGTGGATTTGGGGATACTGTTGGAAGGTGGACTTGGGGTTAGTGCATGAAGGTGGATTTGGGGTTAGTGCAGGAAGGTGGATTTGGGGTTACTGCGGACAGTGGAATGGTGGTTAGTGCGGGTAGTTGGATTTGGGGATTGCACGGGAAGTTTGATTTGGGGTCAGTACGGGAAGGTGGATTTGGGGTTATTGTGGCATGGTGGATTTGTGGTTAGTGTAGGAAGGGGGATTTGGGGATAGCGCTGGAAGGGGGATTTGGGAATTGCACGGGAATTTGATTTGGGGTCAGTAGGGGAATGTGGATTTGGAGTTAGTGTGGGAAGGAGGATTTGGGGTTAGTGCTGGAAGGGGGATTTGTGGTTGGTGCGGGATGGTGGATTTGTGGTTCGTGCTGGATGGTGGATTTGGGGTTATTGCAGGGACGTGGATTTGGTTTTGTGCTGGAAGGTGGAATTGGGTTTAGTGCAGGAAGTTGGATTTGGGGTTAGTGCGGGAGTGCGGATTTGGGGATAGTGCGGCAAGATGGATTTAGGTTAGTGCAGGAAGTTGGATTTGTGGATAGTGCGGTATGGTGAATTTTGGGATAGTACGAGAATGTGGATTTGGGTTTAGTGCGGGAAAGGGGATTTGAGTTTAGTGCCGGAAGATGGATTTGGGGTTATTGCGAAAAGGTGGATTCGAGGTTATTGCTGGAAGGTGGATTTGGGGTCAGTGTGGGAAGGTTGATTAGGTGTCAGTGCAGGAAGGTGGATTTGGGATTACTGCGGGATGGTGGATTGGTGGTTAGTGCGGGTAGGTGGTTTGGGGATTGCGCGGGATGTTTGATTTGGGGTCAGTAGGGGAAGGTGGATTTGGGATTATTGTGGCATGGTGGATTTGGGGTTAGTGTGGGAAGGGGGATTTGGGGATATTGCGGGAATGTGGTTTTGTGGTTAGCATGGGAATGTGCATTGAGGGTTAGTGCTGGAAGGTGGATTTAGGTTTATTGTGGGAAGTTGGATTTGGGGTTATTGCGGGAAGGTGGATTTGGGGTTAGTGCGGGAAGGTGGATTGGGGTTAGTGCGGGAAGGTGGATTTCATGTTAGTGCGGGAAGGTGGATTGTGGTTATTGTGGGAAGGTGGATTTGGGGTTAGTGCCAAAAGGTGGATTTGGCGAAAGTGCGGTATGGTAGATTTTGGGATACTGCGGGAAGGTGGATTTGGGGTTAGTGCGGGAAGGTGGATTGGGGTTAGTGCGGGAAGGTGGATTTCATGTTAGTGCGGGAAGGTGGATTGTGGTTATTGTGGGAAGGTGGATTTGGGGTTAGTGCCAAAAGGTGGATTTGGGGAAAGTGCGGTATGGTAGATTTTGGGATACTGTGGGAAGGTGGATTTGGGATTAGTGCGGGAATGTGGGTTCGGGGTTAGTGCGGGAAGCTACATTTGAGGTTAGTGCATGAAGGTGGATTTTGGTTTAGTGCGGGAAGCTGGATTTGGGTTAATTGTGGGAAGGTGGATTTGGGGATAGTGTTGGAAGATGGACTTGGGGTTAGTGCATGAAGGTGGATTTGGGGTTAGTGCAGGAAGGTGGATTTGGGGTTACTGCGGGATGGTGGATTGGTGGTTAGTGCGGGTAGTTGGAATTGGGGATTGCGCGGGAAGTTTGATTTGGGGTCAGTACGGGAAGGTGGATTTGGGGTTATTGTGGCATGGTGGATTTGTGGTTAGTGTGGGAAGGGGGATTTGGGGATAGCGCTGGAAGGGGGATTTGGGGATTGCACGGGAATTTGATTTGGGGTCAGTAGGGGAAGGTGGATTTGGGGTTAGTGTGGGAAGGAGGATTTGGGGTTAGTGCTGGAAGGGGGATTTGTGATTGGTGCGGGATGGTGGATTTGTGATTCGTGCTGGATGGTGGATTTGGGTTATTGCAGGGACGTGGCTTTAGTGTTAGTGCTGGAAGGTGGAATTGGGTTTAGTGCAGGAAGTTGGATTTGGGGTTAGTGCTGGAAGGGGGATTTGTGGTTGGTGCGGGATGGTGGATTTGTGGTTCGTGCTGGATGGTGGATTTGGGGTTATTGCAGGGACGTGGATTTGGTTTTGTGCTGGAAGGTGGAATTGGGTTTAGTGCAGGAAGTTGGATTTGGGGTTAGTGCGGGAGTGCGGATTTGGGGATAGTGCGGCAAGATGGATTTAGGTTAGTGCAGGAAGTTGGATTTGTGGATTATGCGGTATGGTGAATTTTGGGATAGTACGAGAATGTGGATTTGGGTTTAGTGCGGGAAAGGGGATTTGAGTTTAGTGCCGGAAGATGGATTTGGGGTTATTGCGAAAAGGTGGATTCGGGGTTATTGCTGGAAGGTGGATTTGGGGTCAGTGTGGGAAGGTTGATTAGGTGTCAGTGCAGGAAGGTGGATTTGGGATTACTGCGGGATGGTGGATTGGTGGTTAGTGCGGGTAGGTGGGTTTGGGGATTGCGCGGGATGTTTGATTTGGGGTCAGTAGGGGAAGGTGGATTTGGGATTATTGTGGCATGGTGGATTTGGGGTTAGTGTGGGAAGGGGGATTTGGGGATATTGCGGGAATGTGGTTTTGTGGTTAGCATGGGAATGTGCATTGAGGGTTAGTGCTGGAAGGTGGATTTAGGTTTATTGTGGGAAGTTGGATTTGGGGTTATTGCGGGAAGGTGGATTTGGGGTTAGTGCGGGAAGGTGGATTGGGGTTAGTGCGGGAAGGTGGATTTCATGTTAGTGCGGGAAGGTGGATTGTGGTTATTGTGGGAAGGTGGATTTGGGGTTAGTGCCAAAAGGTGGATTTGGGGAAAGTGCGGTATGGTAGATTTTGGGATACTGCGGGAAGGTGGATTTGGGGTTAGTGCGGGAAGGTGGATTGGGGTTAGTGCGGGAAGGTGGATTTCATGTTAGTGCGGGAAGGTGGATTGTGGTTATTGTGGGAAGGTGGATTTGGGGTTAGTGCAACAAGGTGGATTTGGGGAAAGTGCGGTATGGTAGATTTTGGGATACTGCAGGAGGGTGGATTTGGGATTAGTGCGGGAATGTGGGTTCGGGGTTAGTGCGGGAAGCTACATTTGAGGTTAGTGCATGAAGGTGGATTTTGGTTTAGTGCGGGAAGCTGGATTTGGGTTAATTGTGGGAAGGTGGATTTGGGGATAGTGTTGGAAGGTGGACTTGGGGTTAGTGCATGAAGGTGGATTTGGGGTTAGTGCAGGAAGGTGGATTTGGGGTTACTGCGGGATGGTGGATTGGTGGTTAGTGCGGGTAGTTGGAATTGGGGATTGCGCGGGAAGTTTGATTTGGGGTCAGTACAGGAAGGTGGATTTGGGGTTATTGTGGCATGGTGGATTTGTGGTTAGTGTTGGAAGGGGGATTTGGGGATAGCGCTGGAAGGGGGATTTGGGGATTGCACGGGAATTTGATTTGGGGTCAGTAGGGGAATGTGGATTTGGAGTTAGTGTGGGAAGGAGGATTTGGGGTTAGTGCTGGAAGGGGGATTTGTGGTTGGTGCGGGATGGTGGATTTGTGGTTCGTGCTGGATGGTGGATTTGGGGTTATTGCAGGGACGTGGATTTGTTTTTGTGCTGGAAGGTGGAATTGGGTTTAGTGCAGGAAGTTGGATTTGGTGTTAGTGCGGGAGTGCGGATTTGGGGATAATGCGGCAAGATGGATTTAGGTTAGTGCAGGAAGTTGGATTTGTGGATAGTGCGGTATGGTGAATTTTGGGATAATACGAGAATGTGGATTTGAGTTTAGTGCGGGAAAGGGGATTTGAGTTTAGTGCCGGAAGATGGATTTGGGGTTATTGCGAAAAGGTGGATTCGGGGTTATTGCTGGAAGGTGGATTTGGGGTCAGTGTGGGAAGGTTGATTAGGTGTCAGTGCAGGAAGGTGGATTTGGGATTACTGCGGGATGGTGGATTGGTGGTTAGTGCGGGTAGGTGGGTTTGGGGATTGCGCGGGATGTTTGATTTGGGGTCAGTAGGGGAAGGTGGATTTGGGATTATTGTGGCATGGTGGATTTGGGGTTAGTGTGGGAAGGGGGATTTGGGGATATTGCGGGAATGTGGTTTTGTGGTTAGCATGGGAATGTGCATTGAGGGTTAGTGCTGGAAGGTGGATTTAGGTTTATTGTGGGAAGTTGGATTTGGGGTTATTGCGGGAAGGTGGATTTGGGGTTAGTGCGGGAAGGTGGATTGGGGTTAGTGCGGGAAGGTGGATTTCATGTTAGTGCGGGAAGGTGGATTGTGG
The DNA here is from genome assembly GCF_052327205.1 of Somniosus microcephalus. Lineage (NCBI taxonomy): Eukaryota > Metazoa > Chordata > Chondrichthyes > Squaliformes > Somniosidae > Somniosus > Somniosus microcephalus. Next base: position 30,996,431 of record NW_028225183.1, read on the forward strand.
TTATTGTGGGAAGGTGGATTTGGGGTTAGTGCCAAAAGGTGGATTTGGGGAAAGTGCGGTATGGTAGATTTTGGGATACTGCGGGAAGGTGGATTTGGGATTAGTGCGGGAATGTGGGTTCGGGGTTAGTGCGGGAAGCTACATTTGAGGTTAGTGCATGAAGGTGGATTTTGGTTTAGTGCGGGAAGCTGGGTTTGGGTTAATTGTGGGAAGGTGGATTTGGGGATAGTGTTGGAAGGTGGACTTGGGGTTAGTGCATGAAGGTGGATTTGGGGTTAGTGCAGGAAGGTGGATTTGGGGTTACTGCGGGAAGGTGGATTTGGGGTTAGTGCGGGAAGGTGGATTGGGGTTAGTGCGGGAAGGTGGATTTCATGTTAGTGCGGGAAGGTGGATTGTGGTTATTGTGGGAAGGTGGATTTGGGGTTAGTGCCAAAAGGTGGATTTGGGGAAAGTGCGGTATGGTAGATTTTGGGATACTGCGGGAAGGTGGATTTGGGATTAGTGCGGGAATGTGGGTTCGGGGTTAGTGCGGGAAGCTACATTTGAGGTTAGTGCATGAAGGTGGATTTTGGTTTAGTGCGGGAAGCTGGGTTTGGGTTAATTGTGGGAAGGTGGATTTGGGGATAGTGTTGGAAGGTGGACTTGGGGTTAGTGCATGAAGGTGGATTTGGGGTTAGTGCAGGAAGGTGGATTTGGGGTTACTGCGGGATGGTGGATTGGTGGTTAGTGCGGGTAGTTGAAATTGGGGATTGCGCGGGAAGTTTGATTTGGGGTCAGTACGGGAAGGTGGATTTGGGGTTATTGTGGCATGGTGGATGTGTGGTTAGTGTGGGAAGGGGGATTTGGGGATAGCGCTGGAAGGGGGATTTGGGGATTGCACGGGAATTTGATTTGGGGTCAGTAGGGGAAGGTGGATTTGGGGTTAGTGTGGGAAGGAGGATTTGGGGTTAGTGCTGGAAGGGGGATTTGTGATTGGTGCGGGATGGTGGATTTGTGATTCGTGCTGGATGGTGGATTTGGGTTATTGCAGGGACGTGGCTTTAGTGTTAGTGCTGGAAGGTGGAATTGGGTTTAGTGCAGGAAGCTGGATTTGGGGTTAGTGCGGGAATGTGGATTTGGGGATAGTGCGGGAAGATGGATTTAGGTTAGTGCAGGAATGTGGATTTGTGGATTGTGTGGTATGTTGACTTTTGGGATAGTGCGAGAATGTGGATTTGGGGTTAGTGTGGGAATGTGGATTTGGGTTTAGTGCGGGAAAGTGGATTTTGGTTTAGTGCAGGAAGATGGATTTGGGATTATTGCGAAAAGGTGGATTCGGGGTTATTGCTGGAAGGTGGATTTGGGGTCAGTGCGGGAAGGTTGATTATGTGTCAGTGCAGGAAGGTTGATTTGGGTTTAGTGAGGGAAGGTGGATTTGTTGCTATTGCGTGAATGTGGATTTGGAGAAAATGTTGGAAGGTTGATTTGTGTTTAGTGCGGGATGTTCGATTTGGGATTAGTGCGGGAAGGTGGATTTGGGCTTTGTGCCAGAAGGTGCATTTGGGGTTAATGCGGGAAGGTGGATTTGTGGTTATTGCGGGAATGTGGATTTTGGGATAGTGTTGGAAGGTAGGTTTGTGGTTAGTGCAGGAAGATGGATTTGGGGTTAATGCGGGAAGGTGGATTCGGGGTTCGTGCGGGAAGGTGGATTAGGGGGTAGTGCGGGAAGGTGGAGTGTGGTTAGTGCGGGAAGGTGGATTTGGGTTTAGTGCGGGAAGGTGGATTTGTGTTTGTGCGGGAATCTGGATTTGGGGTTAGTGCGGAAAGGTGGATTTGGGATTAGTGCGGGAAGGTGGATTTGGTGTTAGTGCAGAAAGGTGGATTTGGGGCTAGTGCGGGAATGGGGATTTGGGATTATTGCGGGAATGTGGATTTGAGGTTAGTGCAGGAATGTGGATTTGGGGTTAGTGCAGGAAGGTGGATTTGGGGTTAGTGCAGGAAGGTGGATTTGGGGTTAGTGCAGGAAGCTCAATTTGTGGTTAATGTGTGAATGTGAATTTGGGGTTAGTGTGGGAAGGTGAATTTGGGGATAGTGCAGGAAAATGGATTTTATGTTAGTGCGGGAATGTGGATTTGGGGATAGAGCTGGAAGGTGGATTTGGGTTTAGTGCGGGAATGTGGATTTGGGGTTAGTGCGGGAAGGTGGATTTGGGTTTAGTGCGGGAATGTGGATTTGGGGTTAGTGCAGGAAGGTGGATGTGGGGTTACTGCAGGAAGGTGGATTTGGGGTTAGGGCGGAAAGGTGGATTTGGGATTAGTGCAGGACGATGGATTTGGGGATTGTGTGGGAATGTGGATTTGGGGATAGTGCGGGAAGGTTGATTTGGGGTGAGTGCAGGAATGTGGATTTGGGGATACTGCAGGAATGTGGATTTGGGATTAGTGCGGGAAGGTGGGTTTGGGGTTAGTGCGGGAAGGAGGATTTGGGTATTGTGCGTGAAAGTGGATTTCGGGTTAGTGCGGGAATTTGGATTTGGGATTAATGCGGGAAGAAGGATTTGGGGATCGTGCGGGAAGATAGATTTGGGGTTAGTGCAGCAAGTTGGATTTGGGGTTAGGGCGGGAAGGTTGAGTTGTGGATAGTGCCGGAATGTGGATTTGGGGTTAGGGTGGAAAGGTGGATTTGGTGTTAGTGCGGGAATTTGGATTTGGTGTTAATTCGGGAAGGTGGATTTGGGGATATTGTGGGAAGGTGGATTTGGGGTTAGTGCAGGAAGGTGGATTTGGGGTTATTGCGGGAAGGTGGATTTGGGGATAGTGCGGGAAGGTGGATTTGGGCTCAGGGCAGGAAGGTGGATGTGGGGTTACTGCGGGAAAGTGGATTTGGGGATAGTGTCTGAAGGTGGATTTGGGGTTAGTGCAGGAATGTGGAATGGGGGATAGTGCGGGAATGTGGATTTTGGATTAGTGCAGGAATGTGGGTTTGGGGTTAGTGCGGGACGGTGGATTTGTGTATTGTGCGTGAAAGTGTATTTCGGGTTAGTGCGGGAAGGTGGATTTGGGATTAATGCGGGAAGATGGATTTGGGGATAGTGCGGGAAGATGGATTTGGGGTTAGTGCAGGAAGTTGGATTTGGGGTTAGGGCGGGAAGGTTGAGTTGCGGATAGTGCCGGAATGTGGATTTGGGGTTAGGGTGGAAAGGTGGATTTGGTATAAGTGCGGGGATTTGGATTTGGTGTTAATTCAGGAAGGTGAATTTGGGGATATTGCAGGAAGTTTGTTTTGGGGTTAGCATGGGAATGTGCATTGAGGGCTAGTGCGGGAAGGTGGATTTGGGGTTAGTGCAGGAAGGTGGATTTGGGGCTATTGCAGGAAGGTGGATTTGGGGATAGTGCGGGAAGGTGGATTTGGGGTTAGGGCAGGAAGGTGGATGTGGGGTCACTGCGGGAAGGTGGATTGGGGATAGTGTGTGAAGGTGGATTTGGGGATAGTGCAGGAAGGTGGATTTGGGGTTATCGCGGGACGGCGGATTTGGGGTTAGTGCGGGAAGGTGGATATGGGATTAGTGCAGGACAATGGATTTGGGGATTGTGTGGGAATGTGGATTTGGGGATAATGCGGGAAGGTGGATTTGGGATTAGTGCAGGACAATGGATTTGGGGATTGTGTGGGAATGTGGATTTGGGGATATTGCGGGAAGGTGGATTTGAGGTTAGTGCAGGAATGTGGATTTGGGTATAATGCAGGAATGTGGATTTGGGATTACTGCGGGTTGGTGGGTTTGGGGTTAGTGCGGGAAGGTGGATTTGTGTATTGTGCATGAAAGTAGATTTCGGGTTAGTGCGGGAAGGTGGATTTGGGATTAATGCGGGAAGATGGATTTGGGGATAGTGCGGGAAGATGGATTTGGGGTTAGTGCAGCAAGTTGGATTTGGGGTTAGGGCGGGAAGGTTGAGTTGTGTAGAGTGCCGGAATGTGGATTTGGGGTTAGGGTGGAAAGGTAGATTTGGTGTTATTGCGGGAATTTGGATTTGGTGTTAATTCGGGAAGGTGGATTTGGGGATATTGCGGGAAGGTTGTTTTGGGGTTAGCATGTGAATGTGCATTGAGGGTTAGTGCGGGAAGGTGGATTTGGGGTTAGTGCAGGAAGGTGGATTTGCGGTTATTGTGGGAAGGTGGATTTGGGGATAGTGCGGGAAGCTGGATTTGGCGTTAGGGCAGGAAGGTGGATGTGGGGTTACTGCGGGAAGGTGGATTTGGGGATAGTGTGTGAAGGTGGATTTCGGGATAGTGCAGGAATGTGGATTTGGGGTTAGCGCGGGACGGCGGATTTGGGGTTAGTGCGGGAAGGTGGATTTGGGATTAGTGCAGGACAATGGATTTGGGGATTGTGTGGGAATGTGGATTTGGGGATAATGCGAGAATGTGGATTTGGGATTAGTGCAGGAATGTGGGTTTGGGGTTAGTGCGGGAAGGTGGATTTGGGTATTGTGCGTGAAAGTGTATTTCGGGTTAGTGCGGGAAGGTGGATTTGGGATTAATGCGGGAAGATGGATTTGGGGATAGTGCGGGAAGATGGATTTGGGGTTAGTGCAGGAAGTTGGATTTGGGGTTAGGGCGGGAAGGTTGAGTTGCGGATAGTGCCGGAATGTCGATTTGGGGTTAGGGTGGAAAGGTGGATTTGGTGTTAGAGCGGGGATTTGGATTTGGTGTTAATTCAGGAAGGTGGATTTGGGGATATTGCGGGAAGGTTGTTTTGGGGATAGCATGGGAACGTGCATTGAGGGTTAGTGCGGGAAGGTGGATTTGGGGTTATCGCGGGACGGTGGATTTGGGGTTAGTGCGGGAAGGTGGATATGGGATTAGTGCAGGACAATGGATTTGGGGATTGTGTGGGAATGTGGATTTGGGGATAATGCGGGAAGGTGGATTTGGGATTACTGCAGGACAATGGATTTGGGGATTGTGTGGGAATGTGGATTTGGGGATATTGCGGGAAGGTGGATTTGGGGTTAGTGCAGGAATGTGGATTTGGGGATAATGCAGGAATGTGGATTTGGGATTACTGCGGGAAGGTGGGTTTGGGGTTAGTGCGGGAAGGTGGATTTGTGTATTGTGCATGAAAGTAGATTTCGGGTTAGTGCGGGAAGGTGGATTTGGGATTAATGCGGGAAGATGAATTTGGGGATAGTGCGGGAAGATGGATTTGGGGTTAGTGCAGCAAGTTGGATTTGGGGTTAGGGCGGGAAGGTTGAGTTGTGGAGAGTGCCGGAATGTGGATTTGGGGTTAGGGTGGAAAGGTGGATTTGGTGTTATTGCGGGAATTTGGATTTGGTGTTAATTCGGGAAGGTGGATTTGGGGATATTGCGGGAAGGTTGTTTTGGGGTTAGCATGTGAATGTGCATTGAGGGTTAGTGCGGGAAGGTGGATTTGGGGTTAGTGCAGGAAGGTGGATTTGCGGTTATTGCGGGAAGGTGGATTTGGGGATAGTGCGGGAAGCTGGATTTGGGGTTAGGGCAGGAAGGTGGATGTGGGGTTACTGCGGGAAGGTGGATTTGGGGATAGTGTGTGAAGGTGGATTTCGGGATAGTGCAGGAATGTGGATTTGGGGTTAGCGCGGGACGGCGGATTTGGGGTTAGTGCGGGAAGGTGGATTTGGGATTAGTGCAGGAAAATGGATTTGGGGATTGTGTGGGAATGTGGATTTGGGGATAATGCGGAAAGGTGGATTTGGGGTTAGGGCAGGAAGGTGGATGTGGGGTTACTGCGGGAAGGTGGATTTGGGGATAGTGTGTGAAGGTGGATTTCGGGATAGTGCAGGAATGTGGATTTGGGGTTAGCGCGGGATGGCGGATTTGGGGTTAGTGCGGGAAGGTGGATTTGGGATTAGTGCAGGACAATGGATTTGGGGATTGTGTGGGAATGTGGATTTGGGGATAATGCGGGAAGGTGGATTTGGGGTTAGTGCAGGAATGTGGATTTGGGGATAGTGCGAGAATGTGGATTTGGGATTAGTGCAGGAATGTGGGTTTGGGGTTAATGTGGGAAGGTGGATTTGGGTATTGTGCGTGAAAGTGTATTTCGGGTTAGTGCGGGAAGGTGGATTTGGGATTAATGCGGCAAGATGGATTTGGGGATAGTGCGGGAAGATAGATTTGGGGTTAGTGCAGGAAGTTGGATTTGGGGTTAGGGCGGGAAGGTTGAGTTGCGGATAGTGCCGGAATGTGGATTTGGGGTTAGGGTGGAAAGGTGGATTTGGTGTTAGAGTGGGGATTTGGATTTGGTGTTAATTCAGGAAGGTGGATTTGGGGATATTGCGGGAAGGTTGTTTTGGGGTTAGCATGGGAACGTGCATTGAGGGTTAGTGCGGGAAGGTGGATTTGGGGTTAGTGCAGGAAGGTGGATTTGGGGTTATTGCGGGAAGGTGGATTTGGGGATAGTGCGGGAAGCTGGATTTGGGGTTAGGGCAGGAAGGTGGATGTGGGGTTACTGCGGGAAGGTGGATTTGGGGATAGTGTGTGAAGGTGGATTTCGGGATAGTGCAGGAATGTGGATTTGGGGTTAGCGCGGGACGGCGGATTTGGGGTTAGTGCGGGAAGGTGGATTTGGGATTAGTGCAGGACAATGGATTTGGGGATTGTGTGGGAATGTGGATTTGGGGATAATGCGGGAAGGTGGATTTGGGGTTAGTGCAGGAATCTGGATTTGGGGATAGTGCGAGAATGTGGATTTGGGATTAGTGCAGCAATGTGGGTTTGGGGTTAGTGCAGGAAGGTGGATTTGGGTATTGTGCGTGAAAGTGTATTTCGGGTTAGTACGGGAAGGTGGATTTGGGATTAATGCGGGAAGATGGATTTGGGGAAAGTGCGGGAAGATGGATTTGGGGTTAGTGCAGGAAGTTGGATTTGGGGTTAGGGCGGGAAGTTTGAGTTGCGGATAGTGCCGGAATGTGGATTTGGGGTTAGGGTGGAAAAGTGGATTTGGTGTTAGAGCGGGGATTTGGATTTGGTGTTAATTCAGGAAGGTGGATTTGGGGATATTGTGGGAAGGTTGTTTTGGGGTTAGCATGGGAACATGCATTGAGGGTTAGTGCGGGAACGTGGATTTAGCTTTAGTGCGGGAAGTTGGATTTGGGGTTATTGCGGGAAGGTGGATTTGTGGTTAGTGCGGGAAGGTTGATTTGGGGTTCGTGCAGGAAGGTGGATTTGGGGTTATTGCGGGAAGGTGGATTGGGGTTAGTTCAGGAAGGTCGATTTGGGGTTAGTGCGGGAAGCTGGATTTGGGGAAAGTGCGGGATTGTGGTTTTGGGATTAATGTGGGAAGGTGGATTTGGGTTCGTGCAGGAAGGTGTGTTTGGGGATTGTGCGTGAAAGTGGATTTCGGGTTAGTGCGGGAAGCTGGATTTGGGATTAGTGCGGGAAGTTGGATTTGGGGTTAGTGCGGGAAAGGTGGATTTCGGGTTAGTGCGGGAAGGTGGATTTGGGGTTAGTGCGGGAAGGTGGATTTGGGGTTAGTGCGGGAAGTTGGATTCGGAGTTAGTGCGGGAAAGTGGATTTGGGGTTAGTGCAGGACATTGGATCTGGGATTATTGTGGGAAGATGGATTTGGGTTTAGTGCAGGAAGGTCGATTTGGTGTTCGTGCGGAAAGCTGGATTTGGGGAAAGTGTGGGATTGTGGATTTGAGGTTGGTGCGGGAAGGTGGTGTTGGGGTTAGTGTGGGAAGGTGGATTTGGGGTTAGTGCGGGAAGGTGGATTTGGGGATAGTGTGGGTAGGTGTATTTAGGGTAAAAGCGGGACTGTGGATTTGGGGTTAGTGCAGGAAGTTGGTTTTGTGAATATTGCGGGAGGGTGGATTTGGGGTTAGTGCGGTAAGGTTGATTTGGGGTTATTGCAGGAAGTTGGGTGTGGGGCTAGTGCGGGAAGGTAGATTTGGGGTTAGTGGGGGAAGGTGGATTTGGGGTTATTGCAGGAATTTTGACTTGTGGATATTGCGGGAAGGTGGATTTGGGGAGAGTGCGGGGAGGATATTTGGGCATATAACGGGAAGGTGGATTTGGGGTTATTGCGGGCAGTTTGAGTGGGGTTATTGAGGGAAGGTAGATTTGGGGTTAGTGCGGGAAGGTGGATTTGGGGATAGTGCAGGAAGGCGGACTTGGGGTTACTGAGGGAAGGTGGATTTGTGGTAAGTGTGGGAAGGTGGACTTGGGGTAAGTGCGGGAAGGTTAATTTGATGTTAGTGCGGGAAGGTGGATTTGGGGTTAGTGCGGTAAGGTGGATTTGGGGATTGTGCGGGAAGATGGATTTGGGGTTATTGCGGGAAGTTGGATTTGTGATTAGGGCAGGAAGGTGGATTTGGGGTCAGTGCGGGAAGGTGGATTTGGGGTTCGTGCCGAAAGGTGGATTTGGTGTTAGTGCGGGAAAGTTGATTTGGGGAAAGTGCCGGAATGTGGATTTGGAGTTAGGGTGGGAAGGTGGATTAGGTGTTCGTGCAGGAATTTGGATTTGGTGTTAATGCGGGAATATGGATTTGGGATTAATGCGGGAAAGTTGATTTGGGGAAAGTGCCGGAAGGTGGATTTGGGGATAGTGCGGGAAGGTGGATTTGTGTTTAATGCGGGAAGTTGGAATTAGGATTAGTGCTGGAAGAAGGATTTAGGTTAGTGCGGGAAGGTGGATTTGGGGTTATTGCGGGAAGGTGGATTAGGGGATAGTGCGGGAAGGTGTATTTGGAGTTAGTGCTGCAAGGTGGATTTGGGGTTCGTGCGGGAAGGTGGTTTTGGGCTTAATGCGGGAAGGTAGATTTGGGGATATTGCGGGAAGGTGGATTTGGGGTTAGTGCGGGAGGGTGGATTCGGGGATAGTGCGGGATGGTTGATTTGGGGTTAGTGCAGGAATGTGGATTAGTGTTCAGTGCGGGAAGATTGATTTGGGGATATTGCAGGAAGGTGGACTTGGGTTATTGCGGGAAGTTTGATTTGGGGATTTTGCGGGAAGGTGGTCTTGGGGTTAGTGCGGGTAGGTGGATTTGAGTTTAGTGCCAGAAGGTGGATTTGGGGTTAGGGAGGGAAGGTGGATTTGGGGCTTGTGCAGGAAGGTGGATTTGCGGTTAGGTCGGGAGGGTGGGTTATTGGGTTAGTGCAGGAAGGTGCATTTGGGGATAGTGTGGGAATGTGATATGTGTTTAGTGCGGTAAGGTGGATTTGGGGATAGTGCGGGAAGATGGATTTGGGGTTATTGCGGGAAGTTGGATTTGGGATTAGGGCAGGAAGGTGGATTTGGGGTCAGTGCGGGAAGGTAGATTTGGGGTTAGTGCCGGAAGGTGGATTTGGTGTTAGTGCGGGAAAGTTGATTTGGGGAAAGTGCCGAAATGTGGATTTGGAGTTAGGGTGGGAAGGTGGATTTGGTGTTAGTGCGGGAATTTGGATTTGGTGTTAATGCGGGAATATGGATTCGGGATTATTGCGGCTAGGTGGATTTGGGGATAGTGCGGGAAAGTGGATTAGGAGATAGTGCGGGAAGGTGTATTTGGAGTTAGAGCTGAAAGGTTGATTTGGGGTTTGTGTGGGAAGGTGGTTTTGGGGTTAATGCGGGAAGGTAGATTTGGGGATATTGCGGGAAGGTGGATTTGGGGTTAGTGCGGGAGGGTGGATTCGGGGATATTGTGGGATGGTTGATTTGGGGTTAGTGCGGGAAGGTGGATTTGGGGATAGTGCGGGAATATGGATTTGTGTTTAGTGCGGGAAGTTGGATTTGTGGTTATTGCGGGAAGATTGATTTGGGGTTATTGCAGTAAGGTGGATTTGTGGTTTTTGCGGGAAGGTGGTCTTGGGGTTAGTGCGGGAAGGTGGATTTGAGTTTAGTGCCAGAAGGTGGATTTGGGGTTAGCGAGGGAAGGTGGATTTGGGGTTAGTGCGGGAAGGTGGATTTGGGGATATTGTGGGAAGGTGGATTTGGGGTTAGCACGGTACTGTGGATTGAGGGTTAGTGCGGGAAGGTGGATTTTGGTTTAGTGCGGGAAGTTGGATTTGGAGTTATTGCGGGAAGGTGGATTTGGGGTTAGTGCGGGAACATGGATTTTGGGTTAGTGCGGGAAGGTGGATTTGGGGTTAGTGCGGGATGGTAAATTTGGGGTTAATGCGGGAATGTGGATTTGGGGCTATGTGGGAAGGTGGATTTGGGGTTAGTGCGGGAAGGTAGATTTGGGGTTAGTGCAGGAAGGTGGATTTGGGTTGAGTGATTGAAGTTGGGTTTGGGGTTATTGTGGGAAGGTTGATTTGGGGTTAGTGCAGGAAGGTTGATTTGGGGTTAGTGCGGGAAGTTGGATTTGCGGAAATTGCGGGATTGTGGATTTGAGGTTAGTGCGGGAAGGTGGTTTTGGGGTTAGTGCGGGAAGGTGGATTTGGGGTTAGTGTGGCAAGGTGGATTTAGGGCTAGGTGGGAAAGTGGATTTGAGGTTAGTGCGGGAAGGTGCATTTGGGGTTAGTGCGGGAAGATGGATTTGAGTTTTGTGTGGGAAGCTGGGTTTGGGGTTATTGTGGGAATGTGGATTTGGGGTTAGTGCAGGAAGGTTGATTTGGGGTTATTGCGCGAAGCTGGATTTGGGGAAAGGGCGGGATTGTGGATTTGGGGTTAGTGCTGGAAGGGGGATTTGGGGTTGGTGCGGGAAGGTGGATTTGTGGATAGTGCGGGAAGGTGGATTTGGGGTTATTGCAGGAACGTGGATTTGGTGTTAGTGCTGCAAGGTGGAATTGGGTATTATGCAGGAAGTTGAATTTGGGGTTAGTGGGGGAATGTGGATTTGGGGATCGTGCGTGAAGGTGGCTTTGGGGTTAATGCAGGAAGTTGGATTTGTGGGCAGTGCGGTATGGTGAATTTTGGGATAGTATGAGAATGTGGATTTGGGGTTAGTGCGGGAATGTGGATTTGGGTTTTGTGTGGGAAAGTTGATTTGGGTGTAATGTGGGAAGATGGATTTGGGGATAGTGCGAGAAGGTGGATTTGGGGTTATTGCTGGAAGGTGGATTTCGGGTCAGTGGGGGAAGGTTGATTTGGAGTCAGTACAGGAATGTGGATTTTGGGTTAGTGCGGGATGTTTGATTTGGGGTTAGTGTGGGAAGGTGGATTTGGGGTTAGTGCCAGAAGGTTGATTTGGGGAAAGTGCGGTTTGGTGGATTTTGGGATAGTGTGGGAAATTCGATTTGTGGTTAGTGCGGGAAGGTGGATTTGGGGTTCGTGCCAGAAGGTTGATTTGGGGAAAGTGCGTTTTGGTGGATTTTGGGATAGTGCGAGGAGGTGGATTTGGGGTTAGTGCGGGAAGGTGGATTTGGGGTTAATGCCAGAAGGTGGTTTTGGGAAAAAAGCGGCATGGTGGATTTTGGGATGGTGCGAGAAGGTGGTTTTGGGTTTAGTGCGGGAAGGTGGATTTGGGGTTAATGCAGGAAGGCGGATTTGTGGTTATTGCGGGAAAGTGGATTTGGGGATAGTGTTGGAAGATGGATTTGTGGTTAGTGTGGGAAGTTGAATTTGGAGTAAGTGTGGGAAGGTGGATTTGGGGTTAGTGCGGGAAGGTGGGTTTGGGGTTAGTGAGGGAAGTTGAATTGTGGTTAGTGCGGGAAGGTGGAATAGTGGTTAGGGCAGGAAGGTAGATTTGAGGTTAGTGCAGGAAGATGGATTTGGGTTAGTGCGTGAATGTGGATTTGGGGTTACTGCGGGTAGCTGGATTCGGGGATACTGCGGGAAGTTGGATTTTGGATTAGTGTGGGAATGTGGATTTGGGATTAGTGCAGGAAGGTGGATTTGGGGTTTGTGTGGGAAGGTGGATTTGTGGTAAGCGCGGGAAGCTGGATTTGTGGTTAGCGTGGGAGGGTGAATTTGGGGACAGTGCGGGAAGTTGGATTTTATGTTAGTGCGGGAATGTGGATTTGGGGATAGAGCGGGAAGGTGGATTTAGGGTTAGTGCGGGAAGGTGGATTTGCGGTTAGTGCGGGAAGTTGCTTTTGTGGATAGTGCAGGAAGTTGGATTGGAGGTCAGTGTGGGAAGGTGGATTTGGTGTTATTGCGGGAAAGTGGATTTGTGGATAGTGTGGCAAGGTGTATTTGGTTTAAGTGTGCGAAGGTGGATTTGGGGATAGTGCGGGAAGTTGGATTTGGGGTTAGGGGAGGAAGTTTGTTTTGGGGTTAGTGTGGGAATGTGGATTTGGGGATAGTGCGGGAAGGTGGATTTGGGGATAGTGCGGGAAGGTGGATTTGGGGGCAGTGCGGGAAGGAGGATTTGAGGTTAGTGCGGGAAGGTGGATTTGGGGTTGGGCGGGAATGTGGATTTGGGGTTAGTGCTGGAAGATGGATTTGTGGATTGTGCGTGAAGGGGGATTTGGGTTTAGTGCGGGAATGTGGATTTGGGGATAGTGCGGGAAGGTGGATTTGGGAATAGTGCAGGAATGCGGATTTGGGGATAGTGCAGGAAGGTGGTTTTGGGGTTAGTGCGGGAAGGTGGATTTGGGGATAGTGCGTGAAAATGGATTTGGGGTTAGTGCGGGAAGGTGGATTTGGAGTTAGTGCGGGAAGGTGGATTTGGGGTTAGTGCGGGAAGGTGGATTTGGGGATAATGCGGGAAGGTGGATTTGGGGTTAATGCAGGAAAGTTGATTTGGGGAAAGTGCCGGAAGGTGGATTTGGGGATATAGTGGGAAGTTGGATTTGGGGTTATTGCGGGCACTTTGATTTGGGGTTATTGAGGGAAGGTGGACTTGGGGTTCGTGTGGGAAGGTGGATTTGGGGTAAGTGCGGGAAGGTGGACTTGGGATAAGTGGGGGAAGGTGGATTTGGGCTTAGTGCGGGAAGGTGGATTTGTGGTTAGTGAGGGTAGGTGGATTTGGGGATTGCATGGGAAGGTTGATTTGGGGTCAGTATGGGAAGGTGGATTTGGGGTTATTGCGGCATGGTGGATTTGGGGTTAATGCGGGAAGGGGGATTTGCGGATAGGGCAGGAAGGTCGATTTGGGGTTAGTGCGGGAAGGTGGATTTGATGTTACTGCTGGAAGGGGGATTTGTGTTGGTGCGTGAATGTGGATTTGTGTTAGTGCTGGAATGTGGATTTGGGTTTAGTGCAGGAAGGTTGATTCGGGGTTAATGCAGGAAGATGGATTTAGGTATGTTGAATTTTGGGATAGTGCGAGAATGTGGATTTGGGGTTATTGCGGGAATGTGGATTTGGGTTTAGTGCGGGAAAGTTTATTTGGGTTTAGTGCAGGAAGATGGATTTGGGGTTTGTGCGAGAAGGTGGATTTGTGGTTATTGCTGGAAGGTGGATTTGGGGTCAGTGCGGGAAGGTTGATTTGGTGTCAGTGCAGGGAGCTGGATTTGGGGTTAGTGCGGGAAGCTGGATTTGGTTTTATTGCGGAATGTGGATTTGGGGATAGTGTTGGAAAGTGGATTTGTGGTTAGTGAGGGAAGTTCGATTTGGGGTTAGTGCTAGAAGGTGGATTTGGGGAAAGTGCGGTATGGTGGATTTTGGGATAGTGCGAGAAGGTGGATTTGGGTTTAGAGCGGGAAGGTGGATTTGGGGTTAATGCGGGTAGGTGGATTTGTGGTTATTGCGGGAATGTGGATTTATGGAGAGTGTTGGAAGATGGATTTGTGGTAAGTGATGGAAGCTGGATTTGGGGTTCGTGCGGGAAGGTGTTTTTGGGGTTACTGCTGTAAGGTGGATTTGGGGTTAGTGCGGGAAGGTGGATTTGCGTTAGTGCGGGAATGTTGATTTAGGGTTAGTGCGGGACGGTGGATTTGGGGTTAGTGCGGGAATTTGGATTTGGGGTTAGTGCGGGAAGGTTGATTTGGGGTTAGGGCGGGAAGGTGGATTTGGGGTTAGGGTGAGAAGGTGGTTGAGGGGTTATTGCGGGAATGTGGATTTGTGGTTAGGGCGGGAAGGTAGATTTGGGGTTAGTGCAGGAAGGTGGATTTGGGTTAGTGCGGGAATGTGGATTTGGTGTTCGTGCAGATAGCTGGATTTGGGGATAATGTGGGAAGTTGGATTTTGTGTCAGTGTGTTAATGTGGATTTGGGATTAGTGTAGGAAGTGGATTTGTCATTAGTGCGGGATGGTGGATTTGGGGTTAGTGCGAGAAGATTGATTTGGGGTTATTGCGGGAAGCTGGATTTGTGGTTAGTGTGGGAAGGTGAATTTGGGGAAAGTGTGGAAAGGTGGATTTTATTTTAGTGCGGGAATGTGGATTTGGGGATAGAGCGGGAAGGTGGATTTGGGGTTAGTGCGGGAAGGTGGATTTACGTTTAATGCGGGAAGGTGGATTTGGGGTTACTGCGGGAAGGTGGATTTGGCGATAGTGTTTGAAGGTGGATTTGAGGATAGTGCGGGAAGTTTGGATTTGGGGTTAGAGCGGGAAGGTGGATTTGGGGTTAGTGCGGGAAGGTGGATTTGGGGTTAGTGCGGGAAGGTCGATTTGGGAATATTGCAGGAAGGTGGATTTGGGGTTAGTGAGGGATGGTGGATTTGGTGATAGTGCGGGATGGTTGATTTGGGCTTAGTGCGGGATGGTGGATTTGAGGAAAGTGCGGGAAGGTGGATTTGGGGTTATTGTAGGAAGGTGGATTTGGGGTTAGTGCAGGAAGGTGGATTTGGGGTTAGTGCAGGAAGGCGGATTTGTGGATAGTGTGGGAAGGTGGATTCCGGGTTAGGGCGGGATTGTGGATTTGTGATTAGTGCGGGAATGTGGATTTGCGGTTATTGCGGGTAGATTAATTTGGGGATATTGTGGAAAGGTGGACTTGGGGTTATTGCGGGAAGTTTGATTTGGGGATATTGCGGGAATGTGGACTTGTGGTTCGTGTGGGAATGTGGACTTGAGGTTAGTGCGGCAAGGTGGATTTGGGGATAATGCCAGAATGTGGATTTGGGGTTAGTGCGGGAAGGCAGATTTGGGCTTAGTGCAGGAAGTTGGATTTGGGGTTAGTGCGGGAAGGTGGATTTGGGGATATTACGGGAAGGTGGATTTGTGATATTGCATTAAGGTGGATTTGTGTTTATTCTGGTAAGTTAGATTTTGGAATATTGCGGGAAGGTGGATTTGGGGTTAGTGCGTGAAGGTGGATTTGGGATTTTTGTGGAATGTATGATTTGGGGTTAGTGCGGGAAGGTCGATTTCGTGTTAGTGAGGGAAGGTGGATTTGGGGATAGTGAGGGAAGGTGGATTTGGGGTTAGTGAGGGAAGGTGGATTTGGGGTTCGTGCGTGAAGGTGGATTTGGGGCTATTGTGGAATGTAT
Organism: Somniosus microcephalus; assembly: GCF_052327205.1. Classification (NCBI taxonomy): domain Eukaryota; kingdom Metazoa; phylum Chordata; class Chondrichthyes; order Squaliformes; family Somniosidae; genus Somniosus; species Somniosus microcephalus. The sequence continues at coordinate 31,011,688 of NW_028225183.1, forward strand.
GATTTGGGGTTAGTGAGGGAAGGTGGATTTGGGGATAGTGAGGGAAGGTGGATTTGGCGTTATTGCGGGAAGGTGGATTTGGGGATAATGCGGGAAGGTGGATTTGGGGTTAGTGCGGGATGGTGGATTTGGGATTACTTCGGGAAGGTGGATTTGAGGTTAGTGCTGGAAGGATGATTTGGGGTTAGTGTGGGAAGGTCGATTTGGGGTTAGTGAGGGAAGGTGGATTTGGCGTTTTTGCGGGAAGGTGGATTTGGCATTAGTGCGGGAAGGTGGATTTGAAGTTAGTGCTGGAAGGTGGATTTGGGGTTAGTGCGGGAAGGTTGATTTGGGGATAGTGCGGGAAGGTGGATTTGGGGTTAGTGCGGGAAGGTGCATTTGTGGATGTAGCGGTAAGGTGGATTGGGGCTTTGTGCGGGAAGGTGGAATTGAGGTAGTGCGGGAACGTGGATTTGGCGTTAGTGTGGGAAGGTGGATTTGGGGTTAGTGCGGGAAGGTGGATTTGGGATTAGTGCGGGAAGGTGGATTTCGGTATAGTGCTAGAAGGTTGATTTGGGTTTAGTGCAGGAAGTTGGATTTGTGGTTAGAGTGGGAAGGTGGATTTGGTGTTACTGCGGGAATGTGGATTCGAGCTTAGTGCGGGAAGGTGGATTTGAGGAAAGTGCGGGAAGGTGGATTTGGGGAGAGTGCGGGAACATGGATTTGGGGATAACACGGTAAGGTGGATTTGGGGTTAGTGCGGGAATGTGGATTTGGGGTTAGTGAGGGAATGTGGATATGGGGTTGGTACTGGAAGATGGATTGGGGGATAGCACGGGAAGCTGGATTTGGGCTCAGTGCGGGAAGGTGGAATTGGGGTTAATGCAGGAAGATGGATTTGGAGTTTCTGCGGAAAGGTGGATTTCGGGTTGGTGCGGGATGTTGTATTTGGGGTTAGTGTGGGAAGTTTGATTTAGGGTTATTGCGGGAAGGTGGATTTGGGGTTAGTGCAGGAAGGTGGATTTAGGGTTATTGTGGGAAGATTGATTTGGGAATATTGCGGGAAGGAGAATTTGGGGTTAGTGCAGGAAGTTGGATTTGGTGCTATTGCGGGATGTATGATTTGGGGTTAGTGCGGGAAGGTCGATTTGGAGTTAGTGAGGGAAGGTTGATTTGACGTTATTGCTTGAAGGTGGATTGGGGGAAAGTGCAGGAAGGTGGATTTGTGGACAGTGCGGGAAGGTGGATTTGGAGTTATTGCGCTAAGGTGGATTCGGAGATAGTGTGGGAAGTTGGATTTGGGGACAGTGCGGGAAGGTGGATTTGGGGATAGTGCGGGAAGGTGGATTTGGGGTTATTGCAGGAACGTGGATTTGGTGTTAGTGCTGGAATGTGGAATTGGGTTTAGTGCAGGAAGTTGGATTTGGGGTTAATGAGGGAATGTGGATTTGGGGATAGTCCGGGAAGGTGGATTTGGGGTTAATGCAGGAAGGTTGATTCGGGGTTAGTGCAGGAAGATGGATTTAGGGTTAGTGCGGGCAGGTGGATTTGTGGATAGTGCGGTATGTTGAATTTTGTGATAGTGCGAGAATGTGGATTTGGGGTTATTGCGGGAATGTGGATTTGGGTTTAGTGCGGGAAAGTTTATTTGGGTTTAGTGCAGGAAGATGGATTTGGGGTTAGTGCGAGAGGGTGGATTTGTGGTTATTGCTGGAAGGTGGATTTGGGGTCAGTGCGGGAAGATTGATTTGGTGTCAGTGCAGGGAGCTGGATTTGGGGTTAGTGCGGGAAGGTGGATTTGGTTTTATTGCGGAATGTGGATTTGGGGATAGTGTTGGAAAGTGGATTTGTGGTTCGTGAGGGAAGTTCGATTTGGGGTTAGTGCTGGAAGGTGGATTTGGGGAAAGTGCGGTATGGTGGATTTTGGGATAGTGCGAGAAGGTGGATTTGGGTTTAGAGCGGGAAGGTGGATTTGTGGTTATTGCGGGAATGTGGATTTGGGGAGAGTGTTGGAAGGTGGATTTGTGGTAAGTGATGGAAGCTGGATTTGGGGTTAGTGCGGGAAGGTGTTTTTGGGGTTACTGCGGGATGGTGGATTTGGGGGTTAGTGCGGGAAGGTGAATTGTGGCTAGTGCTGTAAGGTGGATTTGGTGTTAGTGCGGGAAGGTGGATTTGAGTTAGTGCGGGAATGTTGATTTAGGGTTAGTGCGGGACGGTGGATTTGGGGTTAGTGCGGGAATTTGGATTTGGGGTTAGTGCGGGAAGGTTGATTTGGGGTTAGGGCGGGATGGTGGATTTGGGGTTAGGGTGAGAAGGTGGTTGAGGGGTTATTGCGGGAATGTGGATTTGTGGTTAGGGCGGGAAGGTAGATTTGGGGTTAGTGCAGGAAGGTGGATTTGGGTTAGTGCGGGAATGTGGATTTGGTGTTAGTGCAGATAGCTGGATTTGGGGATAATGTGGGAAGTTGGATTTTGTGTTAGTGTGTTAATGTGGATTTGGGATTTGTGTAGGAAGTGGATTTGGCATTAGTGCGGAATGGTGGATTTGGGGTTAGTGCGAGAAGATTGATTTGGGGTTATTGCGGGAAGCTGGAATTGTGGTTAGTGTGGGAAGGTGAATTTGGGGAAAGTGTGGAAAGGTGGATTTTATTTTAGTGCGGAAATGTGGATTTGGGGATAGAGCGGGAAGGTAGATTTGGGGTTAGTGCGGGAAGGTGGATTTACATTTAGTGCGGGAAGGTGGATTTGGGGTTACTGCGGGAAGGTGGATTTGGCGATAGTGTTTGAAGGTGGATTTGGGGATAGTGCGGGAAGTTTGGATTTGGGGTTAGTGCGGGAAGGTGGATTTGGGGTTAGTGCGGGAAGGTGGATTTGGGGTTAGTGCGGGAAGGTGGATTTGGGGTTAGTGCGGGAAGGTAGATTTGGGAATATTGCGGGAAGGTGGATTTGGGGTTAGTGCGGGATGGTGGATTTGGTGATAGTGCGGGATGGTTGATTTGGGCTTAGTGCGGGATGGTGGATTTGAGGAAAGTGCGGGAAGGTGGATTTGGGGTTATTGTAGGAAGGTGGATTTGGGGTTAGTGCAGGAAGGTGGATTTGGGGTTAGTGCAGGAAGGCGGATTTGTGGATAGTGTGGGAAGGTGGATTTGGGATTATTGCGGGTAGATTAATTTGGGGATATTGTGGAAAGGTGGACTTGGGGTTATTGCGGGAAGTTTGATTTGGGGATATTGCGGGAATGTGGACTTGTGGTTCGTGTGGGAAGGTGGACTTGGGGTTAGTGCGGCAAGGTGGATTTGGGGATAATGCCAGAATGTGGATTTGGGGTTAGTGCGGGATGGCAGATTTGGGCTTAGTGCAGGAAGTTGGATTTGGGGTTAGTGCGGGAAGGTGGATTTGGGGATATTATGGGAAGGTGGATTTGTGATATTGCATTAAGGTGGATTTGTGTTTATTCTGGTAAGTTTGATTTTGGAATATTGCGGGAAGGTGGATTTGGGGTTAGTGCGTGAAGGTGGATTTGGGATTTTAGTGGAATGTATGATTTGGGGTTAGTGCGGGAAGGTCGATTTCGTGTTAGTGAGGGAAGGTGGATTTGGGGATAGTGAGGGAAGGTGGATTTGGGGATAGTGAGGGAAGGTGGATTTGGGGATAGTGAGGGAAGGTGGATTTGGCGTTATTGCGGGAAGGTGGATTTGGGGATAATGCGGGAAGGTGGATTTGGGGTTAGTGTGGGATGGTGGATTTGGGATTAGTTCGAGAAGGTGGATTTTAGGTTAGTGCTGGAAGGATGATTTGGGGTTAGTGTGGGAAGGTCGATTTGGGGCTGGTGAGGGAAGGTGGATTTGGCGTTTTTGCGGGAAGGTGGATTTGGCGTTAGTGCGGGAAGGTGGATTTGAAGTTAGTGCTGGAAGGTGGATTTGGGGTTAGTGCGGAAGGTTGATTTGAAGTTAGTGCTGGAAGGTGGATTTGGGGTTAGTGCGGGAAGTTTGATTTGGGGATAGTGCGGGAAGGTGGATTTGGGGTTAGTGCGTGAAGTTGCATTTGTGGATGTTGCGGTAAGGTGGATTGGGGCTTTGTGCGGGAAGGTGGAATTGAGGTTAGTGCGGGAACGTGGATTTGGCGTTAGTGTGGGAAGGTGGATTTGGGGTTAGTGTGGGAAGTTGGATTTGGGGTTAGTGCGGGAAGGTGGATTTGGGATTAGTGCGGGAAGGTTGATTTCGGTATAGTGCTAGAAGGTTGATTTGGGTTTAGTGCAGGAAGTTGGATTTGTGGTTAGAGTGGGATGGTGGATTTGGTGTTACTGCGGGAATGTGGATTCGAGGTTAGTGCGGGAAGGTGGATTTGAGGAAAGTGCGGGAAGGTGGATTTGGGGAGAGTGCGGGAACATGGATTTGGGGATAACACGGTAAGGTGGATTTGGGGTTAGTGCGGGAAGGTGGATTTGGGGTTAGTGAGGGAATGTGGATATGGGGTTGGTACTGGAAGATGGATTGGGGGATAGCACGGGAAGCTGGATTTGGGCTCAGTGTGGGAAGGTGGAATTGGGGTTAATGCAGGAAGATGGATTTGGAGTTTCTGCGGAAAGGTGGATTTCGGGTTGGTGCGGGATGTTGTATTTGGGGTTAGTGTGGGAAGTTTGATTTGGGGTTATTGCGGGAAGGTGGATTTGGGGTTAGTGCAGGAAGGTGGATTTAGGGTTATTGTGGGAAGATTGATTTGGGAATATTGCGGGAAGGAGGATTTGGGGTTAGTGCAGGAAGTTGGATTTGGTGCTATTGCGGGATGTATGATTTGGGGTTAGTGCGGGAAGGTCGATTTGGAGTTAGTGAGGAAAGGTTGATTTGACGTTATTGCTTGAAGGTGGATTGGGGGATAGTGCAGGAAGGTGGATTCGTGGATAGTGCGGGAAGGTGGATTTGGAGTTATTGCGCTAAGGTGGATTCGGAGACAGTGTGGGAAGTTGGATTTGGGGACAGTGCGGGAAGGTGGTTTTGAGGTTAGTGTGGGAATGTGGATTTGGTGTTTGTACGGGAATGTGGATTTGGGGATAGTGTGGGAAGGTGGAACTGGTGTTAGTGCGGGAAGGTGGATTTGGGGTTAATGCATGAAGGTGGATTACGGGTTAGTGTGGGAAAGTGGATTTGGGGTAATGTGGGAATTTGGATTTGGCGATAGTGCTGGAAGGTGGATTTGGGTTTAGTGCAGGATTTTGGATTTGTGTTTATTGTGGGATGGTGGATTTGGTGTTACTGCGGGAATGTGGGTTTTGGGTTAGTGCAGGAAGGTCGATTTGGGGATAGAGTGGGAAGGTGGATTTGGGGTGAGTGCGGAAAGGTGGATTTGTGGATAGTAGGGGAAGGTGGATTTGGGGTTAATGTGGGAAGGTGGATTTAGGGACAGTGCACGAAGGTGGATTTTTGGTTAGTTTGGGAAAGTGGATTTGGGGTTAGTGCGGGAAGTTGGATTTGGGCTCAGTGCGGGAAGTTGGATTTGGGATTATTGCGGGAAGATAGATTTGTGGTTAATGAGGGAAGGTGGATTTTGGATTAGTGCGGGAAAGTGGATTTGGGGTTAGTGTGGGAATGTGGATTTTTGTTTAGTGTGGGAAATTGGATTTGGGGTTATGGCAGGTAGGTGAATTGGGGTTCGTGTGGGAAGGTGGATTTGGGGTTAGTGCAGGAAGGTAGATTTGGGGTTTGTACGGGAAGTTGGATTTGGGGTTAGTGCAGGAAGGTGGATTTGAGGTTATTGTGGGAAGATTGATCTGGGAATATTGCGGGAAGGAGGATTTGGAGTTAGTGCGGGAAGTTGGATTTGGGTTTGGTGCTGGATGGTGGATTTGGTGTTAGTGCGGGAAGGTGGATTTGGAGTTAGTGTGGGAAGGTGGATTTGGGGTTAATGCGGGAAGGTTTATTTGGGGTTAGTGTGGGAAGGTGGATTTGTGGTTAGTGCGGGAAGTTGCATCTGGGGTTAGTGCGGGAATGTGGATTTGGGGTTAGTGCAGGAATGTGGATTTGTGGTTAATGCGGTTAGGTGGATTTAGGAACAGTGCGGGATGGTGGATTTGGTGTTACTATGGGAATGTGGAGTTGGGGTTAGCAGAGCAAGGTGGATTTCGGGTTTGTGCTGGAAGGTGGATTTGGGGTTAGTGCGGGAAAGTGATTTGGTGATAGTGTTGGAAGGTGGACTTGGGATATGAGCAGGAATGTGGATTTGGGGATACTGCAGGAATATTGATTTGGGGTTAGTGCGGGAAGGTGGAATTGGGAGTAGGGCAGGAAGGTGGAATTGGCGTTAGTGCGGGAAGGTGGATTTGGGAATAGTGCAGGAAGGTTGATTTGTGGATAATGCGGGAAGGTGGATTTTGTGATAATGCGGGAAGGTGGATTTGGGGTTAATCCGGGAAGGTGGATGAAAGTGTATTTGGCGTTAGTGCATGAAGGTGGATTTGGGGTTAGTGCGGGAAGCTGGATTTTGGGATAATGCGGGAAGGTGGATGTGGGGTTAGTGCGGGAAAGTTGATTTGTGGTTAGTGATGGAAGGTGGATTTGGGGATAGTGCGCGACGGTTGATTAGCGGTTAGTTGAGGTGGTGCGGGAAGGTGGATTTGGGAAGAGTGTGGGAAAGTGGATTTGGGGTTAATGTGGGAAAGTAGATTTGGGGTTATGGCAGGAAGGTGGATTGGGATTTAGTGCGGGAAGGTGGATTTCTGGTTAGTGTGGGAAGATGTATTTGGGGTTAGTGTGGGCAGGTGGATTTGGGGTTAGTGCGGGGAGGTGGATTTGGGGCTATTGTGGGATGTATGATTTGGGGTTAGTGCAGGAAGGTCGATTTGGTTTTAGTGAGGGAAGGTGGATTTGGCGTTACTGCGGGAAGGTGGATTTGGGGATAGTTCGGGAAGGTGGAATTGGGGTTAGTCACAGAATCACAGAAACCCCACAGTGCAGATACAGGCCATTTCGGCCCATCGAGCCTGCACCGATACATATCCCACCCGATCCCTGTAACCCCTACACCAACACATATCCCACACTATCCCCGTAACCCCACGTATTTAATCCCCCAAACACTAAGGGTCAATTTATCATAGCCAATCAACCTAACCCGCACATCTTTGGACTGTGGGAGGAAACCGGAGCACCCGGAGGAAGCACACGCAAACACGGGGAGAATGTGCAAACTCCACACAGACAGTGCGGGAAGGTGGATTTGGGGTTAGTGCGGGAAGGTGGATTTGGGGTTAGTGCTGGAAGGTGGATTTGGGGCTAGTGCGGAAAGTTGGATTTGGGGTTAGTGCGGGAAGGTGGGTTTGGTGATATTGCTGGAAGGTGGATTTGGGGTTAATGCGGGAAGGTGCATTTGTGGACATTGCGGTAAGGTGGATTGGGGCTTTTTGCGGGAAGGTGGAATTGGGGTTAGTGCAGGAAGGTGGATTTGGGGTTAATGTTTGAAGGTGGATTTGGGGTTAGTGAGGGAAGTTGGATTTGGGGTTAGTGCGGGAAGGTGGATTTGGGATTCGTGCAGGAATTTGGAATTGGGGTTAGTGCAGGAAGGTGGATTTGGGGTAAATGTGGGAAGGTGGATTTGGGGTTTGTACGGGAAGTTGGATTTGGGGATAGTGCGGGAAGGTCGATTTCGGGATAGTGCCAGAAGGTGGATTTGGGTTTAGTGCAGGAAGTTGGATTTGTGGTTAGATTGGGAAGGTGGATTTGGTGTTACTGCGGGAATGTGGATTTGAGGTTAGTGCGGGAAGGTGGATTTGGGATAGTGCGGGAAGGTGGATTTGGGGATAGCACGGGATGGGGGATTTGGTGTTAGTGCTGGAAGGTTGATTTGGGGACAGTGCGGGAAGATGGATTTGGGGAGAGTGCGGTAAGGTGGATTTGCGGTTGTGCGGGAAGGTTGATTTGGGGATAGAGCGGGAAGATGGATTTGGGCTAAGTGCAAGAAGGTGGATTTGGGGTTATTGCAGGAAGATGGATTTGGAGTTTCTGTGGGAAGGTGGATTTCGGGTTAGTGCGGGACGTTGGATTTGGGGTTTTTGTGGGAAGATGGATTTGTGGTTAGTGCGGGAAGGTGGATTTGGGGTTAGTGCGGGAAGGTGGATTTGGGGTTATTGTAGGAAGATTGATTTGGGAATATTGCGGGAAGGATGATTTGGGGTTTGTGCGGGAAGTTGGATTTGGTTCTATTGCGGAATGTATGATTTGGGGTTAGTGCGGTAAGATCGATTTGGTTTTAGTGAGGGAAGGTGGATTTGATGTTATTGCTGGAATGTGGATTTGGGGATAGTGCAGGAAGGTGGATTTGGGGATACCACGGGGTGGTGGATTTGGGGTTAGTGCTGGAAGGTTGATTTGGGAACAGTGCGGGAAGATGGATTTGGGGACAGTGCGGTAAGGTGGATTTGCGGTTGTGCGGGAAGGTTGATTTGGGAATAGTGCGGGAAGATGGATTTGTGGTTAGTGCGGGAATGTGGATATAGGGTTAATGCTGGAAGATGGATGGGGGATAGCACGGGAAGCTGGATTTGGGCTAAGTGCAGGAAGGTGGATTTGGGGTTCTTGCATGAAGGTGGATTTGGAGTTTCTGCGGGAAGGTGGATTTCGGGGTAGTGCGGGAATGTGTATGTGTGGTTAGTGTGGGAAGGTGGATTTGGGGTTAGTGTGGGAAGGTGGATTTGGGGTTAGTGCGGGAAGGTGGATTTGGGGTTATTTCAGGAAGGTGGATTTGGGGTTAGTGCGGGAAGTGGATTTGGGGTTAGTGCGGGAAGGTGGATTTGTGGTTAATGCGGGAAGGTGGATTTAGGGACAGTGCGGGATGGTGGATTTGGTGTTACTGCGGGAATGTGGATTTGGCATTAGCACGGGAAGCTGGATTTGGGGTTGGTGCAGGAAGGTGGATTTGGGGTTAGTGCGGGAAGGTGGATTTGGGGTTAATGTGTGAAGGTGGATTTGGGTTTTGTGCGAGAAGCTGGATTTTGGGATAGTGCGGGAAGCTGGATGTGGCGTTAGTGTGGGAATGTGGATTTGGGGAAACTGCGGGATGGTTGATGTGGGGTTATTGTGGAAGGTTGATTTGGGGTTAGTGCAGGAGGGTGGATTGGGGGTTAGTGCGTGAAGGTGGATTTGGGGTTAGTGCAGGAAGGTTGATTTGGTATAAGTGCGTGTAGGTGGATTTGGGGTTAGTGCTGGAAGGTGGATTTGGGGCTAGTGCGGAAAGTTGGATTTGGGGTTAGTGCGGGAAGGTGGGTTTGGTGATATTGCTGGAAGGTGGATTTGGGGTTAATGCGGGAAGGTGCATTTGTGGACATTGCGGTAAGGTGGATTGGGGCTTTTTGCGGGAAGGTGGAATTGGGGTTAGTGCAGGAAGGTGGATTTGGGGTTAATGTTTGAAGGTGGATTTGGGGTTAGTGAGGGAAGTTGGATTTGGGGTTAGTGCGGGAAGGTGGATTTGGGATTCGTGCAGGAATTTGGAATTGGGGTTAGTGCAGGAAGGTGGATTTGGGGTAAATGTGGGAAGGTGGATTTGGGGTTTGTACGGGAAGTTGGATTTGGGGATAGTGCGGGAAGGTCGATTTCGGGATAGTGCCAGAAGGTGGATTTGGGTTTAGTGCAGGAAGTTGGATTTGTGGTTAGATTGGGAAGGTGGATTTGGTGTTACTGCGGGAATGTGGATTTGAGGTTAGTGCGGGAAGGTGGATTTGGGATAGTGCGGGAAGGTGGATTTGGGGATAGCACGGGATGGGGGATTTGGTGTTAGTGCTGGAAGGTTGATTTGGGGACAGTGCGGGAAGATGGATTTGGGGAGAGTGCGGTAAGGTGGATTTGCGGTTGTGCGGGAAGGTTGATTTGGGGATAGAGCGGGAAGATGGATTTGGGCTAAGTGCAAGAAGGTGGATTTGGGGTTATTGCAGGAAGATGGATTTGGAGTTTCTGTGGGAAGGTGGATTTCGGGTTAGTGCGGGACGTTGGATTTGGGGTTTTTGTGGGAAGATGGATTTGTGGTTAGTGCGGGAAGGTGGATTTGGGGTTAGTGCGGGAAGGTGGATTTGGGGTTATTGTAGGAAGATTGATTTGGGAATATTGCGGGAAGGATGATTTGGGGTTTGTGCGGGAAGTTGGATTTGGTTCTATTGCGGAATGTATGATTTGGGGTTAGTGCGGTAAGATCGATTTGGTTTTAGTGAGGGAAGGTGGATTTGATGTTATTGCTGGAATGTGGATTTGGGGATAGTGCAGGAAGGTGGATTTGGGGATACCACGGGGTGGTGGATTTGGGGTTAGTGCTGGAAGGTTGATTTGGGAACAGTGCGGGAAGATGGATTTGGGGACAGTGCGGTAAGGTGGATTTGCGGTTGTGCGGGAAGGTTGATTTGGGAATAGTGCGGGAAGATGGATTTGTGGTTAGTGCGGGAATGTGGATATAGGGTTAATGCTGGAAGATGGATGGGGGATAGCACGGGAAGCTGGATTTGGGCTAAGTGCAGGAAGGTGGATTTGGGGTTCTTGCATGAAGGTGGATTTGGAGTTTCTGCGGGAAGGTGGATTTCGGGGTAGTGCGGGAATGTGTATGTGTGGTTAGTGTGGGAAGGTGGATTTGGGGTTAGTGTGGGAAGGTGGATTTGGGGTTAGTGCGGGAAGGTGGATTTGGGGTTATTTCAGGAAGGTGGATTTGGGGTTAGTGCGGGAAGTGGATTTGGGGTTAGTGCGGGAAGGTGGATTTGTGGTTAATGCGGGAAGGTGGATTTAGGGACAGTGCGGGATGGTGGATTTGGTGTTACTGCGGGAATGTGGATTTGGCATTAGCACGGGAAGCTGGATTTGGGGTTGGTGCAGGAAGGTGGATTTGGGGTTAGTGCGGGAAGGTGGATTTGGGGTTAATGTGTGAAGGTGGATTTGGGTTTTGTGCGAGAAGCTGGATTTTGGGATAGTGCGGGAAGCTGGATGTGGCGTTAGTGTGGGAATGTGGATTTGGGGAAACTGCGGGATGGTTGATGTGGGGTTATTGTGGAAGGTTGATTTGGGGTTAGTGCAGGAGGGTGGATTGGGGGTTAGTGCGTGAAGGTGGATTTGGGGTTAGTGCAGGAAGGTTGATTTGGTATAAGTGCGTGTAGGTGGATTTGGGGTTAGTGCAGGAAGGTTGATTTGGTATAAGTGCGTGAAGGTGGATTTGGGGTTAGTGCAGGAAGGTTGATTTGGTATAAGTGCGTGAAGGTGGATTTGGGTTTAGTGTGTGAAGGTGGATTTGCGGTTAGTGTGGGAAGCTGGATTTTGAGATAGTGCGGGAAGGTGGATGTGGGTTTAGTGCAGGAATGTGGATTTGTGTTTAGTGTGGGAAATTGGATTTGGGGTTATGGCAGCATGGTGAATTGGTGTTAGTGCGGGAAGGTGGATTTGGGATTAGTGCAGGAAGGTAGATTTGGGGTTAGTACGGGAAGGTGGATTTGGGGTTCGTGCAGGAAGGTTGATTTGGGGATATTGCGGGAAGGTGGATTTGGGGTTAGTGCAGGAAGGTGGATTTGGGGATATTGCGGGAAGGTGGATTTGGGGTTAGTGCAGGAAGGGGGATTTGGGGATTGCACGAGAAGGTGGATTTGGGATTAGTGCGGGAAAGTGGATTTGGAGTTAGTGCGGTAATGTGGATTTGGGGACAGTGCGGGAAGGTGGATTTGGGGTTAGCATGGGAAGGTGGATTTAGGGTGAGTGCAGGAAGGTGGATTTGGAGTTAGTGCGTGAAGGTGGATTTGGGCTTAATGCGGGAAGGTTTATTTGGGGTTAGTGTGGGAAGGTGGATTTGGGGTTAGTGCGAGAATGTGGATTTGGGGTTAGTGCGGGAAGGTGGATTTGTGGTTAATGTGGTTAGTTGGATTTAGGGACAGTGCAGGATGGTGGATTTGGTTTTACTGCGGCAATGTGGAATTGGGGTTAGCACAGCAAGGTGGATTTGGGGTTACTGTGGCAAGGCGGATTTGGGGTTTGTGCTGGAAGGTGGTTTTGGGGTTATTGCGGGAAGGTGGACTTGGGATTAGTGCAGGAAGGTGGATTTGGGGAATTTGCAGGAATATTGATTTGGGGTTAGTGCGGGAAGGTGGAATTGGGATTAGGGCAGGAAGGTGGAATTGGCATTAGTGCGTGAAGGTGGATTTGGGAATAGCGCAGGACGGTTGATTGGTGGATGGTGTGGGAAGGTGGATTTTGTGATAGTGCGGGAAGGTGGATTTGGCGTTAGTGCGGGAAGGTGGATTTGGGGTTAGTGCATGAAGGTGTATTTGTGGTTAGTGCGGGAAGGTGGATGTGGGGTTAGTGCGGGAAGGTGGATTTGGGGTTAGTGCGGGAAAGTGGATTTGTGGTTAGTGCGGGAAGGTGGATTTGGAATTAGTGGGGAAAGTTGGATTTGCGGTTAGTGCTGGATGGTGGATTTGGTGTTAGTGCGGGAAGGTGGATTTGGGGTTAGTGCGGGAAGGTGGATTTGGGGAGAGTGTGGGAAGGTGGATTTAGGGAAAGTGCGGGAAGGTTGATTTTTGGATAGTGCGGGACGGTGGATTTGGGGAAAGTGCGGGAAGGTAAATTTGGGGTTAGTGTGATAAGGTTGATTTGGGATTAGTGCGGGAGGGTGGAATGTGGATAGTGTGGGAAGGTGGATTTTGAGATAGTGCGGGAAGGTGGATTTGGGGACAGTGCGGGAAGGTGGATTTGGGGACAGTGCGGGAAGATTGATTTGCGGACAGTGCGGGAAGGTTGATTTGGGGCTAGTGCGTGACGGTGGATTTGAGGAAAGTGCGGGAAGGTGGATTTGGGGAGAGTGCGGGAACATGGATTTGGGGATAACACGGTAAGGTGGATTTGGGGACAGTGCGGGAAGATTGATTTGGGGAGAGTGCGGGAACATGGATTTGGGGATAACACGGTAAGGTGGATTTGGGGACAGTGCGGGAAGATTGATTTGCGGACAGTGCGGGAAGGTTGATTTGGGGCTAGTGCGTGACGGTGGATTTGAGGAAAGTGCGGGAAGGTGGATTTGGGGAGAGTGCGGGAACATGGATTTGGGGATAACACGGTAAGGTGGATTTGGGGACAGTGCGGGAAGATTGATTTGCGGACAGTGCGGGAAGGTTGATTTGGGGCTAGTGCGTGACGGTGGATTTGAGGAAAGTGCGGGAAGGTGGATTTGGGGAGAGTGCGGGAACATGGATTTGGGGATAACACGGTAAGGTGGATTTGGGGACAGTGCGGGAAGATTGATTTGGGGAGAGTGCGGGAACATGGATTTGGGGATAACACGGTAAGGTGGATTTGGGGACAGTGCGGGAAGATTGATTTGCGGACAGTGCGGGAAGGTTGATTTGGGGCTAGTGCGTGACGGTGGATTTGAGGAAAGTGCGGGAAGGTGGATTTGGGGAGAGTGCGGGAACATGGATTTGGGGATAACACGGTAAGGTGGATTTGGGGACAGTGCGGGAAGATTGATTTGCGGACAGTGCGGGAAGGTTGATTTGGGGCTAGTGCGTGACGGTGGATTTGAGGAAAGTGCGGGAAGGTGGATTTGGGGAGAGTGCGGGAACATGGATTTGGGGATAACACGGTAAGGTCGATTTGGGGTTAGTGCGGGAAGGTGGATTTGGGGTTAGTGAGGGAATGTGGATATGGGGTTGGTACTGGAAGATGGATTGGGGGATACCACGGGAAGCTGGATTTGGTCTCAGTGCGGAATGGTGGATTTGGGGTTAGTGCGGGAAGGTTTATTTGGGATTACTGCAGGAAGGTGGATTTGGGGTTAATGCGGTTAGGTGGATTTAGGGACAGAGCGGGATGGTGGATTTGTTGTTGCTGCGGGAATGTGGATTTGGGGTTAGCACGGCAAGGTGGATTTGGTGTTAGTGCGGGAAGATGGATTTTGGGATAATGCGGGAAGGTGGATTTGGGGTTAGTGCGGCAAGTTGGATTTGGTAATAGTGCTGGATGGTGGATTTCGGGAGAGTGTGGGAAGGTGGATTTGGGGAAAGTGGATATTTGGTTAATGCAGGAATGTGGATTTAGGGACAGTGTGTAATGGTGGATTTGGTGTTACTGCGGGAATGTGGATTTGGGGTTAGCACGGGATGGTAGATTTGGGATTAGTGCGGGAAGATGGATTTGTGGTTGGTGCTGGAAGGTGGATTTGGGGTTAGTGCGGGAAGATGGATGTGGCATTAGTGCGGGCAGGTGGATTTGGGGATAGTGCGGGAAGGTGGATTTGTGGATAGTGCAGGACGGTGGATTTGGGGATAGTGCGGGAAGGTAAATTTGGGGTTTGTGCGGGAAGGTCGAATTGGGGTTAGTGCGGGAAGGTGGATTTGTGGTTAGTGCAGGGAGGTTGATTTGGGTTTATGGCGGGAAAGTGGATTTGGAGTTAGTGCAGGAAGGTGGATTTGGGGACAGTGCGGGAAGGTGGATTTGGGGTTTGTGTGGGAAGGTGGATTTGGGGTTAGCACTGGAATGTTGATTTGTGGTAATGGCAGGAAGGTTAATTTTGGGGATAGTGTGGGTAGGTGGATTTGGGGTTAGTGCGGGATTGAGGATTTGGGGTCAGTGCGGGAAGGTGGATTTAGGGATAGCACGGGAAGCTGGATTTGGGCTCAGTGCGGGAAGGTGGATTTGGTGTTTGTGCGGGAATGTGGATTTGTGGTTAGTGGGGGAAGGTGGAATTGGGATTAGGGCAGGTAGGTGGCATTGGCGTTCGTGCGGGAACGTGGATTTGGGGATATTTCGGAAATGTTGATTTGGGGTTAGTGCGGGATAGTGGATTTGGGTTAGTGTGGGAAGGTGGATTTGGGGTTAGTGCGGAATGTTGGATTTGGGGTTGGTGCGGGAAGGTGGATTTGCGGTTAATGTGGGAAGGTGGATTTGGGGATAGTGCTGGAAGCTCGATTTGGGGTTAGTGCGAGAATGTGGATTTGGAGTTATTGCTGGAAGGTGTATTTGGGGTGAGCGCAGGAATGTGGATTTGTGTTTAGTGCTGGGATGTGGATTTGTGTTTAGTGCTCGAAGGTGGATTTGGGGTTAGTGCGAGAATGTGGATTTGGGGATATGGCGTTAAAGTGGATTTGGGGTTACTGTGGGAAGGTGGATTTGGGGAGAGCGCTGGAAGGTGGATTTGGGGTTAGTGCGAGAAGGTGGAATTGGAGTTATTGCTGGAATTTCGATTAGGATTTAGCACAGGAAAATTGATTTGTTTTTATTGCCGGGATAGGGATTTGGGTTTAGTGCTGGAAGGTGGATTTGGGGTTAGTGCGAGAAGGTGGAATTGGAGTTATTGCTGGAATTTCGATTAGGATTTAGCACAGGAAAATTGATTTGTTTTTATTGCCGGGATAGGGATTTGGGTTTAGTGCTGGAAGGTGGATTTGTGGTTAGTGCGGGAAGTTGGATTTGGGGTTATGGCGTGAAGGTGCATTTGGGATTACTGTGGGAAGGTGGATTTGGGATTATTGTGGCAAGGTGGATTTGAGGTTAGTGCGGGAAGTTTGATTAGGAGTTAGTGCGGGAAGGTTGATTTGGGGTAAGTGCAGGAAGGTGGATTTGGGTTTAGTGCTGGAAGATGGATTTGTATTTAGTGCAGGTAGGTGGATTTCTGGTTAATGCGGGAAGGTGGATTTGGGGTTTGTGCTGGAACGTGGATTTAGTGTTATTGCTGGAAGGTGGATTTGTGTTTAGTGCAGGAATTTGGATTTGGGGTTATGCGGGTATGTGGATTCGGGGATAGTGCGGGAAGGTGGATTTGGGGTTAATGCGGGAAGGTGGATTTGGTGTTAGTGCCAGAAGATGGATTCAGGTTTATTGTGGGAAGATGGATTTGGCGTTAGTGCGGGAAGGTGG
Source organism: Somniosus microcephalus (assembly GCF_052327205.1). Taxonomy (NCBI): domain Eukaryota; kingdom Metazoa; phylum Chordata; class Chondrichthyes; order Squaliformes; family Somniosidae; genus Somniosus; species Somniosus microcephalus. The sequence goes on from NW_028225183.1 coordinate 31,027,526, forward strand.
ATATGTGGATAGTGCAGTAATGTGGATTTTGGGATCGTGCGAGACGGTGGATTTGAGGTTAGTGCGGGAATTTGGATTTGGGTTTAGTGCGCGAAAGTTGATTTGGGTGTGTACGGGAAGATGGATTTTGGTTATGGCAGGTCGGTGGATTTGGGGTTAGTGTGCGATAGTGGATTTGGGGAGAGTGTGGGAAGGTTGATTTGGGGAGAGTGCGGGAAGTTGGATTTCGGGATAGTGCGGGATGGTGGATTTGCAGTTATTGCAGGAAGGTGGATTTGAAGTTAGTGCGGGAAGGTGGATTTGGGGATAGTGTGGGAAGGTGGATTTGGAGTTAGTGTGGTAAGGTGGATTTGGGGTTAGTGTGGGAAGGTGGATTTGGGGTTAGTGCGGGAAGTTGGAATTGGGGTTAGTGCGGGAAATTTGATTTGGGTTTAGTGCGGGAAGGTTGGTTTGTGGATAGTGCGGTAATGTGGATTTGGGGTTAGTGCGGGATGGTGGAATTGGGGTTAGTGCGGTAAGGTGGATTTGGGGTTAGTGTGGGAAGGTGGATTTGGGGATAGTGCTGGAAGCTCGATTTGGTGTTAGTGCGAGAATGTGGATTTGGAGTTATTGCTGGAAGGTGGATTTGGGGTGAGCGCAGGAAGGTGGATTTGTGTTTAGTGCTGGGATGTGGATTTGTGTTTAGTGCTCGAAGGTGGATTTGGGGTTAGTGCGAGAATGTGGATTTGGGGATATGGCGTTAAAGTGGATTTGGGGTTACTGTGGGAAGGTGGATTCGGGATTATTGCGGCAAGGTGGATTTGAGGTTAGTGCGGGAAGTTTGATTTGGGGTTAGTGGGGGAAGCTGGATTGGAGGTTAGAGCTTGAAGGTGGATTGGGGGTTAATGCGGGAAGATGGATTTGGGGTTATTGCGGGAAGGTGGATTTGGTGTTACTGCTGGAATGTGGATTTGGTTTTAGTGCAGGAAGTTGGATTTGGGGTTAGTGTGGGAAGGTGGTTTTGGGAACAGTGCAGGAAGGTGGATTTGGGGTTAATGCGGGAATGTTGCTTTGGGTTTAGTGCGGGAAGATGGATTTAGGGTTAGTGTGGGAAGGTTGATTTGGGGTTTGTGTGGGAACGTGCATTTGTGGTTATGGAGTGAAGGTCAATTTGGGGTTACTGTGGGAAGGTGGATTTGGGATTATTGCGGCAAGGTGGATTTGTGGTTAGTGCGGGAAGTTTGATTTATGGTTAGTGCGGGAAGGTGGATTTGGGGTTAGTGCAGGAATTTGGATTTGGGATTAGTGCGTGTTTGTGGATTCGGGGATAGTGCAGGAAGGTGGATATGTGGTTAATGCAGGAATGTGGATTTGGGTTTAGTGCCAGAAGATGGATTCAGGTTTAGTGCGGGTAGATGTATTTGGGGTTAGCGCGGGAAGGTGGATTTGGGGTTCGCGCTGGCAGGTGGATTTGGGTTTATTGCGGAAAGGTGGATTTGGTGTTAGTTTTGGAAGGTGGATTTGGGTTTAGTGCAGGAAGTTGGAATCGGTGTTAGTGCGGGTATGTGGATTCGGGGATAGTGTGGGAAATTGGATTTGGTTTTCGTGCGGGAAGATGGATTTGGGTTATGGCAGGAAGGTGGATTTGGGGTTAGTGTGGGATAGTGATTTGGGGATTGTGTGGGAAGGTTGATTTGGGAATAATGCGGATGGTGGATTGGCATAAGATCATGAAGATAGATGTGGGGTTGGTGCGGGAATGTGGATTTGGGGATAGTGTGGCAAGATGGATTTGGGGTTAGTGCGGGATGGTGGATTTGGAGTTAGTGCCGGAAGTTGGATTTGGGGATAGTGTGGGAAGGTGGATTTGGGGTTAGAGCAGGAAGGTTGATTTGGGGTTAGTTTGGGAAGGTGGATTTGGGGTAACTGCGGGAAGGTGGATTTGGGGATAGTGCAGGAAGGTGCATTTGGGGTTAGTGCGGGAAGGTGCATTTGGGGTTAGTGCTGGAAGGTGGATTTGGGTTTAGTGCGTGAAGGTGCATTTGGGGTTAGTGCGGGAAGGTGCATTTGGGGTTAGTGCTGGAAGGTGGATTTGGGTTTAGTGCGTGAAGGTGCATTTGGGGTTAGTGCGGGAAGGTGCATTTGGGGTTAGTGCTGGAAGGTGGATTTGGGTTTAGTGCGTGAAGGTGCATTTGGGGTTAGTGCGGGAAGGTGCATTTGGGGTTAGTGCTGGAAGGTGGATTTGGGTTTAGTGCGTGAAGGTTGATTTCGGGTTAGTGCTGGAAGGTGGATTTGGGGTTAGTGGGGGAAGCTGGATTGGGGGTTAGTGCTGGAACGTGGATTGGGGGTTAGTGCGGGAAGATGGATTTGGTGTTAGTGCTGGAAGTGGATTTGCTTTTAGAGCAGGAAGTTGGTTTGGGGGTTAGTGCGGGCATGTGGATTTGGGAACAGCGCGGGAAGATGGATTTGGGGTTAGTGTGGGAAGGTAGATTTGTGGAAAGTGTGGTATGGTTGATTTTGGGATAGTGCGAGATGGAGGATTTGGGGATAATGCGGGAAAGTGGATTTGGGGTTAGAGCGGCAAGTTGGATTTGGTATTAGTGCTGGATGGTGGATTGGAAGTTAGTGCGGGAAGGTGGATTTCTGGTTAGTGTGGGAAGGTGTATTTGGTTTTAGTGCGGAAGGTGGATTTGGGGTTAGTGCGGGAAGTTGGATTTGGGGTAAGTGCGTGAAAGTGGATTTGTGGTTAATGCGGGAAAGTGGATTTAGGGACAGTGTGGAATGGTGGATTTGGTGTTACTGCGGGAATGTGGATTTGGGGTTAGTGCGGGAAGGTCGAATTGGGGTTAGTGCGGGCAGATGGATTTGTGGTTAGTGCAGGGAGGTTGATTTTGGTTTAGGGCGGGAAAGTGGATTTGGAGTTAGTGCAGGAAGGTGGATTTGGGAACAGTGCAGGAAGCTGGATTTGGGGTTTCTGCGGGAAGGTGGATTTGGGGTTAGCACTGGAAGCTTGATTTGTGGTAATGGCAGGAAGGTTAATTTGGGGATAGTGTGGGTAGGTGGATTTGGGGTTAGTGCGGGATTGAGGATTTGGGGTCAGTGCGGGAAGGTGGATTTAGGGATAGCACGGGAAGCTGGATTTGGGCTCAGTGCGGGAAGGTGGATTTGGTTTTTGTGCGGGAATGTGGATTTGTGGTTAGTGGGGGAAGGTGGAATTGGGATTAGGGCAGGTAGGTGGCATTGGCGTTAGTGCGGGAACGTGGATTTGGGGATATTTCGGAAATGTTGATTTGGGGTTAGTGCGGGAAAGTGGATTTGTGGTTAGTGTGGGAAGGTGGATTTGGGGTTAGTGCGGAATGTTGGATTTGGGGTTGGTGCGGGAAGGTGGATTTGCGGTTAATGTGGGAAGGTGGATTTGGGGAGAGTGCTGGAAGGTGGATTTGGTGTTAGTGCGAGAAGGTGGATTTGGAGTTATTGCTGGAATTTGGATTAGGATTTAGCGCAGGAAAGTGGATTTGTTTTTAGTGCTGGGATAGGGATTTGGGTTTAGTGCTGGAAGGTGGATTTGTGTTTAGTGCGGGAAGTTGGATTTGGGGTTATGGCGTGAAAGTGGATTTGGGATTACTGTGGGAAGGTGGATTTGGGATTATTGCGGCAAGCTGGATTTGTGGTTAGTGCAGGAAATTTGATTAGGAGTTAGTGCGGGAAGGTTGATTTGTGGTTAGTGCAGGAAGGTGGATTTGGGTTTAATGCTGGAAGATGGATTTGTATTTAGTGCAGGTAGGTGGATTTCTGGTTAGTGCGGGAAGGTGGATTTGGGGTTTGTGCTGGAAGGTGGATTTAGTGTTATTGCTGGAAGGTGGTTTTGTGTTTAGTGCAGGAATTTGGATTTGGGGTTATGCGGGTATGTGGATTCGGGGATAGTGCGGGAAGGTGGATTTGGGGTTAATGCGGGAAGGTGGATTTGGGGTTAGTGCCAGAAGGTGGATTCAGGTTTATTGTGGGAAGATTGATTTGGCGTTAGTGCGGGAAGGTGGATATGTGGATAGTGCGGTAATGTGGATTTTCGGATAGTGCGAGACGGTGGATTTGAGGTTAGTGCGGGAATGTGGATTTGGGTTTAATACGGGAAAGTTGATTTGGGTGTGTACGGGAAGATGGATTTTGGTTATGGCAGGTAGGTGGATTTGGGGTTAGTGTGCGATAGTGGATTTGGGGAGAGTGTGGGAAGGTTGATTTGGGGAGAGTGCGCAAAGTTGGGTTTCGGGATAGTGCGGGATGGTGGATTTGCAGTTATTGCAGGAAGGTGGATTTGAAGTTAGTGTGGGAAGGTGGATTTGGGGATGGTGTGGGAAGGTGGATTTGGGGTTAGTGCGGGAAGGTGGAATTGGGGTTTGTGTGGTAAGGTGGATTTGAGGTTAGTGTGGGAAGGTGGATTTGGGGTTAGTGCGGGAAGGTGGAATTGGGGTTTGTGTGGTAAGGTGGATTTGGGGTTAGTGTGGGAAGGTTGATTTGGGGTTAGTGCGGGAAGTTGGAATTGGGGTTAGTGCGGGAAATTTGATTTGGGTTTAGTGCGGGAAGGTTGGTTTGTGGATAGTGCAGTAATGTGGATTTGGGGTTAGTGCGGGATGGTGGAATCGGGGTTAGTGCGGTAAGGTGGATTTGGGGTTACTGTGGGAAGGTGGATTTGGGGATAGTGCTGGAAGCTCGATTTGGGGTTAGTGCGAGAATGTGGATTTGGAGTTATTGCTGGATGGTGGATTTGGGGTGAGCGCAGGAAGGTGGATTTGTGTTTAGTGCTGGGATGTGGATTTGTGTTTAGTGCTCGAAGGTGGATTTGGGGTTAGTGCGAGAATGTGGATTTTGGGATATGGCGTTAAAGTGGATTTGGGGTTACTGTGGGAAGGTGGATTCGGGATTATTGCGGCAAGGTGGATTTGAGGTTAGTGCGGGAAGTTTGATTTGGGGTTAGTGCGGAAAGTTGATTTGGGGTTAGTGCAGGAAGGTGGACTTGGGGTTAGTGCTGGAAGGTGGATTTGGGTTTAGTGCGGGAAGGTGGATTTGTGGTTAGTGCAGGAAGGTGGATTTGGGGTTCGTGCTGGAAGGTGGATTTGGGGTTATTGCGGGAAGGTGGATTTGGTGTTAGTGCTGGAAGCTGGCTGTGGGGTTAATGCGGGAAGATGGATTTGGGTTTAGTGCCAGAAAATGGATTCAGGTTTATTGCAGGTAGGTAGATTTGTGGTTCGCACCGGAAGGTGGATTTGGGGTTATTGCGGGAAGGTGGATTTGAATTTAGTGCAGGAAGTTGGATTTGGGGCTAGTGCGGGTATGTGGATTCGGGGATAGTGCGAGAAGGTGGATTTGGGGTTAGTGTATGAATGTCGATTAGGGTTTATTGCGGGAAAGTGGATTTGGGATTCGTGTGGGAAGATGGATTTGGGTTATGGCAGGAAGGTGGATTTGGGGTTAGTGTGGGATAGTGGAATTGGGGATAGTGCAGGAAGGTTGATTTGGGGATAATGCAGAAGGTGGATTGGCATAAGAGCATGAAGGTGGATTTGCGGTTATTGCAGGAAGGTGGATTTGGAGTTATTGCTGGAAGTTGGATTAGGATTTAGAGCAGGAAGGTCGATATGTGTTTAGTGCTGGGATATGGATTTGGGTTTAGTGATGGAAGGTGGATTTGTGGTTAGTGCGGGAAGTTGGATTTGGGGTTACGGCGTGAAGGTGGATTTGGGGTTACTTTGGGAAGGTGGATTTGGGATTATTGCGGCAAGGTGGATTTGTGGTTAGTGCGGGAAGTTTGATTTGGGGTTAGTGCGGGAAGTTTGAATTGGGGTTAGTGCAGGAAGGTGGATTTGGCGTTAGAGGAGGAAGGTTGATTTGGGTTTAGTTTGGGAAGGTGGATTTGGGGTTACTGAGCGAAGGTGGATTTGGGGATAGTGCGGGAAGGTACATTTGGGGTTAGTGCGGTAAGCTGGATTTGGGGTTATTGCAGGAAGGTGGATTTGTGGTTAGTGCGAGATGTTTGATTTGGGTTTAGTACGGGAAGTTTGATTTGGGGTTAGTGGCGGATGCTGGATTGGGGGTTAGTGCTTGACGGTGGGTTTTGGATTAGTGCGGGAAGATGGATTTGGGGTTATTGCGGGAAGGTGGATTTGGTGTTAGTGCTGGAAGGTGGACTTGGTTTTAGTGCAGGAAGTTAGATTTGGCATTAGTGCGGGAATGTGGATTTGGTAAGAGTGCAGGAAGGTGGATTTGGGGTTAATGCGGGAAGGTTGCTTTGGGGTTAGTGCGGGAAGATGGATTTAGGGTTAGCACGGGAAAATGGATTTGGGGTTAGTGCGGGAAGGTTGAGTTGGGGTTTGTGCGGGAAGCTGCATTTGTGGTTATGGCGTGAAGGTGGATTTGGGGTCACTGTGGGAAGGTGGATTTGGGATTATTGCGGCAAGGTGGATTTGTGGTTAGTGCGGGAAATTTGATTTGGAGTTAGTGCGGGATGTTAGATTTGGGGTTAGTGCGGGAAGGTGGATGTGGGGTTAGTGCTGGAAGGTGGATTTGTGTTTAGTACGGGAAGTTGGATTTGGGGTTAGTGCGTGTTTGTGGATTTGGGGATAGTGCAGGAAGGTGGATATGGGGTTAATGCAGGAAGGTGGATTTGGGGTTAGTGCCAGAAAATGGATTCAGGTTCAGTGCGGGTAGATGGATTTGGGGTTAGCGCGGGAAGGTGGATTTGGGTTCGCGCTGGCAGGTGGATTTGGGTTTATTGCGGAAAGGTGGATTTGGTGTTAGTGCTGAAATGTGGATTGGGTTTAGTGCAGGAAGTTGGATTTGGGGTTAGTGCGGGTATGTGGATTCGGTGATAGTGCGGGAAATTGGATTTGGGTTATGGCAGGAAGGTGGATTTCGGGTTAGTGTGGGATAGTGATTTGGAGAAAGTGTGGGAAGGTTGATTTGGGGATAGTGCGGATGGTGGATTGGCATAAGAGCATGAAGGTAGATGTGGGGTTAGTGCGGGAACCTGGCATTGGGGATAGTGCAGGAAGGTGCATTTGGGGTTAGTGCGGGAAAGTGCATTTGGGGTTAGTGCTGGAAGGTGGATTTGGGTTTAATGCGGGAAGGTTGATTTGGGATTAGTGCTGGAAGGTGGATTTGGGGTTAGTGGGGGAAGCTGGATTGGGGGTTAGTGCTGGAACGTGGATTGGGGGTTAGTGCGGGAAGATGGATTTGTGGTTCTTGCTGGAAGGTGGATTTGAGGTTATTGCGGGAAGGTGGATTTGGTGTTAGTGCTGGAAGTGGATTTGGTTTTAGTGCAGGAAGTTGGTTTGAGGGTTAGTGCGGGCATGTGGATTTGGGAACAGTGTGGGAAGATGGATTTGGGGTTAGTGTGGGAAGATGGATTTGTGGAAAGTGCGGTATGGTGGATTTTGGGATAGTGCGAGAAGGTGGATTTGGAGTTAGTGCAGGAATGTTGATTTGGGAATAGTGCGGGAAGGTGGATTTGGGGTTAATGCGGGAAGGTTGATTTGGGGTTAGTGCGGGAAGATGGATTTGGGGTTAGTGCGGGAAGGTGGTTTGGGGTTAGTGCGGGAAGCTGGATATTGGGATAGTGCGGGAAGGTAGATGTGGGTTAAGTGCCGAAATGTGGATTTGTCGTTAGTGCGGGAAGGTGGATTTGGGGATAATGCGGGAAGGTGGATTTGGGGTTAGTGCGGCAAGTTGGATTTGGTATTAGTGCTGGATGGTGTATTTGGTGTTAGTGCGGGAAGGTAGATTTGGGGATAGTGCGGGAAGGTGGATTTGGGGAGAGTGTGGGAAGGTGGATTTGGTTTTAGTGCGGGAAGATGGATTTGGGGTTAGTGCGGGAAGTAGGATTTTGGGTAAGTGCGGGAAAGTGGATTTGTGGTTAGCACTGGAAAATTGATTTGTGGTAATGGCATGAATGTTAATTTGGGGATAGTTTGGGTAGGTGGATTTGGGGTTATTGCGGGATTGAGGATTTGGGGTCAGAGCGGGTAGGTGGATTTAGGGATAGCACGGGAAGCTGGATTTGGGCTCAGTGCGGGAAGGTGGATTTGGTGTTTGTGCGGGAAGGTGGATTTGGGGATAGTGCGGGAAGGTGGATTTGGGGTTAGTTTGGGAAGGAGGATTTGGAGTTATTGTGGGAAGGTGGATTTGGGGCTAGTGCGGGAAGGTGGATTTGGGGTTCGTGCCAGAAGTTGGATTTGGGTATAGTGGGGGAAGTTGGATTTAGCGTCAGAGCAGGAAGATTGATTTGGGTTTAATTTGGGAAGGTGGATTTGGGGTTACTGCGGGAAGTTGGATTTGGGGATAGTGCGGGAAGGTGCATTTGGGGTTAGTGCGGTAAGCTGGATTTGGGTTTATTGTGGGAAGGTGGATTTGTGGTTAGTGCGAGGAGTTTGATTTGGGTTTAGTGCGGGAAGTTTGATTTGGGGTTAGTGGGGGAAGCTGGATTGGAGGTTAGAGCTTGAAGGTGGATTGGGGATTAGTGCGGGAAGATGGATTTGGGGTTATTGCGGGAAGGTGGATTTGGTGTTAGTGCTGGAATGTGGATTTGGTTTTCGTGCAGGAAGTTGGATTTGGGGTTCGTGCGGGAATGTGGATTTGGGGTAAATGCGGGAAGGTTGCTTTGTGGTTAGTGCGGGAAGATGGATTTAGGGTTAGCACGGGAAGATGGTTTTGGGGTTAGTGCGGGAAGGTTGAGTTGGGGTTTGAGTGGGAAGGTGCATTTGGGGTTATGGCGTGAAGGTCGATTTGGGGTTACTGTGGGAAGGTGGATTTGGGATTATTGCGGCAAGGTTGATTTGTGGTTAGTGCGGGAAGTTTGATTTGGGGTTAGTGCGTGTTTGTGGATTCGGGGATAGTGCGGGAAGGTGGATATGGGGTTAATGCAGGAATGTGGATTTGGGGTTAGTGCCAGAAGATGGATTCAGGTTTAGTGCGGGTAGATGTATTTGGGGTTAGCGCGGGAAGGTGGATTTGGGGTTAACGCTGGCAGGTGGATTTGGGTTTATTGCGGAAAGGTGGATTTGGTGTTAGTTTTGGAATGTGGATTTGCGTTTAGTGCAGGAAGATGGATTTGGTGTTAGTGCGGGTATGTGGATTCGGGGATAGTGCGGGAAATTGGATTTGGTTTTAGTGCGGGAAGATGGATTTGGGTTATGGCAGGAAGGTGGATTTGGGGCTAGTGTGGGATAGTGATTTGGGGATAGTGTGGGAAGGTTGATTTGGGGATAGTGCGGATGGTGGATTGGCATAAGAGCATGAAGATAGATGTGGGGTTGGTGCTGGAATGTGGATTTGGGGATAGCGCGGGAAGGTGGATTTGGGGTTAGTGCGGGATGGTGGATTTGGGGCTGTGTGCGAAGGTGGATTTGGAGTTAGTGTGGGAAGGTGGATTTGGGGTTGTGTGCGAAGGTGGATTTGGGGTTAGTGCCGGAAGTTGGATTTGGGGAAAATGTGGGAAGGTGGATTTGGGGTTAGAGCAGGAAGGTTGATTTGGGGTTAGTTTGGGAAGGTGGATTTGGGGTTTCTGCGGGAAGGTGGATTTGGGTTTAGTGCGTGAAGGTTGATTTCGGGTTAGTGCTGGAAGGTTGATTTGGGTTTAGTGGGGGAAGCTGGATTGGGGCTTAGTGCTGGAACGTGGATTGGGGGTTAGTGCGGGAAGATGGATTTATGGTTCGTGCTGGAAGGTGGATTTGAGGTTATTGCGGGAAGGTGGATTTGGTGTTAGTGCTGGAAGTGGATTTGCTTTTAGTGCAGGAAGTTGGTTTGTGGGTTAGTGCGGGCATGTGGATTTGGGAAAAGCGCGGGAAGATGGATTTGGGATTAGTGTGGTAAGGTAGATTTGTGGAAACTGCGGTATGGTTGATTTAGGGATAATGCGAGAAGGTGGATTTGGTGTTAGTGCAGAAATGTTGATTTGGGAATAGTGCGGGAATGTGGATTTGGGGTTAATGCGGGAAGGTGGATTTGGGGTTAGTGCGGGAAGATGGATTTGGGGTTAGTGCAGGAAGGTGGTTTGGGGCTAGTGCGGCAAGTTGGATTTGGTATTAGTGCTGGATGGTGAATTTGGTGTTAGTGCGGGAAGGTAGATTTGGGGATAGTGCGGGAAGGTGGATTGGGAGTTAGTGTGGGAAGGTGGATTTCTGGTTAGTGTGGGAAGGTGGATTTCTGGTTTTTGCGGGAAGTTGGATTGGGAGTTACTGTGGGAAGGTGGATTTCTGGTTAGTGTGGGAAAGTTGATTAGGGTTTAGTGCGGGAAGGCTGGTTTGTGGATAGTGCGGTAAGGTGGATTTGGGGTTAGTGCGGGATGGTGGAATTGGGGTTAGTGCGGTAAGGTGGATTTGGGGTTAGTGTGGGAAGGTGGATTTGTGGATAGTGCTGTAAGCTCGATTTGGGGTTAGTGCGAGAATGTGGATTTGGAGTTATTGCTGGAAGGTGGATTTGGGGTGAGCGCAGGAAGGTGGATTTGTGTTTATTGCTGGGATGTGGATTTGTGTTTAGTGCTGGAAGGTGGATTTGGGGTTAGTGCGAGAATGTGGATTTGGGGCTATGGCATTAAAGTTGATTTGGGGTTACTGTGGGAAGGTGGATTCGGGATTATTGCGGCAAGGTGGATTTGAGGTTAGTGCGGGAAGTTTGTTTTGGGGTTAGTGCGGAAAGTTGATTTGGGGTTCGTGCAGGAAGGTGGACTTGGGGTTAGTGCTGGAAGGTGGATTTGGGTTAAGTGTTGGAAGGTGGATTTGTGGTTAGTGCAGGAAGGCGGATTTGGGGTTCGTGCTGGAAGGTGGATTTGGGGTTATTGCGGGAAGGTGGATTTGGTGTTAGTGCTAGAAGGTGGCTATGGGGTTAATGCGGGAAGATGGATTTGGGTTTCGTGCCAGAAGATGGATTCAGGTTTATTGCAGGTAGGTAAATTTGGGGTTCGCGCCGGAAGGTGGATTTGGGGTTTTTGCGGCAAGGTGGATTTGAATTTATGCAGGAATTTGGATTTGGGGTTAGTGCGGGTATGTGGATTCGGGGATAGTGCGGGAAGCTGGATTTGGGGTTAGTGTATGAATGTCGATTTGGGTTTACTGCGGGAAAGTGGATTTGGGATTCGTGTGGGAAGATGGATTTGGGTTATGGCAGGAAGGTGGATTTGGGGTTAGTGTGGGATAGTGGAATTGGGGATCTTGCAGGAAGGTTGATTTGGGAATAATGCAGAAGGTGGATTGGCGTAAGAGCATGAAGGTGCATTTGGGGTTAGTGCAGGAAGGTGGATATGGGGTTAGTGCGGGAAGGTGGATTTGGGGATAGTGCAGGAAGGTGGATTTGGGGTTAGTTCGGGAAGGAGTATTTGGAGTTATTGCGGGAAGGTGGATTTGGGGTTAGTGCCTGAAGGTGAATTTGGGGTTAGTACCAGAAGTTGGATTTGGGTATACAGGGGGAATTTGGTTTTGGCGTTCGAGGAGGTAGGTTGATTTGGGTTTAGTTTGGGAAGGTGGATTTGGGGTTACTGCGGGAAGGTGGATTTGGAGATAGTGCAGGAAGGTGCATTTGGGGTTAGTGCGGTAAGCTGGATTTGGGGTTATTGTGGGAAGGTGGATTTGTGGTTAGTGCGAGATGTTTGATTTTGGTTTAGTGCGGGAAGTTTGATTTGGGGTTCGTGGGGGAAGCTGGATTGGGGGTTAGTGCTTGACGGTGGATTGGGAATTAATGTGGGAAGATGGATTTGGGGTTATTGCGGGAAGGAGGATTTGGTGTTAGTGCTGGAATGTGGATTTGGTTTTAGTGCAGGAAGTTGGATTTGGGGTTAGTGCGGGCATGTGGATTTGGTAAGAGTGCAGTAAGGTGGATTTGGGGTTAATGCAGGAAGGTTGCTTTGGGGTTAGTGCGGGAAGATGGAATTAGGGTTAGCGCGGGAAGATGGATTTGGGGTTAGTGCGGGAAGGTTGAGTTGTGGTTTGTGCGGGAAGGTGCATTTGTGGTTATGGCGTGAAGGTGGATTTGGGGTTACTATGGGAAGGTGGATTTGGGATTATTGCGGCAAGGTGGATATGTGGTTAGTGCGGGAAGTTTGATTTGGAGTTAGTGCGGGATGTTTGATTTAGGGTTAGTGCGGGAAGGTGGATTTGGGGTTAGTGCTGGAAGGTGGATTTGTGTTTAGTACGGGAAGTTGGATTTGGGGTTAGTACGTGTTTGTGGATTTGGGGATAGTGCGGGAAGGTGGATATGGGGTTAATGCAGGAAGGTGGATTTGGGGTTAGTGCCAGAAAATGGATTCAGGTTAAGTGCGGATAGATGGATTTGTGGTTAGCGTGGGAAGGTGGATTTGGGGTTCGCGCTGGCAGGTGCATTTGGGTTTATTGCGGAAAGATGGATTTGGTGTTAGTGCTGAAATGTGGATTTGGTTTAGTGCAGGAAGTTGGATGTGGGGTTAGTGCAGGTATGTGGATTCGGTGATAGTGCGGGAAATTGGATTTGGTTTTAGTGCGGGAAGATGGATTTGGGTTATGGGAGGAAGGTGGATTTGGGGTTAGTGTGGTATAGTGATTTGGAGAAAGTGAGGGAAGGTTGATTTGGGGATAGTGCGGATGGTGGATTGGCATAAGAGCATGAAGGTAGATGTGGGGTTAGTGCGGGAACCTGGCTTTGGGGATAGTGCAGGAAGGTGCGTTTGGGGTTAGTGCGGGAAAGTGCATTTGGGGTTAGTGCTGGAAGGTGGATTTGGGGTTAGTGCGGTAAGGTGGATTTGGGGTTAGTGTGGGAAGGTGGATTTGGGGATAGTGCTGGAAGCTCGATTTGGGGTTAGTGCGAGAATGTGGATTTGGAGTTATTGCTGGAAGGTGGATTTGGGGTGAGCGCAGGAAGGTGGATTTGTGTTTAGTGCTGGGATGTGGATTTGTGTTTAGTGCTGGAAGGTGGATTTGGGGTTAGCGCGAGAATGTGGATTTGGGGCTATGGTGTTAAAGTTGATTTGGGATTACTGTGGGAAGGTGGATTCGTGATTATTGCGGCAAGGTGGATTTGAGGTTAGTGCGGGAAGTTTGATTTGGGGTTAGTGCGGAAAGTTGATTTGGGGTTAGTGCAGGAAGGTGTACTTGGGGTTAGTGCTGGAAGGTGGATTTGGGTTTAGTGCGGGAAGGTGGATTTGTGGTTAGTGCAGGAAGATGGATTTGGGGTTCGTGCTGGAAGGTGGATTTGAGGTTATTGCTGGAAGGTGGATTTGGTGTTAGTGCTGGAAGGTGGCTATGGGGTTAATGCGGGAAGATGGATTTGGGTTTAGTGCCAGAAGATGGATTCAGGTTTATTGCAGGTAGGTAGATTTGGGGTTCGCGCCGGAAGGTGGATTTGGGGTTATTGCGGGAAGGTGGATTCGGGGATAGTGCGGGAAGGTGGATTTGGGGTTAGTGTATGAATGTCGATTTGGGTTTAATGCGGGAAAGTGGATTTGGGATTCGTGTGGGAAGATGGATTTGGGTTATGGCAGGAAGGTGGATTTGGGGTTAGTGTGGGATAGTGGAATTGGGGATAGTGCAGGAAGGTTGATTTGGGGATAATGCCGAAGGTGGATTGGCGTAAGAGCATGAAGGTGCATTTGGGGTTAGTGCAGCAAGGTGGACGTGGGGTTAGTGCGGGAAGGTGGATTTGGGGATAGTGCGGGAAGGTGGATTTGGGGTTAGTTCGGGAAGGAGTATTTGGAATTATTGCGGGAAGGTGGATTTGGGGATAGTGCCTGAAGGTGAATTTGGGGTTAGTGCCAGAAGTTGGATTTGGGTATAGAGGGGGAAGGTGGATTTGGCGTTCGAGGAGGCAGGTTGATTTGGGTTTAGTTTGGGAAGGTGGATTTGGGGTTACTGCGGGAAGGTGGATTTGGGGATAGTGCGGGAAGGTGCATTTGGGGTTAGTGCGGTAAGCTGGATTTGGGGTTATTGTGGGAAGGTGGATTTGTGGTTAGTGCGAGATGTTTGATTTTGGTTAAGTGCGGGAAGTTTGATTTGGGGTTAGTGGGGGAAGCTGGATTGGGGGTTTGTGCTTGACGGTGGATTGGGAATTCGTGCGGGAAGATGGATTTGGCGTTAGTGCGGGAAGGTGGATTTGGGGTTCGCGCTGGCAGTTGGATTTGGGTTTATTGCGGAAAGGTGGATTTGGTGTTAGTGCTGAAATGTGGATTTGGTTTAGTGCAGGAAGTTGGATTTGGGGTTAGTGCAGGTATGTGGATTCGGTGATAGTGCGGGAGATTGGATTTGGTTTTAGTGCGGGAAGATGGATTTGGGTTATGGCAGGAAGGTGGATTTGGGGTTAGTGTGGTATAGTTATTTGGAGAAAGTGAGGGAATGTTGATTTGGGGATAGTGCGGATGGTGGATTGGCATAAGAGCATGAAGGTAGATGTGGGGTTAGTGCGGGAACCTGGCTTTGGGGATAGTGCTGGAAGGTGGATTTGGGTTTCGTGCGGGAAGGTTGATTTGGGATTAGCGCTGGAAGTTGGATTTGGGGTTAGTGGGGGAAGATGGATTGGGGTTCAGTGCTGGAACGTGGATTGGGGGTTAGTGCGGGAAGATGGATTTGTGGTTCATGCTGGAAGGTGGATTTGGGCTTAGTGAGGGAGGTGGATTTGGGGTTAGTGCGCGAAGTTGGATTTGGGGTTAGTGCCGGAAGGTGGATTTGGTGTTAGTGCTGGAAGGTGGATTTGGGGATAGTGCTGGAAGCTCGATTTGGTGTTAGTGCGAGAAGGTGGATTTGGAGTTATTGCTGGAAGGTGGATTTGGGGTGAGCGCAGGAAGGTGGATTTGTGTTTAGTGCTGGGATATAGATTTGTGTTTAGTGCTGGAAGGTGGATTTGGGGTTAGTGCGAGAAGGTGGATTTGGGGTTACGGCATTAAAGTGGATTTGGGGTTACTGTGGGAAGGTGGATTCGGGATTTTTGTGGCAAGGTGGATTTGTTGTTAGAGCGGGAAGTTTGATTTTGGGTTAATGCGGGAAGGTTGTTTTGGGTTTGTGCGGGAAGGTGGACTTGTGGTTAGTGCTGGAAGGTGGATTTGGGTTTAGTGTGGGAAGGTGGATTTGTGGTTAGTGCAGGAAGGTGGATTTGGGGTTCGTGCTGGAAGGTGGATTTGGGGTTATTGTGGGAAGGTGGATTTGGTGTTAGTGCTGGAAGGTGGATATGGGCTTAATGCGGGATGATGGATTTGGGGTTAGTGCCAGAAGATGGATTCAGGTTTAGTGCAGGAAGGTAGATTTGGGGATCGCGCTGGAAGGTGGAATTGGGGTTATTGCGGGAAGGTGGATTTGGTGTTAGTGCTGGAATGTGGATTTGGATTTAGTGCAGGAAGATGGATATGGGGTTAGTGCGGGTATGTGGATTCGGGGATAGTGCGGGAAGGTGGATTTGGGGTTAGTGTAAGAATGTGGATTTGGGTTTACTGCGGGAAAATTGATTTGTGATTTGTGTGGAAAGATGGATTTGGGTTATGGCAGGAAGGTGGATTTGAGGTTAGTTTGTGATAGTGGATTTGGGGATAGTGCGGGAATGATGATTTGGGGATAATGCAGAAGGTGGATTGGCGTAAGAGCATGAAGGTGCATTTGGGGTTAGTGCAGCAAGGTTGGTGTGGGGTTAGAGCGCGAAGGTGGATTTGGGGACAGTGCGAGAAGGTGGATTTGGGTTTAGTTCGGGAAGGAGGATTTGGAGTTATTGCGGGAAGGTGGATTTGGGGTTAGTGCGGGAAGGTGGATTTGTGGTTAGTGCCGGAAGTTGGATTTGGGGATAGTGCGGGAAGGTGGTTTTGGCGTTAGAGCAGAAAGGTTTATTTGGGTTTAGTTTGGGAAGGTGGATTTGGGGTTACTGCGGGAAGGTGGATTTGGGGATAGTGCGGGAAGGTGCATTTGGTGTTAGTGCGAGAAGTTTGATTTGGGTTTAGTGCGGGAAGCTGGATTGGTGGTTAGTGCTTGAAGCTGGATTGGGGATTAGTGCGGGAAAATGGATTTGGGTTTATTGTGGGAAGGTGGATTTGGTGTTAGTGCAGGAAGTTGGATTTGGGGTTAGTGCAGGAATGTGGATTTGGGAACAGTGCAGGAAGGTTGATTTGGGGTTAATGCGGGAAGGTTGCTTTGGGGTTAGTGTGGGAAGATGGATTTAGGATTAGCGCGGGAAGATGGATTTGGGGTTATTGCGGGAAGGTTGAGTTGGGGTTTGTGCGGGAAGGTGCATTTGGGGTTGTGGCATGAAGGTGGATTTAGGGTTACTGTGGGAAGGTGGATTTGGGATTATTGCAGCAAGGTGGATTTGTGGTTAGTGCGTGAAGTTGGATTTGGCGTTAGTGCGTGTTTGTGGATTCGGGGATAGTGCGGGAAGGTGGATATGGGGTTAATGCAGGAAGGTGGATTTGGGGTTAGTGCCAGAAGGTGGATTCAGGTTTAGTGCGGGTAGATGGATTTGGGGTTAGCGCGGGAAGGTGGATTTGAGGTTCGCACTGGAAGGTGGATTTGGGTTTATTGCGGAAAGGTGGATTTGGTGTTAGTGCTGGAAGGTGGATTTGGGTTTAGTGCAGGAAGTTGGATTTGGGGTTAGTGCGGGTATGTGGATTCGGGGATCGTGTGGGAAATTGGATTTGGTTTTAATGCGGGAAGATGGATTTGGGGTTAGTGTGGGATAGTGATTTGGGGATAGTGTGCGAAGGTTGATTTGGGGATAGTGCGGATGGTGGATTGGCATAAGAGCATGAAGGTAGATGTGGGGTTAGTGCGGGAACATGGATTTGGGGTTAGTGCGGGAAGGTGGATTTGGAGTTAGTGCAGGAAGATGGATTTAGGGTTAGAGCAGGAAGTTGGATTTGGGGTAAGTGTGGGAAGGTCGATTTGGGCATAGTTCGGAAAGTTGGATTTGGTGTTAGTGTGGGAAGGTGGATTTGGGGTTACTGCGGGAAGGTGGTTTTGGGTATCGTGCGGGAATGATCATTTTGGGTTAGTGCGGGAAGGTGGATTTGGGGTTATTGGGGGAAGGTGGATTTGGGGTTAGTTCGAGAAGTTTGATTTGGTTTTAATGCGGGAAAATTGATTTGTGGTTAGTGCTGGAAGGTGGATTTGGGGTTACTGTGGGAAGGTGGATTGTGGGTTAGTGCTGGAAGGTGAATTTGGGGTTAGTGCGGGAAGATGGATTTGGGTTTCGTGCTGGAAGGTGGATTTGGCGTTATTGCGGAAAGGTGGATTTGGAGTTAGTGCTGGAAGGTAGATTTGGTTTTAGTGCAGGAAGTTGGATTTGGGTTTAGTGCCGGAAGGTGGATTTGGGGTTAATGCGGGAAGGTGGATTCGGGGTAAGTGCGGGAAGATGGATTTAGGGTTAGCACGGGAAGGTAGATTTGGGGTTAGTGCGGGAATGTGGATTTGGGGTTAGTGCGGGAAGGTGGAATTGGCGTTAGTGCGGGCAGGAGCATTTGGGAATAGTGCGGGAATGTTGATTTGTGGGTAGTGCGGGAAGGTGGATTTGGGGTTAGTGTGGGAAGGTTGATTTTGGGTGAGTGCGGGAAGATGGATTTAGGATTAGTGCGGGAAGATGGATTTGTGGTTAGTGCGGGAAGTTGGATTTGTGGATAGTGTGGTATGGTGGATTTTGGGATAGTGCGAGAAGGTGGATTTGGGGTTAGTGCAGGAATGTTGATTTGGGAATAGTGCGGGAAGGTGGATTTAAGGTTAGTGAAGGAAGATGGATTTGTGGTTAGTGCGGGAAGGTGGATTTGTGGATAGTGCAGTATGGTGGATTTTGGGATAGTGCGAGAAGGTGGATTTGGGGTTAGTGCGGGAATGTGGATTGGGGTTTAGGGCAGGAATGTGGATTTGGGTTTAGTGCGGGAAGATGGATTTGGGTTATGGCAGGAAGGTGGATTTGGGGTTAGTGTGGGATAGTGGATTTGGGGATAGTGCATGGAGGTTAATTTGGGGAGAGTGTGGGAATTGGATTTGGGGATAGTGCAGATGGTGGATTGGTGTAAGTGCATGAAGGTGGATTTGGGGTTAGTGTGGGAAGGTGGATTTGGTGTTACTGCGGGAAGGTGGATTTGGGGATAGTGCGGGAGGTGCATTTGGGGTTAATGCACGAAGGTGGTTTTGTGGTTATTGCGGGAAGGTGGATTTGGGGTTAGTGCGAGAAGTTTGATTTTGATTTAGTGCGGATGGTTGATTTGGGGTTAGTGCTGGAAGGTGGTTTTGGGGTTAGTGCGGTGTTGTATCCGTGTGTTAATGGAGACACCGAATGCAGGAGTTGGTTTACAGGTGTTTATTGAACAAAGTCTGGAGGTGAACTAAAAGGTACAAGGCACTATACAGGCTTATATAGCCCGAGTGGCCACTACCGGCATTACAGTACACAGGTGCTATTAAAGGTACATACACCACAATTCCTCCCCTTTTAGACAACCAGTACATAACATTTTAGGTAATCATTAATTAACATGCTTACAAGAACAATAATCTACACATTTTCTGCAGTTAATCAATTATAAGTCAGTCTCTCTGGAGGCTTCCTGACTCGGCCTGGATAACGCCTCGGTGGTGTTGTAGTTTTCGGTGGTGTAGTAGGTTCTTTTGACAAGGTCGATTCGGCTTGAATGCCAGTGTCGGGTTCATCTGGTTCCAGTATCACCGGATCGGATGTAGATACTATGGATATCTCTGCTTCATCATTAGGTGTATAGAGTTCTGGTGTAGGTTGTCCCTTTTCGGATGACTCGATGATCTGGTCAGCATGGCACCTTATTATGCTTTCTCCAATGTCCACTGTATACATCAGCGGTCCTAGTCGTGTGCAAATAGTTCCAGGCTGCCATTTCTCTTTGCGGTAGTCCCGGGCCAAATCTTGTTGACCTATCTGGAAGGTTCTAGTTGGCCTTTCATTCATGCCTTGAAATTGCCGGTTCTCTACGTCCCTTCTGATGTTTGGCTTGATCAAATCCAGCCGGCATCTTAGGCTTCTATTGAAAAACATCATGGTGGGAGTTTGGTTTGTAACCACATGTGTTGCATTCCTGCATACAAACAAGAAGTTATGTAACTTATGTTGTAGGTTTATGTCTTCATTACCTATGTCATTTATGGCCTTCTTGAAGGTCCGGACAAACCTTTCAGCTAATCCATTGGTGGCAGGATGGTATGGGGTGGACGTGTAGTGCTTAACCCCATTGTTTTTTAAGAACTTCCTGAATTCTTCGGGCACATATTGCAGTCCATTATCAGAACAGACCTGTTCAGGCAGCCCATTCTTGGCAAATATGGTCCTTAATACTGTGATGGTTTTTTCCGTGGTGGTGGAGGACATCTTTATTACCTCCGGCCACTTGGAGTGTGCATCAACCGCGATTAAGAACATTGAGTCCATAAATGGACCAGCAAAGTCGATGTGTACCCTTTTTCATGGAGATGAGGGCCACTCCCATGGATGTAGAGGGGCTTGTGGTGGGGCGTTTTGGACCTTCTGGCATCCTAAACAGCTCTTGGTCATTTCTTCGATGTCTCCATCGATACCTGGCCACCACACAAATGCTCTGGCTAGGTTCTTCATTTTCACTCCGTCCAGATGCCCCTCGTGAAGCTCCTTTAGCACTTTATCCTGGAGATTGGGTGGAATCACCACTCTGGATCCACACATCAAGATTCCTCGGCACACTGACAGCTGCTCTCTTCTTTGCGAGAATGCTGGCAACAGTGGTTCGCCATGTGCTGGCCATCCCTTCACCGTTAAATCGTAGACTCGTGAGGGAGTCGGGTCATTTCTCTTTTCCTTTTCAAAGGTAGAATTTGTTACTGGTAAACATTCCACTATGGTTGAGTGGAACATCTCCACTGGGTCCACTTTAGGTGCCTCTTCTACCGTTGGCAACGGTAGGCGCGATAAACCGTCAGCATTCCTAGGCTGTTTTGATCTTTTGTATTCTATGTCATATTGGTGTGCCCCTAGGAAAAGGGAATACCTCCGTAGCCTTTGCACTGTCATAATGGGAACGCCCTTTTTAGGGTTGAATATGGAGACGAGGGGTTGATGATCAGTCAACAAGGTAAATTTTTGTCCGTGTAGGTAATGGTTGAATTTCTTCACTCCCCATACCAGGCTGAGTGCTTCCCTGTCGATCTGGGCATAGTTACGCTCAGCTGAGTTTAAAGAGCATGACGCAAAAGCTATCGGCCGCTCCGAGCCATCAGTGAATCTATGTGATAATACCGCTCCCACGCCATAAGGGGATGCATCGCATGCCAGTCTGATTGGCAGTGATGGGTTGTAATGAGCCAACACTTCCTTGGACGTGATCAAGCCTTTGCATTTATGGAAGGCACGTTTACAGTCGTCGCTCCATTTCCAAATTACTCCCGTTTGTAGCAGTGCGTTAAGAGGGTGCAGAACAGTTGACAAGTTCGGTAAAAATTTATGATAGTAATTTATCAATCCCAGGAACGACCTTAATTGTGACACATTTTCAGGTGCTGGGGCTTTTATGACCGCTTCAATTTTTTCAGGTGACTTATGCAACCCTTCTTCGTTAATTATATGGCCACAATTTGATATTTGTTTCTGGAAAAATTCGCACTTGGGGCGATTTGCTCGTCGGCCCCGTTCTCTCAGCCTAGTGAGCACCTGCTCCAAATTGGCAAGGTGCTCGTTGTCGTTTTCTCTTGTTACAAGGATGTCGTCTAGGTTGCATTGAGTCCTCGGAATCCCTTGCAGGACTTGCTCCATAGCTCTTTGCCAGATAACTTGAGCTGTTACTACTCCGAAAACCAGTCGATTGTACTGGTACAGGCCTTTGTGTGTGTTTATCGTGAGATACATTTTAGAGGCCTCCTCAACCTCCATCTGTAGATATGCCTGTGACAAGTCAGTTTTGGTGAAACGTTTCCCTCCGGATATTGAGGCGAAAATATCTTCTATCCTCGGAAGTGGATATTGTACCGTGTGGAGGACCGGGTTTACAGTCACCTTGAAGTCCCCACAGATGCGAATTTTTCTCTGTTCTTCAGATTTATCATTATTCAACGTATTCTTCATGACCCGGACGATGTGTGTTGCCCACTCGCTCCAATCTATCTTGGATAACATGCCTGCCTTTTCCAAATTCTCCAGCTCTGCTTCGACTGCTGGACGAATTGTGTATGGCACCGGCCTTGCCTTAAAAAACTTGGAACTTGCCGCATCTTCCACTTTTATTGAGGCGGTGATGCCTTTCAAGGTTCCTAGATCCTGTTAAACACTTCTTTGGCGTTGGCCAAGATGTCTTTTAATCGTTTCGGTTTGACGTCATCATCATTTTTTTACTTACTGGTCACCGTCAGTGCCTGAATGGAGTGCTAGTCTAAACGTATCTTCCTGATCCATTCACGTCCCAACAGCGGTGGACCACCATCTTGCAGAACGTATAAATAAAACTTCTGTATTTCCTTGCCGCTGTATACAACAGGCACCCTTATTTTCCCTCTGGGGTATACTTTCTGCCCCGTATATGTCTTCAAGATAATGGATGTGTCTTTCAAATGTATATGCGGAAATAGCCGCTCATAATCCCGTCGACGTATGACGGTCAGAGCTGATCCTGTATCTTGCTCCATTTTAACTGGGGACCCCGCTATCGTGAGGGTAACCCAAATGGTCTGGTAATCTTCTTTGGCAAGTATATTATGTAATTTGAGACAGCTTAGTCTCTTGTTTCCTGAGTCGCTATTACTCTTCTGGTCTTCGAAGCTACTGTCAGTCATCATTTGTACCTTTCTGTACAGTCCCTTATTGATTTTTTTTCTGTCAGTTAATTTTTTGTTTCCACATCGGCATACACGTGCAATGTGTCCCATCTTTCTGCATTGCCTGCAATCTTTGTCCTGGAACCAGCAGTACCTCTGGTCATGGGTGGAGCTGCCATATTCATAACATCTCTCGAAACACCGTGTAATTTCATGGGTGCCGAAGTCTTGTGGCTTTTGCTGTATCTCTGCAGCTCCTCTCGCTGCTGCTTTGTATGATACAGCCACACTGAAAGCCTTGTCCAGTGTCAAACCTTTCTGAGAAAGTAGCCTTTTTTGTGTTCCTTCACTTAGGAGACAGCAGACGAATTTGTCTCGTAGCGAATCTTCTAGTCCTGCCCCGAATTGGCAGTGCTTTGACAGCTTCCTTAATTCGGTGAGGCAATCAGCGTTACTTTCATCCTTGTGCTGATTCCTCCTGAAGACTTTGAATCGTTCCGCTATCAGCAGCGGTATTGTGTATAAGTGCTCCTGTAGGGTATCAACAATCTCCTTAAAATTCTTGTCCATCAGTTTGGCTGGAGTGATTAAGTTTTGTAACAGCCCGTTTGTCCTTGCGCCCATCAGATTTAGAAGTACCGATGCCTTTTTATCATCCTCTACTTCATTCGCTGTGCAATATACCTCCACTCTGTCCACATATGTCGTCCAATCCTACATATCACTATCGAAAGCATTAATATTGCCAGCCTTAGGCATCCTGAAAATCAAAAATGGCACCTCCCGCGCTTTCCTTTCTTCCCTGCCAAGAAAAAATGGCGCCTCCCGCGCTTTCCCGCCGCTGCCGCTGTTGACAACGCTGTTCTCCGCGGTTTTTATTTACACATATATTTTTAATAGTTGGAGACTCGTTCCCGCCGGACTCTCTGGGACTTTTCCCTCCCTCTACTTGGTCCAAACGCGGATCTGCTTTGCAGCGTCGGCCGTCACCCGAGTGCTCCACCCTCCATCTCTGTTTGCCTCCGCCTTCCGACTTACTGCTGGGCCCCGCTGCAGAGCCACCCGATCGAGCCCCAGCCCACCGCCCAGGAAGGATTAGTGCAGTACCTGCCACCAGCCCGGCTAGCTGGTGAAATCACAGTTTGTTTGTTTTTTTTCTTCGACCTTCGTCTGAGGAGGCGATCTTCTTGAGGTGCTGCCGAATTGCAGGAAACTCCGTTTCCAATTCGTCACCACTGTTTTGTCCATGTGTTAATGGAGATACGGAATGCAGGAGTTGGTTTACAGGTGTTTATTGAACAAAGTCTGGAGGTGAACTAAAAGATACAAGACACTTTTCAGGCTTATATAGCCCGAGTGGCCACTACCGGCATTACAGTACACAGGGGCTCTTAAAGGTACATACACCACATGCGGGAAGATGGATTTGGGGTTCGTGCTGGAAGGTGGATTTGGGGTTATTGCGGGAAGGTGGATTTGGTGTAAGTGCTGGAAGGTGGATTTGGTTTCAGTGCTGGAAGTTGGATTTGGGGTTAGTGTGGTAATGTGCATTTTGGGAATAGTGCGGAATGTTGGATTTGGGGTTCAAGCAGGAAGGTGGATTTGGGGTTAGTGTGGGAAGATGGATTTAGGGTTAGTGCGTTATGATGGATTTTGGGATAGTGCGAGAAGGTTGATTTGGGAATAGTGCGGGAATGTGGATTTGGGTTCAGTGCGGGAAAGTTGATTTGGGTTTAGTGTGGGAAAGTTGATTTGGGTTTATGGCAGGAAGGTGGATTTGGGGTTAGTGTGTGATAGTGGATTTGGGGATAGTGCGGGAAGGTGGATTTGTGTTTAGAGCAGGAAGGTGGATTTGGGGTTAGTGCGGGAATGTGGATTTGTGGATAGTTCAGGAAGGTGGATTTGGGGTTAGTGCAGGGAGGTGGATTTGGAGTTAGTGCGGGAAGGTGGATTTGAGGTTAGTGCGGGAAGGTGGATTTGTGGATAATGTGGGAAGGAGAATTTGGGGTTAGTGCGTGAAGGTGGATTTGTGGTTAGTGCGGGAAGGTGGATTTGTGGATAATGTGGGAAGGTGGATTTGGGGATATTGCAGGAAGGTGGATTTGGGGTTAGTGCGGGAAGGTGCACTTGGGGTTAGTGAAGGGAGGTGGATTTGGTGTTAGTGCATGAAGGTGGATTTTGGGTTAGTGCGGGAAGATGGATTTGGGGTTACTGCGTAAAGGTGGATTTGAGATTAGTGCTGGATGGTGGATTTGGTGTTAGTGCGGGAAGGTGGATTTGGGGATAGAGCGGGAAGGTGGATTTGGGGAGAGTGTGGGAAGGTGGATTTGGGGTTAGTGCGGGAAAGTGGATTTGTGGTTATGGCAGGAAGGTGGATTGGGAGTTAATGCGGGAAGCTGGATTTCTGGATAGTGTGGGAAGGTTTATTTGGGTTTAGTGCGGGAATTGGATTTGGGGTTAGTGCGGAAAGTTGGATTTGTGGTTAATGCAGGAAGGTGGATTTAGGGACAGTGCGGTATGGTGGACTTGATGTTACTGCGGGAATGTGGATTTGGGGTTAGCGCGGGACGGTAGAAATGCGGTTAGTGTGGTCAGGTGGATTTGTGGTTTGTGCTGGAAGGTGGATTTGGGGCTAGTGCGGGAAGGTGGATTTGGGGTTAGTGCGGGAAGGTGGATTTGGGGTTTGTGCTGGAAGGTGGATTTGGGGTTAGTGCGGGAAGGTGGATTTGGGGTTAGTGCGGGAAGGTGGATTTGGGGACAGTGCGGGAATGTGGATTTGGGGTTTGTGCGGGAAGGTGGATTTGGGGTTAGTACGGGCAGGTGGATTTGGCGTTAGTGCGGGCAGGTGGATTTGGGGATAGTGCATGAAGGTTGATTTGGGGAAACTGCGGAAGGTAAATTTGGGGTTAATGCGGGAAGGTGGATATGGGGTTTGTGCGGGAAAGTGGATTTGTGGTTAGTGCAGGGATGTTGATTTGGGTTTATGGCGGGAAAGTGGATTTGGGGTTAGTGCGGGAAGGTGGATTTGGGGACAGTGCGGGAAGGTGGATTTGGGGTTTGTGCGGGAAGGTGGATTTGGGGTAATGGCAGGAAGGTTAATTTGGGGATAGTGTGTGTAAGTGGATTTCGGGTTAGTGTGGGATTGAGGATTTGGGCTCAGTGCGGGAATGTGGGTTTGGTGTTTGTGCGGGAATGTCGATTTGGGGTTAGTGCAGGAAGGTGGATTTGGGAACAGTGCGGGAAGGTGGATTTAGGGTTTGTGCGGGAAGGTTGATTTGGGTTTATGGCGGGAAAGTGGATTTGGAGTTAGTGCAGGAAGGTGGATTTGGGAACAGTGCGGGAAGGTGGATTTGGGGTTTGTGCGGGATGGTGGATTTGGGGTAAGCACTGGAAGGTTGATTTGTGGTAATGGCAGGAAGGTTAATTTGGGGATAGTGTGTGTAAGTGGATTTCGGTTTAGTGTGGGATTGAGGATTTGGGCTCAGTGCGGGAATGTGGGTTTGGTGTTTGTGCGGGAATGTCGATTTGGGGTTAGTGCGGGATGGTGGAATTGGGATTAGGGCTGGAAGGTGGTATTGGCGTTAGTGCGGGAAGGTGGATTTGGGCATATTTCGGGATGGTTGATTTGTGGATAGTGCGGGAAGGTTGATTTGTGGTTAGTGCGGGAAGGTGGATTTGTGGTTGGTGTGGGAAGATGGATTCGGGGTTAGTGCAGGGAGGTGGATTTGGGTTTATGGCGGGAAGGTGGATTTGGAGTTAGTGCAGGAAGGTGGATTTGGGTTAACACTGGAAGTTTGATTTGTGGTAATGGCAGGAAGGTGGATTTGGGGATAGTGCGGGAAGGTGGATTTGGCGTTATTGCGGGATGGTGGATTTGGGGTTAGTGCAGGAAGGTGGATTTGGGTTAACACTGGAAGTTTGATTTGAGGTAATGGCAGGAAGGTGGATTTGGGGAGAGTGCGGGAAGGTGGATTTGGCGTTATTGCGGGATGGTGGATTTGGGGTTAGTGCGGGAAGGTGGATCTGGGAATAGTGCGGGAAGGTGGATTTGGAGATAGTGTGGGAAGGTGAATTTGGGGATAGTGCGGGAATGTGGATTTGGGGAAAGTCGGGAAGGTGGATTTGGATTTAGTGCGGGAATGTGGGTTTGGAGTTATTGCGGGAAGATGGATTTGGAGTTAGTGCGGGAAGCTGGATTTGTGGTTACTGCGTGAAGGTTGATTTGGGGTTAGTGCGGGAAGGTGCATTTGTGGATAGTGTGGGAAGGTGGATTTGGGGATATTGCAGGAAGGTGGATTTGGGGTTAGTGCATGAAGTTGGATTTTGGGTTAGTGCGGGAAGGTGGATTTGGGGTTAGTGCGGGAAGGTGCATTTGGGGTTAGTGAAGGGAGGTGGATTTGGTGTTAGTGCATGAAGGTGGATTTTGGGTTAGTGCGGGAAGGTGGATTTGGGGTTAGTGCTGGATGGTGGATTTGGTGTTAGTGCGGGAAGGTGGATTTGGGATAGTGCCGGAAGGTGGATTTGGGGAGAGTGTGGGAAGGTGGATTTGTGGTTAGTGCGGGAAAGTGGATTTGTGGTTATGGCAGGAAGGTGGATTGGGAGTTAATGTGGGAAGGTGGATTTCTGATAATGTGGGAAGGTTTATTTGGGCTTAGTGCGGGAAGGTGGATTTGGGGTAAGTGCGGGAAGTTGGATTTGGGGTTAGTGCGGGAAAGTGGATTTGTGGTTAATGCAGGAAGGTGGATTTAGGGACAGTGCGGTATGGTGGATTTGATGTTACTGCGGGAATGTGGATTTGGGGTTAACGCGGGATGGTAGAAGTGGGGTTAGTGCGGCAGGTGGATTTGTGGTTTGTGCTGGAAGGTGGATTTGGTGTTAGTGCGGGAAGGTGGATTTGGTGTTAGTGCGGGAAGGTTGATTTGTGGATAGTGCTTGAAGGTTGATTTGGGGAAACTGCGGGAAGGTAAATTTGGGGTTAATGCGGGAAGGTGGATGTGGGGTTTGTGCGGGAAGGTGGATATGGGGTTAGTGCAGGGAGGTTGATTTGTGTTTATGGCGGGAAAGTGGATTCGGAGTTAGTGCAGGAAGGTGGATTTGGGGACAGTGCGGGAAGGTGGATTTGGGGTTTGTGCGGGAAGGTGGATTTGGGGTTTATGCGGGAAGGTGGATTTGGGGATATTGCAGGAAGGTGGATTTGGGGACAGTGCGGGAAGGTGGATTTGGGGTTTGTGCGGGAAGGTGGATTTGGGGTTAGCACTGGAAGGTTGATTTGTGGTAATGCAGGAATGTTAATTTGGGGATAGTGTGGGTAGGTGGATTTGGGGTTAGTGTGGGATTGAGGATTTGGGCTCAGTGCGGGCATGTGGGTTTGGTGTTTGTGCGGGAATGTCGAATTGGAGTTAGTGCGGGCAGGTGGAATTGGGATTAGGGCTGGAAGGTGGTATTGGCGTTAGTGCGGGAAGGTGGATTTGGTCATATTTCGGGAAGGTTGATTTGTGGATAGTGCGGGAAGGTTGATTTGGGGTTAGTGCGGGAAGGTGGATTTGTGGTTGGTGTGGGAAGATGGATTCGAAGTTAGTGCAGGGAGGTGGATTTGGGTTTATGGCGGGAAGGTGGATTTGGAGTTAGTGCAGGAAGGTGGATTTGGATTTAGCACTGGAAGGTTGATTTGTGGCAATGGCAGGAAGGTGGATTTGGGGATAGTGTGGGAAGGTGGATTTGGCGTTATTGCGGGAAGGTGGATTTGGGGTTATTGCGGGAAGGTGGATTTGGGGTTAGTGCGGGAAGGTGGATCTGGGAATAGTGTGGGAAGGTGGATTTGGAGATATTGTGGGAAGATGAATTTGGGGATAGTGCAGGAATGTGGATTTGGGGAAAGTGCGGGAAGGTGGATTTGGAGTTAGTGCGGGAAAGTGGGTTTGGAGTTATTGCGGGAAGATGGATTTGGGGATAGTGCGGGTATGTGGATATGAGGATAGTGCGGGAAGGTGGATTTGGGGTTAGTGAGGGAAGTTGAATATGGGTTAGTGCAGGAAGGTTGATTTGTGGATAGTGCGGTAAGGTGGATTTGGGGTTAGTGCAGGAAGGTGGAATTGGGGTTAGTGCGGGAAGGTGGATTTGGGGTTAGTGCGGGATGTTGGATTTGGGGTTAGTGCGGGAAGGTGGATTTGGGGTAAGTGCGGGAAGGTGGATTTGGGGTTAGTGCGGGAAGTTGGATTTGGAGTTATTGCTGGAAGTTTTATTTGGGGATAGTGCTGGAATGTGGATTTGGGGTTAGTGCGAGAAGGTGGATTTGGAGTTATTGCTGGAAGTTGGATATGGGGTTAGTGCAGGAAAGTGGATTTGTGTTTACTGCTGTGATGTGGATTTGGGTTTAGTGCTGGAAGGTGGATTTGTGGTTAGTGCGGGAAGTTGGATTTGGGGTTACGGCGTGAAGGTGGATTTGGGTTTACTGTGGGAAGGTGGGTTTGGGATTATTGCGGCAAGGTGGATTTGTGGTTAGTGTGGGAATTTTGATTCGGGGTTCGTGCGGGAAGGTTGATTTGGGGTTAGTGCAGGAAGGTGGATTTGGGTTTAGTGCTGGAAGTTGGATTTCGATTTAATGTGGGAAGGTGGATTTATGGTTAGTGCGGGAAGTTGGATTTGGGGTTCGTGCTGGAAGGTGGATTTGGTGTTATTGCGGGAATATGGATTTGGTGTTAGTGCTGGATGGTGGATTTGGGTATAGTGCAGGACGTTGGATTTGGGGTTAGTGCAGTTATGTGGATTCGGGGATAGTGCGGGAAGATGGATTTGGGGTTAGTGCCAGAAGATGGATTCAGGGTTAGTGTGGGAAGATGGATTTGGGGTGAGTGCGGTATGGTGGATTTTGGGACAGTGCAAGACGGTGGATTTGAGGTTAGTGCGGGAATGTGGATTTGGGTTTGTGCGGGAAAGTGGATTTGTGTGTGTGCGGGAAGATGGATTTGGGTTATGGCAGGTAGGTGGATTTGGGATTAGTTTGGGATAGTGGATTTGGGGATAGTGCGGGAAGGTTGATTTGGGGAGAGTGCGGGAAGGTGGATTTTGGGATAGTGCGGGAAGGTGGATTTGGGTTATGGCAGGTAGGTGGATTTGGGGTTAGTGTGGGATAGTGGATTTGGGGTTAGTGCGGGAAGGCAGATTTGGGGATAGTACGGGTAGGTAAATTTGGGGTTAGTGTGGGAAGGTGGATTTGGGGATAGTGCGGGAAGGGTGATTTGTGGATAGTGCGGTAAGGTGGATTTGAGGTTAGTGCGGGAAGGTGGAATTGGGGTTAGTGCGGGAAAGTGGATTTGGGTTTAGTGCGGGAATGTGGATTTGGGGTTAGTGCGGGAAAGTGGATCAGGGGATTGTGCGGGAAGGTGCATTTGGGGATAGTGCAGTAAGGTGGATTTGGGGTTAGTGCGGGAAGGTGGATTTGGGGCTAGTGCGGGAAGGTGGATTTGGGGATAGTGCTGGAAGCTGGATTTGGGGTTAGTGCGAGAAGGTGGATTTGGAGTTATTGCTGGAATGTGGATTTGGGGTTTGCGCAGGAAGGTGGATTTGTGTTTAGTGCTGGGATGTGGATTTGGGTTTAGTGCTGGAAGGTGGATTTGGGTTTAGTGCGAGAATGTGGATTTGGGGCTATGGCGTGAAGGTGACTTGGGGTTACTGTGGGAAGGTGGATTTGGGGAAAGTGCGGGAAGCTGGATTTGGGGTTAATGCGGGAAAGTGGATTTGGGGTTAATGCCAGAGGACGGATTCAGGTTTAGTGCGGGATGATGGATTTGTGGTTCGTGTGGGAAGGTGGATTTGTGGATAGTGCGGTATGGTGGATTTTGGGATAGTGCGGGAATGTGGATTTGGGGAAAGTGCGGGAAGGTGGATTTGGAGTTAGTGCGGGAATGTGGGTTTGGAGTTTGTGCGGGAAGATGGATTTGGGGTTTTCGCGTGTTTGTGGATTTGGGGATAGTGCGGGAATGTGGATTCGGGGATAGTGCGGGAAGTTGAATTTGGGTTTGTGCAGGAAGGTTGATGTGTGGATAGTGCGGCAAGGTGGATTTGGGGTTAGTGCGGGAAGGTGGAATTGGGGTTAGTGCTGGAAGGTGGAATTGGGGTTAGTGCGGGAAAGTGGATTTGGGGTTAGTGCGGGAATGTGGATTTTGGGTTAGTGCGGGAAAGTGGATCAGGGGATTGTGTGGGAAGGTGCATTTGGGGATCGTGCAGTAAGGTGGATTTGGGGTTAGTGCGGGAAGGTGGATTTGGGGCTAGTGCGGGAAGGTGGATTTGGGGATAGTGCTGGAAGTTGGATTTGGGGTTAGTGCGAGAAGGTGGATTTGGAGTTATTGCTGGAAGGTGGATTTGGGGTTAGGGCAGGAAGGTGGATTTGTGTTTAGTGCTGGGATGTGGATTTGCCTTTAGTGCTGGAAGGTGGATTTGGGGTTAGAGCGAGAATGTGGATTTGGGGCTATGGCGTGAAGGTGGACTTGGGGTTACTGTGGGAAGGTGGATTCGGGGATAGTGCGGGAAGCTGGATTTGGGGTTAATGCGGGAAGGTGGATTTGGGGTTAGTGCCAGAGGACGGATTCAGGTTTAGTGCGCGATGATGGATTTGTGGTTAGTGTGGGAAGGTGGATTTGTGGATAGTGCGGTATGGTGGATTTTGGGGTATTGCGAGAAGGTGGATTTGGGGTTAGTGCGGGAATGTGGATTGGGGTTTAGGACAGGAATGTGGATTTGAGTTTAGTGCAGGAAGATGGATTTGGGTTATGGCAGGAAGTTGGATTTGGGGTTAGTGTGGGAGAGTGGATTTGGGGTTAGTGTAGGAAATTTGATTTGGGGAGAGTGCGGGAAGGTGGATTTGGGATTAGCACTGGAAGGTTGATTTGTGGTAATGGCAGAAAGGTGGATTTGGGGATAGTGCGGGAAGGTGGATTTGGCGTTATTGCGGGAAGGTGGATTTGGGGTTAGTGCGGGAAGGTTGATCTGGGAATAGTGCGGGAAGGTGTATTTGGGTTTAGCACTGGAAGGTTGATTTGTGGTAATGGCAGGAAGGTGGATTTGGGGTTAGTGCGGGAAGTTGGATCTGGGAATAGTGCGGGAAGGTGGATTTGGAGATAGTGTGGGAAGGTGAATTTGGGGATAGTGCGGGAATGTGGATTTGGGGAAAGTGCGGGAAGGTGGATTTGGAGTTAGTGCGGGAATGTGGGTTTGGAGTTAGTGCGGGAAGATGGATTTGGGGTTTTCGCGGGTATGTGGATATGGGGATAGTGCGGGAATGTGGATTCGGGGAAAGTGCGGGAAGTTGAATTTGGGTTAGTGCAGGAAGGTTGATGTGTGGATAGTGCGGCAAGGTGGATTTGGGGTTAGTGCGGGAAGGTGGAATTGGGGTTAGTGCGGGAAGGTGGATTTGGTGTTAGTGCGGGATGTTGGATTTGGGGTTAGTGCGGGAAGGTGGATTTGGGGTTAGTGCGAGAAAGTGAATTTGGTGTTAGTGCGGGATGTTGGATTTGGGGTTTGTGCGGGAAGGTGGATTTGGGGTTAGTGCGGGAAGGTGGATATGGGGATCGTGCGGGAAGTTGGATTTGGAGATAGTGCGAGAAGGTGGATTTGGAGTCATTGCTGGAAGTTGGATTTGGGGTTAGTGCAGGAAAGTGGATTTGTGTTTACTGCTGGGATGTGGATTTGGGTTTAGTGCTGGAAGGTGGATTTGTGGTTAGTGCGGGAAGTTGGATTTGGGGTTACGGCGTGAAGGTGGATTTGGGATTACTGTGGGAAGGTGGGTTTGAATTATTGCGGCAAGGTGGATTTGTGG
Organism: Somniosus microcephalus; assembly: GCF_052327205.1. Lineage (NCBI taxonomy): Eukaryota > Metazoa > Chordata > Chondrichthyes > Squaliformes > Somniosidae > Somniosus > Somniosus microcephalus. The sequence continues at coordinate 31,059,044 of NW_028225183.1, forward strand.
TTAGTGCGGCAATATTGATTCGGGGTTAGTGCGGGAAGTTTGATTGAGGGTTAGTGCAGGAAGGTGGATTTGGGTTTAGTGCTGGAAGTTGGATTTGGATTTAGTGCGGGAAGGTTGATTTCTGGTTAGTGCGGGAAGGTGGATTTGGGGTTCGTGCTGGAAGCTGGATTGGTGTTATTGCGGGAAGGTGGATTTGGTGTTAGTGCTGGAAGGTGGATTTGGGTTTAGTGCAGGTATGTGGATTCGGGGTAGTGCGGGAAGGTGGATTTGGGGTTAATGCGGGAAGATGGATTTGGGGTTAGTGCCAGAAGATGGATTCAGGGTTAGTGTGGGAAGATGGATTTGGGGTGAGTGCTTTATGGTGGATTTTGGGATAGTGTGAGATGGTGGATTTGAGGATAGTGCGGGAATGTGGATTTGGGTTTTGTGCGGGAAAGTGGATTTGTGTGTGTGCGGGAAGATGGATTTGGGTTATGGCAGGCTGTTGGATTTGGGGTTAGTGTGGGATAGTGGATTTGGGGATAGTGCGGGAAGGTTGAATTGGGGAGAGTGCGGGAAGGTGGATTTTGGGATAGTGCGGGTAGGTGGATTTGGGTTATGGCAGGTAGGTGGATTTGGGTTTAGTGTGGGATAGTGGATTTGGGGATAGTGCTGGAAGGTTGGCTTGGGGAGAATGGGAGAAGGTGGATTTTGGGATGGTGCGGGAAGGTGGATTTGGGGTTAGTGCGGGAAGGCGGATTTGGGGATAGTACGGGAAGGTGGATTTGAGTTTAGTGTGGGAAGGTGGATTTGGGGATAGTTCGGGAAGGTTGATTTGTGGATAGTGCAGTAAGATGGATTTGAGGTTAGTGCAGGAAGGTGGAATTGGGGTGAGTGCGGGAAAGTTGATTTGGGGTTAGTGTGGGAAAGTGCATGAGGGGATTGTGCGAGAAGGTGGATTTGGAGTTATTGCTGGAAGTTGGATTTGGGGTTAGCGCAGGAAGGTGGATTTGTGTTTAGTGCTGGGATGTGGATTTGGGTTTAGTGCTGGAAGGTGGATTTGGGGTTAGTGCGAGAATGTGGATTTAGGTTATGGCGTGCAGGTGGATTTGGGGTTACTGTGGGAAGGTGGATTCGGTAATAGTGCGGGAAGGCGGATTTGGGATTAATGCGGGAAGGTGGGTTTGGGGTTAGTGCCAGAAGATGGATTCAGGTTTAGTGCGGGAAGATGGATTTGTGGTTAGTGTGGGAAGGTGGATTTGTGGTTCACGCTGGAAGGTGGATTTGGGGTTATTGCGGGAAGGTGGTTTTGGTGTTAATGTTGGAATGTGGATTTGGGTTTAGTGCAGGAAGATGGATTTGGGGTTAGTGCGGGTATGTGGATTCGGGGTTAATGCGGGAAGGTGGATTTGGGGTTAGTGTGGGAATGTGGATTTGGGTTTCCTGCGGGAAATTGTATTTGGGTTTAGTGCGGAAAGATGGATTTGGGTTATGGCAGGAAGGTGGATTTGGGGTTAGTGTGGGATAGTGGATTTAGGGATAGTGCGGGAAGTTTGATTTGGGGATAGTGCGGAAGGTGGATTGGCGTAAGAGCATGGAGGTGCATTTTGGGTTACTGCAGCAAGGTGGATGTGGGGTTCGTGCGGGAAGGTGGATTTGGGGATAGTGCGGGAAGTTGGATTTGGGTTTAGTGTGGGAAGGTGGATTTGGAGTTAATGTGGGAAGGTGGATTGGGGCTAGTGCGGGAAGGTGGTTTTGGGGTTAGTGCCATAAGTTGGATTTGGGTACAGTGCGGGAAGGTGGATTTGGGGTTAGAGAAGGATGGTTGATTTGGGGTTAGTTTGGGAAGGTGGATTTGGGGTTACTGCGGGAAGGTGGATTTGGGGATAGTGCGGGAAGGTGCATTTGGGGTTAGTGCAGGAAGGTGGATTTGGGTTTATTGCGGGAACATGGATTTGTTGTTAGTGTGAAAAGATTGATTTGGGTTTAGTGCGGGAAGGTTGATTTGGGGTTAGTGCTGGAAGGTGGATTGGGGCATAGTGCAGGAAGTTGGATTTGGGGTTAGTGCGGGAATGTGGATTTGGGAACAGTGTGGGAAGGTAGATTTGGGGTTAATGTGGGAAGGTGGATTTGGGGTTATGGCGTGAAGGTGGATTGGGGTTAGTGTGGGAAGGTGGATTTGGGATTATTGCTGCAAGGTGGATTTGTGGTTAGTGCGGGAAGATTGATTTGGGGTTAATGCGGGAAAGTTGATTTGGGGTTAGTGCAGGAAGGTGGATTTGGGGTTAATGCTGGAAGGTGGATTTGTGTTTAGTGCGGGAAGTTGGATATGTGGTTAGTGCGGAAGGTGGATTTGGTGCCAGTGCTGGAAGGTGGATTTGGGTTTAGTGCAGGAAGTTGGATTTGGGGTTAGAGCGTGCATGTGGATTCGGGGATAGTGCGGGAAGGTGGATATGGGGTTGATGCAGGAAGGTGGATTTGGGGTTAGTGCCAGAAGATGGATTCAGGTTTAGTGCGGGTAGATGGATTTGGGGTTAGCGGGAAGGTGGATTTGGGGTTCGCGCTGGAAGGTGGATTTGGGGTTATTTTGGGAAGGTGGATTTGGGGTTAGTGTGGGAATGTGGATTAGGGTTTACTGCGGGAATAGTGGATTTGGTTTTAGTGCGGGAAGATGGATTTGGGTGCTGGCAGAAATGTGGATTTGGGGTTAGTTTGGGATAGTGGATTTGGGGATAGTGCGGGAAGGTTGATTTGGGGATAGTGCGGATGGTGGATTGGCATAAGAGCATGAGGTGGATTTGGTGTTAGTGCAGAAATGTAGATGTGGGGTTAGTGCGGGAAGGTGGATTTGGGGATAGTGTGGGAAGTTGGATTTGGGGTTAGTGTGGGAAGGTGGATTTGGAGTTAGTTCGGGAAGGTGAATTTGGCGTTAGTGCGGGAAGGTGGATTTGGGGTTATTGCCGGAAGTTGGATTTGGGGATAGTGTGGGAAGGTGGATTTGGGGTAAGTGCAGGAAGGATGATTTGGGATTAGTTTGGGAATGTGGATTTGCGGTTACTGCGGGAAGGTGGATTCGGGGATAGTGCGGGAAAGTGCATTTGGGGTTCGTGCTGGAAGTTGGATTTGGGGTTATTGCGGGAAGGTGGATTTGGTGATAGTGCTGGAAGTTGGATTTGGGGTTCGTGCGGGCATGTGGATTTGGGAACAGTGTGGGAAGGTGGATTTGAGGTTAATGCGGGAAGATTGATTTGTGGTTAGTGCGTTAAGATGGATTTAGGGTTAGTGCGGGAAGATTGATTTGGGGTTAGTGTGGGAAGGTGGATTTGTGGATAGTGCGGTATGGTGAATTTTGGGATAGTGCGAGAAGGTGGATTTGGGGTTAGTGCGGGAATGTGGATTGGGGTTTAGGGCAGGAATGTGGATTTGAGTTTAGTGCGGGAAGATGGGTTTGGGTTATGGCAGGAAGGTGGATTTGGGGTTAGTGTGGGATAGTGGATTTGGGGATAGTGCGGTAAAGTTGATTTGGGGAGAGTGCGGGAAGGTGGATTTGGGTTTAGCACTGGAAGGTTGATTTGTGGTAATGGCAGGAAGGTGGATTTGGGGAGAGTGCGGGATGGTGGATTTGGCGTTATTGCGGGAAGGTGGATTCGGGTTAGTGCGGGAAGGTTGATCTGGGAACAGTGCGGGAAGGTGGATTTGTAGATAGTGTGGGAAGGTGAATTTGGGGATAGTGCAGGAATGTGGATTTGGGGAAAGTGCGGGAAGGTGGATTTGGAGTTAGTGCAGGAAAGTGAGTTTGGAGTTAGTGCGGGAAGGTTGATTTGGGGTTAGTGCGGGAAAGTGGATTTGGGGTTATTGCGGGATGTTGGATTTGGGGTTAGTGCGGGAAGTAAAATTTGGGTTCGTGCAGGAAGGTTGATTTGTGGATAGTGCGGTAAGGTGGATTTGGGGTTAGTGCGGGAAGGTGGAATTGGGGTTAGTGCGGGAAGGTTGATTTGGGGTTAGTGCGGGAAAGTGGATTTGGGGTTATTGCGGGATGTTGGATTTGGGGTTAATGCGGGAAGGTGGATTTGGGGTTTGTGCGGGAAGGTGGATTTGAGGTTAGTGCGGGAAGTTGGATTTGCGGATGGTGCTGGAATGTGGATTTGGGGTTAGTGCGAGGAGGTGGATTTGGAGTTATTGCTGATGTTGGATTTGGGGTTAGTGCAGGAAAGTGGATTTGTGTTTACTGCTGGGATGTGGATTTGAGTTTAGTGCTGGAAGGTGGATTTGTGGTTAGTGCGGGAAGTTGGATTTGGGGTTACGGCGTGAAGCTGGATTTGGGGTTACTGTGGGAAGGTGGGTTAGGGATTATTGCGGCAAAGTTGATTTGTGGTTAGTGCGGGAAGTTTGATTCGGGGTTAGTGCGGGAAGGTTGATTTGGGGTTAGTGCAGGAAGGTGGATTTGGTTTTAGTGCTGGAAGTTGGATATGGATTTATTGTGGGAAGGTGGATTTCTGGTTACTGCGGGAAGGTGGATTTGGGGTTCGTGCTGGAAGGTGTATTTTTTGTTCTTGCGGGAAGGTGGATTTGGTGTTAGTGCTGGAAGGTGGATTTGTGTTTAGTGCAGGACGTTGGATTTGGTGTTAGTGCAGTTATGTGGATTCGGGGATTGTGCGGGAAGGTGGATTTGGGGTTAATGCGGGAAGATGGATTTGGGGTTAGTGCCAGAAGATGGATTCAGGGTTAGTGTGGGAAAATGGATTTGGGGTGAGTGCATTGTGGTGGATTTTGGGATAGTGCGAGACGGTGGATTTGAGGTTAGTGCGAGAATGTGGATTTGGGTTTTGTGCGGGAAAGTGGATTTGGGTGTGTGCGGGAAGATGGATTTGGGTTATGGCAGGCAGGTGGAAAAGGGGTTAGTGTGGGATAGTGGATTTGGGGATAGTGCGGGAAGGTTGATTTGGGGAGAGTGCGGGAAGGTGGATTTTGGGATAGTGCGGGAAGGTGGATTTGGGGTTAGTGCGGGAAGTCGGATTTGGGGATAGTACGGGAAGGTGGATTTGGGGATAGTGTGGTAAGGTGGATTTGGGGATAGTGCGGTAATGTGGATTTGAGGTTATTGCAGGAAAGTGGATTTGGGGTTAGTGCGGGAAGGTGGAATTGGGGTTAGTGTGGGAAAGTGGATGAGGGGATTGTGCGGGAAGGTACATTTGTGGATGGTGCAGTAAGGTGGTATTGGGGTTCGTGCGGGAAGGTTGATTTGGGGTTAGTGTTGGAAGCTGGATTTGGGGTTAGTGTGAGAAGGTGGATTTGGAGTTATTGCTGGAAGTTTGATTTGGGGTTAGTGCTGGAAGGTGGATTTGGAGTTAGTGCGGGAATGTGGATTTGGTTTCATGGCGTGAAGGTGGATTTGGGGTTACTGCGGGAAGGTGGATTTGGGGTTCGTGCCAGAAGATGGATTCAGGTTTAGTGCGGGAAGGTGGATTTGGGTTAATGCGGGAAGGTGGATTTGGGGTTCCCGCTGGAAGGTGGATTTGGGGTTATTGCGGGAAGGTGGATTTGGTGTTAATGCTGGAAGGTGGATTTGGGTTTAGTGCAGGAAGATGGTTTTGGGGTTAGTGTGGGTATGTGGATTCGGGGTTAATGCGGGAAGGTCGATTTGGGGTTAGTGTGGGAATGTGGATTTGGTTTTACTGCGGGAAAGCGGATTTGGGTATAGTGCGGGAAGATGGATTTGGGTTATGGCAGGAAGATGGATTTGGGGTTAGTGTGGGATAGTGGACTTAGGGATAGTGCGGGAAGGTTGATTTGGGGATAGTGCAGAAGGTGGATTGGCGTAAGAGCATGAAGGTGCATTTGGGATTATTGCAGCAAGGTGGATGTGGGGTTAGTGCGGGAAGGTGGATTTGGGGATAGTGCGGGAAGGTGGATTTGGGGTTAGTGTGGGAAGGTGGATTTGGGTTTAATGTGGGAAGGTGGATTGGGTTTAGTGCGGGAATGTGGTTTTGGGGTTAGTGCCATAAGTTGGATTTGGGTATAGTGCGGGAAGGAGGATTTGGGGTTCGAGCAGGATGGTTGATTTGGGGTTAGTTTGGGAAGGTGGATTTGGGGTTACTGCGGGAAGCTGGATTTGGGGATAGTGCGGGAAGCTGCATTTGGGGTTAGTGCGGCAATGTGGATTTAGGGTTATTGCGGGAACGTGGATTTGTGGTTAGTGCGAGAAGATTGTTTTGGGTTTAGTGCGGGAAGCTGGATTTGGTGTCAGTGCTGGAAGGTGGATTTGGGTTTCGTGCAGGAAGTTGGATTTGGGGTTAGAGCGTGTATGTGGATTCGGGGATAGTGCGGGAAGGTGGATATGGGGTTAATGCAGGAAGGTGGATTTGGGGTTAATGCAGGAAGGTGGATTTGGGGTTAGTGCCAGAAAATGGATTCAGGTTTAGTGCGGGTAGATGGATTTGGGGTTAGCGCGGGAAGGTGGATTTGGGGTTCGCGCTGGAAGGTGGATTTGGGGTTCGCGCTGGAAGGTGGATTTGGGGTTATTTCGGGAAGGTGGATTTGGGGTTAGTGTGGGAATGTGGATTTGGGTTTACTGCAGGAAAGTTGATTTGGTTTTAGTGCGGGAAGATGGATTTGGGTGATGGCCGAAATGTGGATTTGGGGTTAGTTTGGGATAGTGGATTTGGGGATAGTGCGGGAAGGTTGATTTGGGGATAGTGCGGATGGTGGATTGGCATAAGAGCATGAAGGTGGATTTGGTGTTAGTGCAGAAAGGTAGATGTGGGGTTGGTGTGGGAAGGTGGATTTGGGGATAGTGTGGGAAGGTGGATTTGGTGTTTGTGCGGGAAGGTGGATTTGGAGTTAGTGTGGGAAGGTGAATTTGGGGCTAGTGCGGGAATGTGGATTTGGGGTTAGTGCCGGAAGTTGGATTTGGGGATAGTGCGGGAAGGTGGATTTGGGGTTAGAGCAGGAAGGTTGATTTGGGTTTAGCTTGGGAAGGTGGATTTGGGGTTACTGCGGGAAGGTGGATTTGGGGATATTGCGGGAAGGTGCATTTGGGGTTCGTGCTGGAAGGTGGATTTGGGGTTATTCCGGGAAGGTGGATTTGGTGTTAGTGCTGGAAGTTGGATTTGGTTTTGGGGCAGGAAGTTGGTTTTGGGGTTAGTGCGGGAATGTGGATTTGGGAACAGTGTGGGAAGGTGGATTTGAGGTTAATGCGGGAAGGTTGATTTGTGGTTAGTGCGGTAAGATGGATTTAGGGTTAGTGCGAGAAGGTGGATTTGGGGTTAGTTTGGGAATGTGGATTGGGGTTTAGGGCAGGAATGTGGATTTGAGTTTAGTGCGGGAAGATGGATTTGGGTTATGGCAGGAAGGTGGATTTGGGGTTAGTGTGGGATAGTGGATTTGAGGATAGTGTGGGAAGCTTGCTCTGGGGAGAGTGTGGGATGGTGGATTTGGGTTTAGCACTGGAAGGTTGATTTGTGGTAATGGCAGGAAGGTGTATTTGGGGAGAGTGCGGGAAGGTGGATTTGGCGTTATTGCGGGATGGTGGATTTGGGGTTGGTGCGGGAAGGTGGATCTGGGAATAGTGCGGGAAGGTGGATTTGGAGATTTTGTGGGAAGGTGAATTTGGGGATAGTGCGGGAATGTCGATTTGGGGAAAGTGCGGGAAGGTGGATTTGGAGTTAGTGCGGGAATGTGGGTTTGGAGTTAGTGCGGGAAGATGGATTTGGGTTAGTGCAGGAAGGTTGATTTGTGGATAGTGCTGCAAGGTGGATTTGTGGTTAGTGCAGGAAGATTGATTCGGGGTTAGTGCGGGAAGGTGGATTTTTGGTTAGTGCGGGAAGGTGGATTTGGGTTTAGCACTGGAAGGTTGATTTGTGGTAATGTCAGGAAGGTGGATTTTGGGATCTTGCGGGAAGGTGGATTTGGCGTTAGTGCAGGAAGATGGATTTGGGGTTAGTGCGGGAAGGTGGATCTGGGAATAGTGCGGGAATGTGGGTTTGGAGTTAGTGCGGGAAGATGGATTTGGGGTTTGTGCGGGTATGTGGATATGGGGATAGTGTGGGAATGTGGATTCGGGGTTAATGCGGGAAGTTGAATTTGGGTCAGTGCAGGAAGGTTGATTTGTGGATAGTGCGATAAGGTGGATTTGGGGTTCGTGCGGGAATTTGGAATTGGGATTGGTGCGGGAAGGTGGATTTGGGGTTAGTGCGGCAAAGTGGATTTGGGGTTAGTGCGGGATGTTGGATTTGGGGTTCGTCCCGGAAGGTGGATTTTGGGTTAGTGCGGGAAGGTGGATTTGGGGTTAGTGCAGGAAGTTGGATTTGGGGAGAGTGCTGGAAGGTGGATTTGGGGTTAGTGCGAGAAGGTGGATTTGGAATTATTGCTGGAAGTTGGATTTGGGGTTAGTGCAGGAAAGTGGATTTGTGTTTACTGCTGGGATGTGGATTTGGGTTTAGTGCTGGAAGGTGGATTTGTGGTTAGTGCGGGAAGTTGGATTTGGGTTTACGGCGTGAAGGTGGATTTGGGGTTACTGTGGGAAGGTGGGTTTGAATTATTGCTGCAAGGTGGATTTGTGGTTAGTGCAGGAAGTTTTATTCGGGGTTAGTGCGGGACGGTTGATTTGGGGTTAGTGCAGGAAGGTGGATTTGGGTTTAGTGCTGGAAGTTGGATTTGGATTTAGTGTGGGAAGGTGGATTTCTGTTTAGTGCGGGAAGGTGGATTTGGGGTTCGTGCTGGAAGGTCGATTTGGTGTTATTGCAGGAAGGTGGATTTGGTGTAAGCGCTGGAATGTGGATTTGGGTTTAGTGCAGGACGTTGGATTTGGGTTTAGTGCAGGTATGTGGATTCGGGGATAATGCGGGAAGGTGGATTTGGGGTTAATGCGGGAAGATGGATTTGGGGTTTGTGCCAGGAGATGGATTCAGGGTTAGTGTGGGAAGATGGATTTGAGGTGAGTGCGGTATGGTGGATTTTGGGATAGTGCGGATGGTGGATTTGAGGTTAGTGTGGGAATGTGGATTTGGGTTTTGTGCGGGAAATTGTTTTTTGTGTGTGTGGGAAGATGGATTTGGGTTATGGCAGGCAGGTGGATTTGGGGTTAGTGTGGGATGGTGGATTTGGGGATAGTGCGGGAAGGTTGATTTGGGGAGAGTGCGGGAAGGTGGATTTTGGGATAGTGCGGGAAGGTGGATTTGTGGTTAGTGTGGGAAGGCGGATTTGGGGATAGTACGGGAAGGTGGATTTGGGGTTAGTGTGGGATAGTGGATTTGGGATTAGTGCGGGAAGGTGGATTTGGGGTTAGTGCGGGAAAGTGGATAAGGGGATTGTGCGGGAAGGTGCATTTGTGGATAGTGCAGTAAGGTGGATTTGGGGTTCGTGCGGGAAAGTGGATTTGGGGTTAGTGCGGGAAGGTGGATTTGGGGATAGTGCTGGAAGCTGGATTTGGGGTTAGTGCGAGAAGGTGGATTTGGAGTTATTGCTGGAAGTTGGATTTGGGGTTAGCGCATGAAGGTGGATTTTTGTTTAGTGCTGGGATGTGGATTTGGGTTTCGTGCTGGAAGGTGGATTTGGGGTTAGTGTGGGAATGTGGATTTGGGTTTTGTGCGGGAAATTGTTTTTTGTGTGTGTGGGAAGATGGATTTGGGTTATGGCAGGCAGGTGGATTTGGGGTTAGTGTGGGATGGTGGATTTGGGGATAGTGCGGGAAGGTTGATTTGGGGAGAGTGCGGGAAGGTGGTTTTTGTGATAGTGCGGGAAGGTGGATTTGTGGTTAGTTTGGGAAGGCGGATTTGGGGATAATACGGGAAGGTGGATTTGGGGTTAGTGTGGGATAGTGGATTTGGGATTAGTGCGGGAAGGTGGATTTGGGGTTAGTGCGGGAAAGTGGATAAGGGGATTGTGCGGGAAGGTGCATTTGTGGATAGTGCAGTAAGGTGGATTTGGGGTTCGTGCGGGAAGGTGGATTTGGGGTTAGTGCGGGAAGGTGGATTTGGGGATAGTGCTGGAAGCTGGATTTGGGGTTAGTGCGAGAAGGTGGATTTGGAGTTATTGCTGGAAGTTGGATTTGGGGTTAGCGCATGAAGGTGGATTTTTGTTTAGTGCTGGGATGTGGATTTGGGTTTCGTGCTGGAAGGTGGATTTGGGGTTAGTGCAAGAATGTGGATTTGAGATTATGGCGTGAAGGTGAATTTGGAGTTACTGTGGGAAGGTGGATTCGGGGATAGTGTGGGAAGGTGGATTTGGGGTTAATGCGGGAAGGTGTATTTGGCGTTAGTGTGGGAAGGTGAATTTGGAGTTAATGTGGGAAGGTGGATTGCGGTTAGTGCGGGAAGGTGGTTTTGGGGATAGTGCGGGAAGGTGGATCTGGGGTTAGAGTGGGAAGGTGGATTTGGAGTTAATGTGGGAAGGTGGATTGGGGTTAGTGCGGGAAGGTGGTTTTGGGGTTAGTGCCATAAGTTGGATTTGGGTATAGTGTGGGAAGATGGATTTGGGGTTAGAGCAGGATGGTTGATTTGGGGTTAGTTTGGGATGGTGGATTTGGGTTTACTGCGGGAAGATGGATTTGGGGTTAGTGCAGAAAGGTGCATTTGGGGTTAGTGCGGGAAGGTGGATTTGGGGATAGTGCAAGAAGATTGATTTGGGTTTAGTGCAGGAAGGTTGATTTGGGGTTAGTGCTGGAAGCTGGATTGGGGGTAAGTGCTGGAAGGTGGATTGGGGCTTTGTGCGGGAAGATGGATTTGGGGTTCGAGCTGGAAGGTGTATTTGGGGTTATTCTGGGAAGGTGGATTTGGTGTTAGTGCTGGAAGGTGGATTTGGTTTTAGTGCAGGAAGTTGGATTTGGGGTTAGTGCGGGAATGTGGATTTGGTAACAGTGCGGGAATGTGGATTTGGGGTTAATGCGGTAAGGCTGTTTTGGGGTTAGTGCGGGAAGATGGATTTAGGGTTAGTGCGGTAAGGTGGATTTGGGATTAGTGCGGGAAGGTGGATTTGGGGTTAGTGCGGGAAAGTGGATAAGGGGATTGTGCGGGAAGGTGCATTTGTGGATAGTGCAGAAAGGTGGATTTGGGGTTAGTGCGGGAAGGTGGATTTGGGGTTAGTGTGGGAAGGTGGATGTGGGGATAGTGCTGGAAGCTGGATTTGGGGTTAGTGCGAGAAGGTGGATTTGGAGTTATTGCTGGAAGTTGGATTTGGGGTTAGCGAATGAAGATGGATTTTTGTTTCGTGCTGGGATGTGGATTTGGGTTTAGTGCTGGAAGGTGGATTTGGGGTTAGTGCAAGAATGTGGATTTGAGGTTATGGCGTGAAGGTGGATTTGGCGTTACTGTGGGAAGGTGGATTCGGGGATAGTGTGGGAAGGTGGATTTGGAGTTAATGTGGGAAGGTGGATTGGGGTTAGTGTGGGAAGGTGGATTTGGAGTTAATGTGGGAAGGTGGATTGGGGTTAGTGCGGGAAGGTGGTTTTGGGGATAATGCGGGAAGGTGGATTTGGGGTTAGAGTGGGAAGGTGTATTTGGAGTTAATGTGGGAAGGTGGATTGGGGTTAGTGCGGGAAGGTGGTTTTGGGGTTAGTGCCATAAGTTGGATTTGGGTATAGTGTGGGAAGATGGATTTGGGGTTAGAGCAGGATGGTTGATTTGGGGTTAGTTTGGGTAGGTGGATTTGGGGTTACTGCGGGAAGGTGGATTTGGGGTTACTGCGGGAAGGTGGATTTGGGGATTGTGCAGGAAGGTGCATTTGGTGTTAGTGCGGGAAGGTGGATTTGGGGTTACTGCGGGAAGGTGGATTTGGGGATAGTGCAAGAAGATTGATTTGGGTTTAGTGCAGGAAGGTTGATTTGGGGTTAGTGCTGGAAGCTGGAATTGGGGTTAGTGGGGGAAGCTGGATTGGGGGCTAGTGCTGGAAGGTGGATTGGGGCTTAGTGCGGGAAGATGGATTTGGGGTTCGAGCTGGAAGATGGATTTGGGGTTATTGTGGGAAGGTGGATATGGTGTTAGTGCTGGAAGATGGATTTGGTGTTAGTGCTGGAAGTTGGATTTGGGGTTAGTGCGGGAATGTGGATTTGGGAGCAGTGCGGGAACGTGGAGTTGGGGTTAATGTGGTAAGGCTGTTTTGGGGTTAGTGCGGGAAGATGGATTTAGGGTTAGTTCGGGAAGATGGATTTGGGGTTAGTGCAGGAAGGTTGATTTGGGGTTAGTGCGGGAAGGTGGATTTGAGGTTATGGCGTGAAGGTGGATTTGGGGTTACTGTGGGAAGGTGGATTCGGGGATAGTGCGGGAAGGTGGATTTGGGGTTAATGCATGAAGGTGGATTTGGGGTTATTGTGGGAAGGTGGATTCGGGGATAGTGCGGGAAGGTGGATTTGGGGTTAATGCATGAAGGTGGATTTGGGGTTACTGTGGGAAGGTGGATTCGGGGATAGTGCGGGAAGGTGGATTTGGGGTTAATGCAGGAAGGTGGATTTGGAGTTAGTGCCAGAAGATGGTTTCAGGTTTAGTGCAGGAAGATGGATTTGTGGTTATTGCGGGTAGTTGGATTTGGGGTTAGTGCGGGAAGGTGGATTTGGGGTTAGTGCGGGAAGTTGGATTTGGGGTTAGTGCGGGAAGGTGGATTTGGGGTTAGTACGGGAAGTTGGATTTTGGGGTTAGTGCAGGAAAGTGGATTTGTGTTTGCTGCTGGGATGTCGATTTGGGTTTAGTGCTGGAAGGTGGATTTGTGGTTAGTGCGGGAAGTTGGATTTGGGGTTACTGTGGCAAGGTAGGTTTGGGTTTATTGCGGCATGGTGGATTTGTGGTTAGTGCGGGAAGATTGATTTGGGTTTAGTGCAGGAAGGTTGATTTGGGGTTAGTGCTGGAAGCTGGAATTGGGGTTAGTGGGGGAAGCTGGATTGGGGGCTAGTGCTGGAAGGTGGATTGGGGCTTAATGTGGGAAGATGGATTTGGGGTTCGAGCTGGAAGGTGGATTTGGGGTTATTGTGGGAAGGTGGATATGGTGTTAGTGCTGGAAGGTGGATATGGTGTTAGTGCTGGAAGATGGATTTGGTGTTAGTGCTGGAAGTTGGATTTGGGGTTAGTGCGGGAATGTGGATTTGGGAGCAGTGCGGGAACGTGGAGTTGGGGTTAATGTGGTAAGGCTGTTTTGGGGTTAGTGCGGGAAGATGGATTTAGGGTTAGTTCGGGAAGATGGATTTGGGGTTAGTGCAGGAAGGTTGATTTGGGGTTATTGTGGGAAGGTGGATTCGGGGATAGTGCGGGAAGGTGGATTTGGGGTTAATGCAGGAAGGTGGATTTGGAGTTAGTGCCAGAAGATGGTTTCAGGTTTAGTGCGGGAAGATGGATTTGGGGTTATTGCGGGAAGGTGGATTTGGTGTTAATGCTGGAAGATGGATTTGGGGTTAGTGCGGGAAGTTGGATTTGGGGTTAGTGCCAGGAGATGGTTTCAGGTTTAGTGCAGGAAGATGGATTTGGGGTTATTGCGGGAAGGTGGATTTGGTGTTAATGCTGGAAGATGGATTTGGGGTTAGTGCGGGAAGTTGGATTTGGTGTTAGTGCGTGAAGGTGGATTTGGGCTTCGCGCTGGAAGGTGGATTGGGGTTATTGCGGGAAGGTGGATTTGGGGTTAGTGCGGGAAGTTGGATTTGGGGTTAGTGCGGGAAGGTGGATTTGGGGTTAGTGCGGGAAGGTGGATTTGGGGTTAGTGCGGGAAGTTGGATTTGGGGTTAGTGCGGGAAGTTGGATTTGGGGATAGTGCTGGAAGGTGGATTTGGGGTTACTGCGAGAAGGTGGATTTGGAGTTATTGCTGGAAGTTGGATTTTGGGGTTAGTGCAGGAAAGTGGATTTGTGTTTGCTGCTGGGATGTGGATTTGGGTTTCGTGCTGGAAGGTGGATTTGTGGTTAGTGCGGGAAGTTGGATTTGGGGTTACGGCGTGAAGGTGGATTTGGGGTTACTGTGGCAAGGTGGGTTTGGGTTTATTGCGGCATGGTTGATTTGTGGTTAGTGCGGGAAGTTTGATTCGGGGTTAGTGCGGGAATGTAGATTTGGGGTTAGTGCACGAAGGTGGATTTGGGTTTAGTGCTGGAAGTTGGATTTGGATTTAGTGTGGGGAGGTGGATTTCTGGTTAGTGCGGGAAGGTGGATTTGGGGTTCGTGCTGGAAGCTGGATTTGGTGTTAGTGCTGGATGGTGGATTTTGTTTTAGTGCAGGACGTTGGATTTGGGGTTAGTGCAGGTATGTGGATTCAGGGATTGTGCGGGAAGGTGGATTTGGGGTTAATGCGGGAAGATGGATCTGTGGTTAGTGCCAGAAAATGGATTCAGGGTTAGTGTGGTAAGATGGATTTGGGGTGAATGCAGTATGGTGGATTTTGGGATAGTGCGAGACGGTGGATTTGAGGTTAGTGCGGGAATGTGGATTTGGGTTTTGTGTGGGAAAGTGGATTTGGGTGTGTGCGGGAAGATGGATTTGGGTTATGCCAGGCAGTTGGATTTGGGGTTAGTGTGAGATAGTGGATTTGGGGATAGTGCAGGAAGGTTGATTTGGGGAGAGATTGGGAAGGTGGATTTTGGGACAGTGCAGGAAGGTGGATTTGGGTTATGGCAGGTAGGTGGATTTGGGGTTAGTGTGGGATAGTGAATTTGGGGATAGTGCGGGAAGGTTGGTTTGGGGAGAGTGCGGGAAGGTGGATTTTGGGATAGTGCGGGAAGGTGGATTTGGGGTTAGTGCTGGAAGTTGGATTTGGGGATAGTGCGGGAAGGTGGATTTGGGGTTAGAGCAGGAAGGTTGATTTGGGGTTAGTTTGGGAAGATGGATTTGGGGTTACTGCGGGAAGGTGGATATGGTGTTAGTGCTGGAAGTTGGATTTGGTTTTGGTGCAGGAAGTTGGTTTTGGGGTTAGTGCGGGCATGTGGATTTGGGAACAGTGTGGGAAGGTGGATTTGTGGATGGTGCGGTATGGTGGATTTTGGGATAGTGCGAGAAGGTGAATTTGGGGTTAGTTCGGGAATGTGGATTGGGGTTTAGGGCAGGAATGTGGATTTGAGTTTAGTGCGGGAAGATGGATTTGGGTTCTGGCAGGAAGGTGGATTTGGGGTTAGTGTGGGATAGTGGACTTGTGGATAGTGCGGGAAGGTTGATTTGGGGAGAGTGCGGGAAGGTGGATTTGGGTTTAGCACTGGGAGGTTGATTTGTGGTAATGGCAGTGTGGTAAACCACTTTTATCGTTCACTATCGTTACACTATGGTTATCACTGTTTACACTGTTGTATGATTACACAAGTTCACCTCTTGTCGCGCTGTTATACCTGGGCTGACCACAGCTGACTCCGCCAGTGAATCCGCCTGCTTGCCCAGGTATGAAGGTGGTCGACTGGCTGGAATTCCTCCTTGTTGGACCCGATCACCCACGAGGGTGGGCGCTGTTATTTAGCCAATAAAAACATATAGTTACTATCTTAACTCGTCGCTTTTCATTGGATGAATTGATAGGTATATCAATTTTATTGGCTAAATTTTGAAATGAGTTGATCAGAGCAGCCAAACGACCAGCCAAACGGCCAGGTTCAACAGCCACAGCAGCCGGCCTGGCTGCGAGCCCTCCGACCGCCGTACCTGGATCTAAACCCACAGGCAGCGAACTCAGCCCTCGACTTCAAACACTGGCTGAGCTGTTTCGAATCCTACCTGGGAGAATCCGGCGTGCCTCCGGGATCCAAACTAAGAGTTCTGACCGCCCAAGTGAGCCCTAAAGTATTTGCACTCATCCAGGACCTTACTACATACGAGGACGCCCTCAACCTGCTGAAAGAGCAGTACCGGAGCCCGGTAAACTCTATGTATGCCAGACATCTCCTAAGATCCCGCTCGCAACAGCCAGGAGAGTCTGTAGATGAATTTTTACGGGCGCTACAAACACTCGGCAGGGACTGTGACTTTAAAGCTGTAACGGCTACAGAAAATACTGAAGGGAATTTTCGCGATGCCTTCGTGAAAGGCCCTCGGTCCGACTACTCACGGCAAAGACTGCTCGAATCAAAGGACCTCGAGCTGAATACAACTGCAGCCCTCGCTCACTCTCTGGAAGTGGCCCATCGGGACCTCGAGGCGTATTCCAGGTACTGTGCTGCGCGGCCCTGGGACTCCGGCCCGACCCCGGCCGCAATACCCCTCGCACCGCAGCCTCTGGGACCTGCCTCAGCGTCGGCGTCCCAGAATCGATCGGGACAGCCACCCCCGGTACAGGCTGCAACATCGGAGCCCCGCGATCGGGCCGCTGGCTGCTTCTTCTGTGGCCAGGCGAAACACCCGAGGACGCGCTGCCCTGCAAGAAACGCGACTTGCTCTGATTGCCACAAGAAAGGCGACTTCACTAAGGCCTGCAGGGTGAGAGCCACAGACGCCAGCAGTGCCTCATGCGAGTTGTGGGGGCGACCATCTTTCATCAAGGCCACAGATGCCAGTATCCCCTCGTGTGAGCCGTGGGGGCGGCCATCTTTGATCAAGGCCATCGACGCCAGCAGTGCCTCATGTGAGTTGTGGGGGCGGCCATCTCCTCCGCCATTTTATTCAACCTCGTGGGCGCCGCCATTTTGTCCACCACACTCGACCGCCACCTTGTCTCCAGACCCGACCACCGCCTCACCCGCACACTAAAGCAGCTCGCTCAGCCATACACTAGCCTCCGTCACACTGGACCAAGCTCGCCCGCATCACCTGTCCAAGTCCATGATGGACATCAAAGTAAACGGCCACGCCACGACCTGCCTGTTCGACAGCGGAATCACGGAGAGTTTCATCCATCCAGACATGGTGAGCCACTACTCCCTCACTGTCCGGCCAACGCGCAACCGGATCTCGATGGCATCGAGGTCCCATTCTACAGACATCAGCGGATACTGTGTTGTGACCCTGTCGGTTAGGGGCACGGAGTATAAAAATTTTAAACTCCTCGTCCTGCCCCATCTCTGCGCTGCCATCCGACTAGGGCTGGACTTCCAATCCCACCTCCAAAGTGCCACTTTGGCATATGGTGGACCCCTCCCCCCACTCACAGTCGACAACCAGCAGCCTTTAAACCGCCCACCGCATTACACCTGCGGCCTATCCACCCTCAAGGTCCCGCCCCCCTCCCTGTTCGCTAACCTCACCTGCGACTGTAAACCCGTCGCCACCAAGAGCAGGCGGTACAACGTCGGGGACAGAGCTTTTTTTAGCTCTGAGGTGCAGCATCTCCTGAAGGAGGGCATCATCGAGAGGAGCAACAGCCCCGGGCATGCCCAGGTCGTAGTCATTAAGACCGGCAATAAAAACCGCCTGGTCATCGACTACAGCCAAACCATAAACCGGTAAACCCAGCTGGACGCATACCCACTTCCCTGCATATCTGATATGGTCAATCAGATTGCACAGTACCGGGTATACTCCACCATCGACCTTAAGTCGGCCTATCACCAACTCCCTATCCACCCTGAGGACCGCCAGTATACCGCCTTCGAGGCGAATGGCCGCCTCTAACACTTCCTTAGGGTTCCCTTCGGCGTCACCAACGGGGTTTCGGTCTTCCAAAGGGAGATGGACCGGATGGTTGACCAGAACGGGCTGCAGGCCACGTTCCCTTATCTAGATAACGTCACCATCTGCGGCCACAACCGGCAGGACCACGATGTTAATCTGGAGAAATTCCTCCGTACGGCCGAACGACTGAACCTCACTTACAATAAGGAGAAAAGTGTGTTTAACACCTCGCGTCTCGCCATCCTCGGCTGCGTAGTAGAGAACGGGGTCATCAGCCCCGACCCCGAAAGAATGCGCCCCCTCATGGAGCTACCCCTCCCCCACTGTCCAAAGGCGCTGAAGAGAACCCTGGGGCTCTTCGCCTACTATGCCCAATGGGTGCCGAATTATGCGGACCAAGCCAGACCCCTCATGAAGTCCACCTCCTTCCCCCGATGGCAGAAGCGTGCGCAGCCTTCTCCCTCATAAAGGGAGCCATTTCTAAGGCCACGATGCACGTGGTGGATGAGTCAATCCCTTTCCAAGTGGAGAGCGATGCATCCGACTTCGCCCTAGCTGCAACCCTTAACCAGGCGGGGAGACCTGTGGCCTTATTCTCAAGGACCCTCCAGGGCCCTGAGATCCGACACTCTTCGGTCGAGAAGGAGGCCCAGGCGATCGTGGAGGCAGTACGACGCTGGAGGCATTACCTGGCAGGCAAACGATTTTCCCTCCTCACCGACCAGCGTTCGGTCGCTTTTATGTTTAATAACAAGCTGAGGGGCAAAATCAAGAACGACAAGATCTTGAGGTGGAGAATCGAGCTCTCCACCTATGATTATGATATCTTGCACCGGCCTGGTAAACTGAATGAACCCCCAGATGCTCTATAACGAAGTACATGCACCAACGCGCAAATTGATAGACTGCAGACCCTCCACAACGACCTCTGCCACCCCGGGGTCACCAGACTTTACCACTTCATTAAGGCCCGCAACCTGCCCTACTCCATCGAGGAGGTCAGGACCATGACCAGGAACTGCCAAACCTGCGCCGAATGCAAACCGCATTTCTTTAGGCCAGACAGAGCAAGCCTGATCAAGGCCACCCGCCCCTTCGAGCGCTTGAGCATCGATTTTAAGGGGCCCGTCCGGTCCTCTGACCGTAATGTGTACTTCCTCAACATCATTGATGAGTACTCCCGTTTCCCCTTTGCCTTCCCCTGCCCAGACATGACCAGTACCACGGTCATCAAATGCCTGAACGACCTCTTCGCCTTGTTCGGGTTCCCGAACTATATACATAGCGACCGGGGCTCATCCTTCATGAGCGAGGAACTTCACCAGTTCCTACTGGCGAGAGGCACTGCTGCAAGCAGGACCACCAGCTACAACCCCCGAGGGAACGGCCAGGTGGAAAGAGAGAACGCGACTGTCTGGAAGGCCGTTCTCTTAGCATTAAAGTCTAAGGGCCTGCCAACCTCTCGCTGGCATGACGTCCTCCCGGCAGCGCTGCATTCCATCCGGTCACTGCTTTGCACGGCCATTAACGCCACCCCCCATGAACGAATGTTTGTTTTCCGCAGGAAGTCGACTACGGGAACCTCGCTACCAACATGGCTGACTTCTGCGGGGCCCGTCTTGCTGCGAAAGCACGTGAGGGCCCATAAAACGGACCCCCTGGTCGAGAGGGTGGACCTCCTGCACGCCAACCCCCAGTTGGCCTATGTGGCATACCCAGACGGGCGGGAGGACACAGTCTCCTTACGAGACCTTGCACCCTTGTGCACCCCTGAGACACCACCGTTACCCCCCACCACCCCCCCAAATCCACCCCAGGTAGACGGCATGCCGGAACCCCACGAGCCTTCGCCGACCACGCAGATACCAGCATTAACATCGGATACGGCATCACCGCCGCCGCTGCTGCGCCGATCAGAGAGACTTACGAGGCCTCCGGACAGACTGACATACCCGAACTGGTAGTACACTTCACCCCGCCGGACTCAAATCTAAACAAGGGGTGAATGTGGTAAACCACTTTTATCGTTCACTATCATTACACTATGGTTATCATTGTTTACACTGATGTATCACTACACAAAGTCACCTCTTGTCACGCTGTTATACCTGGGCTGACCACAGCTGACTCCGCCCATGACTCCGCCTGCTTGCCCAGGTATAAAGGTGGTCGACTGGCTGTTATTCCTCCTTGTTGGAACCGATCACCCACGAGGGTGGGCTCTGTTATTTAGCCAATAAAAACCTATAGTTACTATCTTAACTCGTCGCTTTTCATTGGATGAATTGATAGGTATATCATGCAGGAAGGTGGATTTGGGGATAGTGCGGGAAGGTGGATATGGCGTTATTGCGGGAAGGTGGATTTGGGGTTAGTGCTGGAAGGTGGATCTGGGAAAAGTGCGGGAAGGTAGATTTGGAGATAGTGTGGGAAGGTGAATTTGGGGATAGTGCGGGAATGTGGATTTGGTGAAAGTGCGGGAAGATGGATTTGGGGGTTGTGCAGGTATGTGTATATGGGGTTAGTGCGGGAAGGTGGATTCGGGGTTAGTGCGGGAAGTTGAATTTGGGTTAGTGCAGGAAGGTTGATTTGTGGATAGTGCGGTAAGGTGGATTTGGGGTTAGTGCGGGAAGGTGGATTTGGGGTTAGTGCGGGAAGGTGGATTTGGGGTTAGGGCGGGAAAGTGGATTTGGGGTTAGTGCGGGAAAGTGGATTTGGGGTTATTGCGGGAAGTTGGATTTGGGGATAGTGCTGGAAGGTGGATTTGGGGTTAGTGCGAGAAGGTGGATTTGGAGTTATTGCTGGAAGGTGGATTTGGGGTTCACGCTGGAAGGTGGATTTGGGGTTATTTCGGGAAGGTGGTTTTGGGGTTAGTGTGGGAATGTGGATTTGCGTTTACTGCGGGAAAGTGGATTTGGTTTCAGTGCGGGAAGATGGATTTGGGTGATGGCAGAAATGTGGATTTGGGGTTAGTTTGGGATAGTGGATTTGGGGATAGTGCGGGAAGGTTGATTTGGGATAGTCCGGATGGTGGATTGGCGTAAGAGCATGAAGGTGGATTTGGTGTTAGTGCAGAAATGTAGATGTGGGGTTAGTGCGGGAAGGTGGATTTGGGGAAAGTGTGGGAAGGTGGATTTGGAGTTAGTGCGGGAAGGTGATTTTGGGGTTAGTGCGGGAAGGTGGATTTGGGGTTAGTGCCGGAAGTTGGATTTGGGGATAGTGCGGGAAGGTGGATTTGTGGTTAATGTGGGAAGTTTGATTCGGGATTCGTGCGGGAAGATTGATTTGGGGTTAGTGCAGGAAGGTGGATTTGGGTTTAGTGCTGGAAGTTGGATTTGGATTTAGTGTGGGAAGGTGGATTTCTGGTTAGTGCGGGAAGGTGGATTTGGGGTTCGTGCAGGTATGTGGATTCAGGGATAGTGCGGGAAGGTGGATTTGGGGTTAGTGCGGGAAGATGGATTTGGGGTTAGTTCCAGAAGATGGATTCAGGGTTAGTGTGGGTAGATGGATTTGGGGTGAGTGCGGTATGGTGGATTTTGGGATAGTGTGAGATGGTGGATTTGAGGTTAGTGCGGGAATGTGGATTTAGATTTTGTGCGGGAAAGTGGATTTGTGTGTGTGCGGGAAGATGGATTTGGGTTATGGCAGGCAGGTGGATTTGGGGTTAGTGTGGGAAGGTGGATTCGTGATAGTGCGGGAAGGTGGATTTGGCGTTAATGCGGGAAGGTGGATTTGGTGTTAGTGCCAGAAGATGGATTCAGGTTTAGTGTGGGAAGATGGATTTGTGGTTAGTGCATGAAGGTGGATTTGGGGTTCGCGCTGGAAGGTAGATTTGGGGTTATTGCTGGAAGGTGGATTTGGTGTTAATGCTGGAAGGTGGATTTGGGTTTAGTGCAGGAAGATGGATTTGGGGTTAGCGCAGGTATGTGGATTCGGGGTTAATGCGGGAAGGTGGATTTGGGGTTAGTGCGGGAAGGTGGATTTTGGGTTAGTGCGGGAAAGTGGATGAGGGGATTGTGCGGGAAGGTGCATTTGTGGATAGTGCAGTAAGGTGGATTTGGGATTAGTGCGGGAAGGTGGATTTGGGGTTAGTGCGGGAAGGTGGATTTGGGGATAGTGATGGAAGCTGGATTTGGGGTTAGTGCGAGAAGGTGGATTTGGAGTTATTGCTGGAAGGTGGATTTGGGGTTAGCGCAGGAAGGTGGATTTTTGTTTAGTGCTGGGATGTGGATTTGGGTTTAATGCTGGAAGGTCGATTTGGGGTTAGTGCGAGAATGTGGATTTGATGTTATGGTGTGAAGGTGGATTTGGGGTTACTGTGGGAAGGTGGATTCGTGATAGTGCGGGAAGGTGGATTTGGTGTTAATGCGGGAAGGTGGATTTGGTGTTAGTGCCAGAAGATTGATTCAGGTTTATTGTGGGAAGATGGATTTGTGGTTAGTGCATGAAGGTGGATTTGGGGTTCGCGCTGGAAGGTAGATTTGGGGTTATTGCTGGAAGGTGGATTTGGTGTTAATGCTGAAAGGTGGATTTGGGTTTAGTGCAGGAAGATGGATTTGGGGTTAGCGCAGGTATGTGGATTCGGGGTTAATGCGGGAAGGTGGATTTGGGGTTACTGTGGGAATGTGGATTTGGGTTTACTGCGGGAAAGTGGATTTGGGTTTAGTGCAGGAAGATGGATTTGGGTTATGGCAGGAAGGTGGATTTGCGGTTAGTGTGGGATAGTGGATTTAGGGATAGTGCGAGAAGGTTGATTTGGGGATCGTGCGGAAGGTGGATTGGCATTAGAGCATGAAGGTGCATTTGGGGTTATTGCAGCAAGGTTGATGTGGGGTTAGTGCATGAAGGTGGATTTGGGGATAGTGTGGGAAGGTGGATTTGGGGTTAGTGTGGGAAGGTGGATTTGGAGTTAATGTGGGAAGGTGGATTGGGGTTAGTGCGGGAAGGTGGTTTTGGGGTTAGTGCCGTAAGTTGGATTTGGGTATAGTGCGGGAAGGTGGATTTGGGGTTAGAGCAGGATGGTTGATTTGGAGTTAGTTTGGGAAGGTGGATTTGGGGTTACTGAGGGAAGGTGGATTTGGGGTTATTGCAGGAACGTGGATTAGTTGTTAGTGCGAGAAGTTTGCTTTGTGTTTAGTGCGGGAAGGTTGATTTGGGGTTAGTGCTGGAAGCTGGAATTGGGGTTAGTGTGGGAAGCTGGATTGGGGGTTAGTGCTGGAAGGTGGATTGGGGCTTAGTGCGGGAAGATGGATTTGGGGTTCGAGCTGGAAGGTAGATTTGGGGATATTGCTGGAAGGTGGATTTGTTGTTAGTGCTGGAAGGTGGATTTGGTTTTAGTGCAGGAAGTTGGATTTGGGGTTAGTGCGGGAATGTGGATTTGGGAACAGTGCGGGAAGGTGGATTTGGGGTTAATGCGGTAAGGTTGTTTTGGGGTTAGTGCGGGAAGATGGATTTAGGGTTAGTGCGGGAAGATGGATTTGGGGTTAGTGCAGGAAGGTTGATTTGGGGTTAGTGCGGGAAGGTGGATTTGTCGTTAGTGCGGGAAGGTGGATATGGGGTTAATGCAGGAAGGTGGATTTGGGGTTAGTGACAGAAGATGGATTCAGGTTTAGTGCGGGTAAATGGATTTGGGGTTAGCGCGGGAAGGTGGATTTGGGGTTCAAGCTGGAAGGTGGATTTGGGGTTATTTCGGTAAGGTGGTTTTGCGGTTAGTGTGGGAATGTGGATTTGCGTTTACTGCGGGAAAGTGGATTTGGTTTCAGTGCGGGAAGATGGATTTGGGTGATGGCAGAAATGTGGATTTGGGGTTAGTTTGGGATAGTGGATTTGGGGATAGTGCGGGAAGGTTGATTTGTGGATATTCCGGATGGTGGATTGGCGTAAGATCATGAAGGTGGGTTTGGTGTTAGTGCAGAAATGTAGATGTGGGATTAGTGCGGGAAGGTGGATTGGAGGAAAGTGTGGGAAGGTGGATTTGGAGTTAGTGCGGGAAGGTGATTTTGGGGTTAGTGCGGGAAGGTGGATTTGGGGTTAGTGCCGGAAGTTGGATTTGGGGATAGTGCGGGAAGGTGGATTTGTGGTTAATGTGGGAAGTTTGATTCGGGATTCGTGCGGAAAGGTTGATTTGGGGTTAGTGCAGGAAGGTGGATTTGGGTTTAGTGCTGGAAGTTGCATTTGGATTTAGTGTGGGAAGGTGGATTTCTGGTTAGTGCGGGAAGGTGGATTTGGGGTTCATGGAGGTATGTGGATTCAGGGATAGTGCGGGAAGGTGGATTTGGGGTTAGTGCGGGAAGATGGATTTGGGGTTAGTGCCAGAAGATGGATTCAGGGTTAGTGTGGGAAGATGGATTTGGGGTGAGTGCGGTATGGTGGATTTTGGGATAGTGTGAGATGGTGGATTTGAGGTTAGTGCGGGAATGTGGATTTGGGTTTTGTGCGGGAAAGTGGATTTGTGTGTGTGCGGGAAGATGGATTTGGGTTATGGCAGGCAGGTGGATTTGGGGTTTGTGTGGGATAGTGGATTTGGGGATAGAGCGGGAAGGTTGATTTGGGGAGAGTGCGGGAAGGTGGATTTTGGGATAGTGCGGGAAGGTGGATTTATGTTATGGCAGGTAGGTGGATTTGGGGTTAGTGTGGGATAGTGGATTTGGGGATAGTGCGGGAAGGTTGATTTGGGGAGAGTGCGGGAAGGAGGATTTTGGGATAGTGCGGGAAGGTGAATTTGGGGATAGTACGGGAAGGTGGATTTGGTGTTAGTGTGGGAAGGTGGATTGGGGGACAGTGCGGGATGGTTGATTTGTGGATAGTGCGGGAAGGTGAATTTGGGGATAGTACGGGAAGGTGGATTTGGTGTTAGTGTGGGAAGGTGGATTTGGGGATAGTGCGGGAAGGTTGATTTGTGGATAGTGCGGTAAGGTGGATTTGAGGTTAGTGCGGGAAGGTGGAATTGGGGTTAGTGCGGGAAAGTGGAATTGGGGTTATGCGGGAAGGTGGTTTTGGGGTTAGTGCGGGAAAGTGGATTGGGGTTAGTGCGGGAAGGTGGTTTTGGGGTTAGAGCAGAATGGTTGATTTGGGGTTAGATTGGGAAGGTGGATTTGAGGTTACTGCGGGAAGGTTGATTTGGGGTTATTGTGGGAACGTGGATTTGTTGTTAGTGCGAGAAGATTGATTTGGGTTTAGTGCGGGAAGGTTGATTTGGGGTTAGTCCTGGAAGCTGGAATTGGGGTTAGTGTGGGAAGCTGGATTGGGGGTTAGTGCTGGAAGGTGGATTTGGGGTTATTGCTGGAAGATGGATTTGGTGTTAGTGCTGGAAGGTGGATTTGGGGTTATTGCTGGAAGATGGATTTGGGGTTCGAGCTGGAAGGTGGATGTGGGGTTATTGCTGGAAGGTGGATTTGGGGTTAGTTTGGGAAGCTGGATTGGGGGTTAGTGCTGGAAGGTGGATTGGGGCTTAGTGCAGGAAGATGGATTTGGTGTTCGAGCTGGAAGGTGGATTTGGGGTTATTGCTGGAAGGTGGATTTGGTGTTAGTGCTGGAAGGTGGATTTGGTTTTAGTGCAGGAAGTTGGATTTGGGTTTAGTGCGGGAATGTGGATTTGGGAACAGTGCGGGAAGGTGGATTTGGGGCTAATGCGGTAAGGTAGTTTTGGGGTTAGTGCAGGAAGATGGATTTAGAGTTAGTGCGGGAAGATGGATTTGGGGTTAGTGCAGGAAGGTTGATTTGGGTTTAGTGCGGGAAGGTGGATTTGAGGTTATGGCGTGAAGGTAGATTTGTGGTTACTGTGGGAAGGTGGATTTGGGATTATAGCGGCAAGTTGGATTTGTGGTTTGTGCGGGAAGTTTGATTTGGGGTTAATGCGGGAAGGTGGACATGGGGTTAATGCAGGAAGGTAGATTTGGGGTTAGTGCCAGAAGATGGATTCAGGTTTGTTGCGGGTAGATGGATTTGGGGTTAGCGCAGGAAGGTGGATTTGTGGTTCGCGCTGGAAGGTGGATTTGGGGTTATTTCGGGAAGGTGGATTTGGGGTTAGTTTGGGAATGTGGATTTGGGTTTACTGCGGGAAAGTGGATTTGGTTTTAGTGCGGGAAGATGGATTTGGGTGATGGCAGAAATGTGGATTTGGGGTTAGTTTGGGATAGTGGATTTGGGGATAGTGTGGGAAGGTTGATTTGGGGATAGTGCGGATGGTGGATTGGAGTAAGAGCTTGAAGGTGAATTTGGCGTTAGTGCAGAAATGTAGATGTGGGGTTAGTGCGGGAAGGTGGATTTGGGGAAAGTGTGGGAAGGTGGATTTGGAGTTAGTGCGGGAAGGTGATTTTGGGGTTAGTGCGGGAAGGTGGATTTGGGGTGAGTGCCGGAAGATGGATTTGGGGATCGTGCGGGAAGGTGGATTTGGGGTTAGAGCAGGAAGGTTGATTTGGGGTTAGTTTGGGAAGGTGGATTTGGTGTTCGTGCTGGTAGGTGGATTTGGAGTTATTGCGGGAAGGTGGATTTGGTGTTAGTGCTGGAAGTTGGATTTGGTTTTGGTGCAGGAAGTTGGTTTTGAGGTTATTGCGGGCATGTGGATTTGGGAACAGTGTGGGAAGGTGGAGTTGAGGTTAATGCGGGAAGGTGGATTTGTGGTTAGTGCGGTAAGATGGATTTAGGGTTAGTGCGGGAAGATGGATTTGTGGATAGTGCGGTATAGTGGATTTTGGGATAGTGCGAGAAGGTGGATTTGGGTTTAGTGCGGGAATGCAGATTGGGGTTTAGGGCAGGAATGTGGATTTGAGTTTAGTGCGGAAAGATGGATTTGGATTATGGCAGGAAGGTGGATTTGGGGTTAGTGTGGGATAGTGGATTTGGGGATAGTGCGGGAAAGTTGATTTGGGGAGACTGCGGGAAGGTGGATTTGGGCTTAGCACTGGAAGGTTGATTTGTGGTAATGGCAGGAAGGTGGCTTTGGGGATAGTGCGGGAAGGTGGATTTGGCGTTATTGCGGGAAGGTGGATTTGGGGTTAGTGCGGGAAGGTTGATCTGGGAATAGTGCGGGGAGGTGGATTTGGAGATAGTATGGAAGGTGAATTTGGAGTTAGTGCGGGAATGTGGGTTTGGAGTTAGTGCGGGAAGATGGATTTGGGGTTTCTGCGGATATGTGGATATGGGGATAGTGCAGGAATGTGGATTCGGGGTTAGTGCAGGAAGTTGAATTTGGGTTACTGCAGGAATGTTGATTTGTGGATAGTGCGGTAAGGTGGATTTGGGGTTAGCACTGGAAGGTTGATTTGTGGTAATGGCAGGAAGGTGGCTTTGGGGATAGTGCGGGAAGGTGGATTTGGCATTATTGCGGAAGGTGGATTTGGGGTTAGTGCGGGAAGGTGGAATTGGGGTTAGCGCGGGAATGTGGATTTGGGGTTAGTGCGGGAAAGTGGATTTGGGGTTAGTGCGGGATGTTGAATTTGGGGTTAGTGCGGGAAGTCGGATTTGGGGTTGGTGCGGGAAGGTGGATTTGGGGTTAGTGCGGGAAGTTGGATTTGGGGATAGTGCTGGAAGGTGGATTTGGGGTTTGTGCGAGAAGGTGGATTTGGAGTTACTGCTGGAAGTTGGATTTGGTGTTCGTGCAGGAATGTGGATTTGTGTTTACTGCTGGGATGTGGATTTGGGTTTAGTGCTGGAAAGTGGATTTGTGGTTAGTGCGGGAAGTTAGATTTGGGGTTACGGCGTGAAGGTGGATTTGGGGTTACTGTGGCAAGGTGGGTTTGGGTTTATTGCGGCAAGGTGGATTAGGGATTAGTGCGGGAAATTTGATTCGGGGTTAGTGCGGGAAGGTTGATTTGGGGTTAGTGCCAGAGGATGGATTCAGGTTTAGTGCGGGAAGATGGATTTGTGGTTAGTGCCGGAAGGTTGATTTGCGGTTCGCGCTGGAAGGTTGATTTGGGGTTATTGCGGGAAGGTGGATATTGGTGTTAATGCTAGAAGGTGGATTTGGGTTTAGTGCAGGAAGATGGATTTGGGGTTAGTGCGGGTATGTGGATTCGGGGTTAATGTGGGAAGGTGGATTTGGGGGTAGTGTGGGAATGTGGATTTGGGTTTACTGCGGGAAAGTGGATTTGGGTTTAGTGCGGGAAGATGGATTTGGGTTATGGCAGGAAGGTGGATTTGGGGTTAGTTTGGGATAGTGGATTTAGGGACAGTGCGGGAAGGTTGATTTGGGAATAGTGCGGAAGGTGGATTAGCGTAAGAGCATGAAGGTGCATTTGGGGTTATTGCAGCAAGGTGGATAGAGTCATAGAGTCATAGAGTAATACAGCACTGATAGAAGCCCTTCGGCCCATCGTGTCCGCGCCGGCCATCAAGCCCTGTCTAATCTAAACTCATATTCCAGCATTTGGCCCGTAGCCTTGTATGCTGTGGCATTTCAAGGGCTCATCCAAATGCTTCTTAAATGTTGTGAGGGTTTCTGCCGCCACAACCCTTTCAGGCAGTGAGTTCCAGACTCCAACCACTCTCTGGGTGAAAAAGTTCTTTCTCAAATCCCCTCCAAACCTCCCGCCCTTTACCTTGAATCTATGCCCCCTAGTTATGGACCCCTCTACTAAGGGAAAAAGCTCCTCAGCATCCATCCTATCTAGGCCCATCATCATTTTGTACACCTCAATCATGTCCCCCCTCAGCCTCCTCTGCTCCAAGGAAAACAAACCCAATCTGCCCAGTCTCTCTTCATAGCTGAAGCGCTCCAGCCCTGGTAACATCCTGGTGAACCTCCTCTGCACCCTCTCTAACGCAATCACATCCTTCCTGTAGTGTGGCGACCAGAACTGCACACAGTATTCCAGCTGTGGCCTAACCAGTGTTTTATACAGCTCCATCATAACCTCCTTGCTCTTATATTCAATGCCTCGGCTAATGAAGACAAGTATCCCATATGCCTTTTTTACGACCTTATCCACCTGTTCCGCCGCCTTCAGGGATCTGTGTGCTTGCACACCCAGATCCCTCTGACCCTCCGTCTTGCCTCGGGTCTTTCCATTCATTGTGCATTCCCTTGCCTTGTTAAGTCCCCTCAAAGTGCATCACCTCGCACTTTTCCGGGTTACATTCCATTTGCCACTGTTCCGCCCATCTGACCAACCCATCTATATCGTCCTGCAGACTGAGGCTACCCTCCTCGCTATTTAGCACCCTACGAATTTTTGTATCATCCGCGAACTTACTGATCATATCCTTTGCATTCATATCCAAGTCATTAATGTAGACCACAAACAGCAAGGGTCCCAGCACCGATCCCTGTGGTACCCACTGGCCACAGGCTTCCAGTCACAAAAACAACCTTCGGCCATCACCCTCTGCCTTCTGCCACTAAGCCAGTTTTGTATCCAATGTGCCAAGGCACACTGGATTCCATGGGCTTTTACCTTCTTACCTTGATGTGGGGTTAGTGCGGGAAGGTGGATTGGGGATAGTGCGGGAAGGTGGATTTCGGGTTAGTGTGGGAAGATGGATTTGGAGTTAATGTGAGAAGGTGGATTGGGGTTAGTGCGGGAAGGTGGATTTGGGGTTAGTGCCATAAGTTGGATTTGGGTATAGTGCGGGAAGGTGGATTTGGGGTTAGAGCAGAATGGTTGATTTGGGGTTAGTTTGGGAAGGTCGATTTGTGGTTACGGCGTGAAGGTGGATTTGGGGTTACTGTGGGAAGGTGGGTTTGAAATATTGCGGCAAGGTGGATTTGTGGTTAGTGTGGGAATTTTGATTCGGGGTTAGTGCGGGAAGGTTGATTTGGGGTTAGTGCAGGAAGTTGGATTTGGATTTAGTGTGCGAAGGTGGATTTCTGGTTAGTGCGGGAAGGTGGATTTGGGGTTCGTGCTGGAAGGTGGGTTTGGTGTTATT
This sequence comes from Somniosus microcephalus, assembly GCF_052327205.1. Taxonomy (NCBI): domain Eukaryota; kingdom Metazoa; phylum Chordata; class Chondrichthyes; order Squaliformes; family Somniosidae; genus Somniosus; species Somniosus microcephalus. The sequence goes on from NW_028225183.1 coordinate 31,088,379, forward strand.
GCGGGAAGGTGGATTTGGGGTTAGTGCAGGTATGTGGATTCAGGGATAGTGCGGAAAGGTGGATTTGGGGTTAGTGCGGGAAGATGGATTTGGGGTTCCTGCCAGAAGATGGATTCAGGGTTCGTGTGGGAAGATGGATTTGGGGTGAGTGCGGTATGGTGGATTTTGGGATAGTGTGAGACGGTGGATTTGAGGTTAGTGCGGGAATGTGAATTTGGGTTTTGTGCGGGAAAGTGGATTTGTGTGTGTGCGGGAAGGTGGATTTGGGTTATGGCAGGCAGGTGGATTTGGGGTTAGTGTGGGATAGTGGATTTGGGGATACTGCGGGAAGGTTGATTTGGGGAGAGTGCGGGAAGGTGGATTTTGGGATAGTGTGGGAAGGTGGATTTGTGTTATGGCAGGTAGGTGGATTTGGGGTTAGTGTGGGATGGTGGATTTGGGGATAGTGCGGGAAGGTTGATTTGTGGATAGTGCGGTAAGGTGGATTTGAGGTTAGTGCGGGAAGGTGGAATTGGGGTTAGTGCGGGAAAGTGGAATTGGGGTTAGTGCGGGAAGATGGATTTGGGGTTAGTGCGGGAAGGTGGATTTGGGGTTAGTGCGGGAAGTTGCAATTGTGGTTAGTGCGGGAAGGTGGATTTGGGGTTAGTGCGGGAAGGTGGAATTGGGGTTAGTGCGGGAAAGTGGAATTGGGGTTAGTGCGGGAAAGTGGATTGGGGTTAGTGCGGGAAGGTGGTGTTGGGGTTAGTGCCATAAGTTGGATTTGGGTATAGTGCGGGAAGGTGGATTTGTGGTTAGAGCAGAATGGTTGATTTGGGGTTAGTTTGGGAAGGTGGATTTGAGGTTACTGCGGGAAGGTTGATTTGGGGTTATTGCGGGAACGTGGATTTGTTGTTAGTGCGAGAAGATTGATTTGGGTTTAGTGCGGGAAGGTTTATTTGGGGTTAGTGCTGGAAGCTGGAATTGGGGTTAGTGTGGGAAGCTGGATTGGGGGATAGTGCTGGAAGGTGGATTTGGGGTTATTGCTGGAAGGTGGATTTGGTGTTAGTGCTGGAAGGTGGATTTGGTGTTAGTGCGGGAATGTGGATTTGGGAACAGTGCGGGAAGGTGGATTTGGGGCTAATGCGGTAAGGTAGTTTTGGGGTTAGTGCAGGAAGATGGATTTAGAGTTAGTGCGGGAAGATGGATTTGGGGTTAGTGCAGGAAGGTTGATTTGGGTTTAATGCGGGAAGGTGGATTTGAGGTTTTGGCGTGAAGGTAGATTTGTGGTTGCTGTGGGAAGGTGGATTTGGGATTATAGCGGCAAGGTGGATTTGTGGTTAGTGCGGGAAGTTTGATTTGGGGTTAATGCGGGAAGGTGGACATGGGGTTAATGCAGGAAGGTAGATTTGGGGTTAGTGCCAGAAGATGGATTCAGGTTTGTTGCGGATAGATGGATTTGGGGTTAGCGCGGGAAGGTGGATTTGTGGTTCGCGCTGGAAGGTGGATTTGGGGTTATTTCGGGAAGGTGGATTTGGGGTTAGTTTGGGAATGTGGATTTGGGTTTACTGCGGGAAAGTGGATCTGGTTTTAGTGCGGGAAGATGGATTTGGGTGATGGCAGAAATGTGGATTTGGGGTTAGTTTGGGATAGTGGATTTGGGGATAGTGCGGGAAGGTTGATTTGGGGATAGTGCGGATGGTGGATTGGAGTAAGAGCATGAAGGTGGATTTGGTGTTAGTGCAGAAATGTAGATGTGGGGTTAGTGCGGGAAGGTCGATTTGGGTAAAGTGTGGGAAGGTGAATTTGGAGTTAGTGCGGGAAGGTGATTTTGGGGTTAGTGCGGGAAGGTGGATTTGGGGTTAGTGCCGGAAGATGGATTTGGGGATAGTGCGGGAAGGTGGTTTTGGGGTTAGAGCAGGAAGGTTGATTTGGGGTTAGTTTGGGAAGGTGGATTTGGTGTTCGTGCTGGAAGGTGGATTTGGGGTTATTGCGGGAAGGTGGATTTGGTGTTAGTGCTGGAAGTTGGATTTGGTTTTGGTGCAGGAAGTTGGTTTTGAGGTTATTGCGGGCATGTGGATTTGGGAAGAGTGTGGGAAGGTGGAGTTGAGGTTAATGCGGGAAGGTGGATTTGTGGTTAGTGCAGTAAGATGGATATAGGGTTAGTGCGGGAAGATGGATTTGGGGTTCGTGTGGGAAGGTGGATTTGTGGATAGTGCGGTATAGTGGATTTTGGGATAGTGTGAGAAGGTGGATTTGGGATTAGTGCGGGAATGTAGATTGGGGTTTAGGGCAGGAATGTGGATTTGAGTTTAGTGCGGGAAGATGGATTTGGATTATGGCAGGAAGGTGGATTTGGGGTTAGTGTGGGATAGTGGCTTTGGGGATAGTGCAGGAAAGTTGATTTGGGGAGACTGCGGGAAGGTGGATTTGGGTTTAGCACTGGAAGGTTGATTTGTGGTAATGGCAGGAAGGTGGCTTTGGGGATAGTGCGGGAAGGTGGATTTGGCGTTATTGCGGGAAGGTGGATTTGGGGTTAGTGCGGGAAGGTTGATCTGGGAATAGTGCGGGGAGGTGGATTTGGAGATAGTATGGGAAGGTGAATTTGGAGTTAGTGCGGGAATGTGGGTTTGGAGTTAGTGCGGGAAGATGGATTTGGGGTTTCTGCGGATATGTGGATATGGGGATAGTATAGGAATGTGGATTCGGGGTTAGTGCAGGAAGTTGAATTTGGGTTACTGCAGGAATGTTGATTTGTGGATAGTGCGGTAAGGTGGATTTGGGGTTAGCACTGGAAGGTTGATTTGTGGTAATGGCAGGAAGGTGGCTTTGGGGATAGTGCGGGAAGGTGGATTTGGCGTTATTGCGGAAGGTGGATTTGGGGTTAGTGCGGGAAGGTGGAATTGGGGTTAGCGCGGGAATGTGGATTTGGGGTTAGTGCGGGAAAGTGGATTTGGGGTTAGTGCGGGATGTTGAATTTGGGGTTAGTGCAGGAAGTTGGATTTGGGGTTAGTGCGGGAAGTTGGATTTGGGGTTAGTGCGGGAAGTTGGATTTGGGGATAGTGCTGGAAGGTGGATTTGGGGTTAGTGCGAGAAGGTGGATTTGGGGTTACTGTGGCAAGGTGGGTTTGGGTTTATTGCGGCAAGGTGGATTAGGGATTTGTGCGGGAAATTTGATTCGGGGTTAGTGCGGGAAAGTTGATTTGCGGTTAGTGCAGGAAGGTGGATTTGGGTTTGGTGCTGGAAGTTGGATTTGAAACTAGAGCGGGAAGGTTGATTTCTGGTTTGTGCGGGAAGGTGGATTTGGGGTTCGTGCTGGAAGGTGGATTTGGTGTTAGTGCTGGAAGGTGGATTTGGGTTTAGTGCAGGACGTTGGATTTGGGGTTAGTGCAGGTCTGTGGATTCGGGGATTGTGCGGAAAGGTGGATTTGGGGTTAATGCGGGAAGATGGATTTGGGGTTAGTGCCAGAAGATGGATTCAGGGTTAGTGTGGGAAGATGGATTTGGGGTGAGTGCTGTATGGTGGATTTTGGGATAGGGCGAGACGGTGGATTTGAGGTTAGTGCGGGAATGTGGATTTGGGTTTTGAGCGGGAAAGTGGATTTGGGTGTTTGTGGGAAGATGGATTTGGGTTATGGCAGGCAGTTGGATTTGGGGTTAGTTGGGATAGTGGATTTGGGGATCGTGCGGGAAGGTTGATTTGGGGAGAGTGCGGGAAGGTCGATTTTGGGATAGTGCGGGAAGGTGGATTTGGGTTATGGCAGGTAGGTGGATTTGGGTTTAGTGTGGGATAGTGGATTTGGGGATAGTGTGGGAAGGTTGATTTGGGGAGAGTGCGGGAAGGTGGATTTTGGGATAGTGCGGGAAGGTGGATTTGGGGTTATTGCGGGAAGGCGGATTTGGGGATAGTACGGGATGGTGGATTTGGGGTTAGTGTGGGAAGGTGCATTTGTGGATAGTGCGGGAAGGTTGATTTGTGGATAGTGCGGTAAGGTAGATTTGAGGTTAGTGTGGGAATTTGGGATTGAGGTTAGTGCGGGAAGGTGGATTTGGGGTTAGTGCGGGATTGTGGCTTTGGGGATAGTGCTGGAAGCTGGATTTGGGGTTCGTGCGAGAAGGTCTATTTGGAGTTATTGCTGGAATTTGGATTTGGGGTTAGCGCAGGAAGGTGGATTTGTGTTTAGTGCTGGGATGTGGATTTGGGTTTAGTGCTGGAAGGTGGATTTGGGGTTATGGCGTGAAGGTGGATTTGGGGTTAGTGCGAGAATGTGGATTTGGGGTTATGGCGTGAAGGTGGATTTGGGGTTAGTGCCAGAGGATGGATTCAGGTTTAGTGCGTGAAGATGGATTTGTGGTTAGTGCGGGAAGGTTGATTTGGGGTTCGCGCTGGAACGTTGATTTGAGGTTATTGCGGGAAGGTGGATATTGGTGTTAATGCTGGAAGGTGGATTTGGGTTTAGTGCAGGAAGATGGATTTGGGGTTAGTGCGGGAAGGTGGATCTGGGAATAGTGCGGGAATATGGGTTTGGAGTTAGTGCGGGAAGATGGATTTGGGGTTTGTGCGGGTATGTGGATATGGGGATAGTGTGGGAATGTGGATTCGGGGTTAATGCGGGAAGTTGAATTTGGGTCAGTGCAGGAAGGTTGATTTGTGGATAGTGCGGTAAGGTGGATTTGGGGTTAGGGCGGGAAGGTGGAATTGGGGTTAATGCGGGAAGGTGGATTTGGGGTTAGTGTGGGATGTTGGATTTGGGGTTAGTGCGGGAAGGTGGATTTTGGGTTAGTGCGGGAAGGTGGATTTAGGGTTAGTGCAGGAAGTTGGATTTGGGGTTAGTGCGGGAAGTTGGATTTGGGGTTAGTGCGGGAAGGTGGATTTGGGGTTAGTGCCGGATGTTGAATTTGGGGTTAGTGCGGGAAGTTGGATTTGGGGTTAGTGCGGGAAGGTGGATTTGGGGTTACTGCGGGAAGTTGGATTTGGGGATAGTGCTGGAAGGTGGATTTGAGGTTAGTGCGAGAAGGTGGATTTGGAGTTATTGCTGGAAGTTGGATTTGGTGTTCGTGCAGGAAAGTGGATTTGTGTTTACTGCTGGGATGTGGATTTGGGTTTAGTGCTGGAAAGTGGATTTGTGGTTAGTGTGGGAAGTTAGATTTGGGGTTACGGCGTGAAGGTGGATTTGGGGTTACTGTGGCAAGGTGGGTTTGGGTTTATTGCGGCAGGGTGGATTAGGGTTTAGTGCGGGAAATTTGATTCGGGGTTAGTGCGGGAAGGTTGATTTGGGGTTAGTGCCAGAGGATTGATTCAGGTTTAGTGCGGGAAGATGGATTTGTGGTTAGTGCGGGAAGGTTGATTTGGGGTTCGCGCTGGAAGGTTGATTTGGGGTTATTGCGGGAAGGTGGATATTGATGTTAATGCTGGAAGATGGATTTGGGTTTAGTGCAGGAAGATGGATTTGGGGTTAGTGCGGGTATGTGGATTCGGGGTTAATGTGGGAAGGTGGATTTGGGGGTAGTGTGGGAATGTGGATTTGGGTTTACTGCGGGAAAGTGGATTTGGGTTTAGTGCGGGAAAATGGATTTGGGTTATGGCAGGAAGGTAGATTTGGGGTTCGTGTGGGATAGTGGATTTAGGGACAGTGCGGGAATGTGGATTTGGGTTTTGTGCGGGAAAGTGGATTTGGGTGTGTGCGGGAAGATGGATTTGGGTTATGGCAGGCAGTTGGATTTGGGGTTCATGTGGGATAGTGGATTTGGGGATCGTGCGGGAAGGTTGATTTGGGGAGAGTGCGGGAAGGTGGATTTTGGGATAGTGCGGGAAGGTGGATTTGGGTTATGGCAGGTAGGTGGATTTGGGTTTAGTGTGGGATAGTGGATTTGGGGATAGTGTGGGAAGGTTGATTTGGGGAGAGTGCGGGAAGGTGGATTTTGGGATAGTATGGGTAGGTGGATTTGGAGTTAGTGTGGGAAGGTGCATTTGGGGATAGTGCGCGAAGGTTGATTTGTGGATAGTGCGGTAAGGTAGATTTGAGGTTAGTGTGGGAATTTGGGATTGAGGTTAGTGCGGGAAAGTGGATTTGGGGTTAGTGCAGGAAGGTGGATTTGGGGTTAGTGTGGGATTGTGGATTTGGGGATAGTGCTGGAAGCTGGATTTGGGGTTCGTGCGAGAAGGTCTATTTGGAGTTATTGCTGGAATTTGGATTTGGGGTTAGTGCAGGAAGGTGGATTTGTGTTTCGTGCTGGGATGTGGATTTCGTTTTAGTGCTGGAAGATGGATTTGGGGTTAGTGCGAGAATGTGGATTTGTGGTTAGTGCGGGAAGGTTGATTTGGGGTTCGCGCTGGAAGGTTGATTTGGGGTTATTGCGGGAAGGTGGATATTGGTGTTAATGCTGGAAGGTGGATTTGGGTTTAGTGCAGGAAGATGGATTTGGGGTTAGTGCGGGTATGTGGATTCGGGGTTAATGTGGGAAGGTGGATTTGGGGTTAGTGTGGGAATGTGGATTTGGGTTTACTGCAGGAAAGTGGATTTGGGTTTAGTGCAGGAAGATGGATTTGGGGTTAGTGCGGGTATGTGGATTCGGGGTTAATGTGGGAAGGTGGATTTGGGGGTAGTGTGGGAATGTGGATTTGGGTTTACTGCGGGAAAGTGGATTTGGGTTTAGTGCGGGACGATGGATTTGGGTTATGGCAGGAAGGTGGATTTGGGGTTAGTGTGGGATAGTGGATTGAGGGACAGTGCGGGAAGGTTGATTTGGGAATAGTGCGGAAGGTGGATTAGCGTAAGAGCATGAAGGTGCATTTGGGGTTATTGCAGCAAGGTGGATAGTCATAGAGTCATAGAGTAATACAGCACTGATAGAAGCCCTTCGGCCCATCGTGCCCGCGCCGGCCATCAAGCCCTGTCTAATCTAAACCCATATTCCAGCATTTGGCCTGTAGCCTTGTATGCTATGGCATTTCAAGGGCTCATCCAAATGCTTCTTAAATTTTGTGAGGGTTTCTGCCTCCACAACCCTTTCAGGCAGTGAGTTCCAGACTCCAACCACCCTCTGGGTGAAAAAGTTCTTTCTCAAATCCCCTCCAAACCTCCCGCCCTTTACCTTGAATCTATGCCCCCTAGTTATGGACCCCTCTACTAAGGGAAAAAGCTCCTCAGCATCCATCCTCTCTATGCCCCTCATAATTTTGTGCACCTCAATCATGTCCCCCCTCAGCCTCCTCTGCTCCAAGGAAAACAAACCCAATCTGCCCAGTCTCTCTTCATAGCTGAAGCGCTCCAGCCCTGGTAACATCCTGGTGAACCTCCTCTGCACCCTCTCTAACGCAATCACATCCTTCCTGTAGTGTGGCGACCAAAACTGCACACAGTATTCCAGCTGTGGCCTAACCAGTGTTTTATACAGCTCCATCATAACCTCCTTGCTCTTATATTCAATGCCTCGGCTAATGAAGATAAGTACCCCATATGCCTTTTTTACCACCTTATCCACCTGTTCCACCGCCTTCAGGGATCTGTGTACTTGCACACCCAGATCCCTCTGACCCTCCGTCTTGCCTCGGGTCTTTCCATTCATTGTGTATTCCCTTGCCTTGTTAAGTCCCCTCAAAGTGCATCACCTCGCACTTTTCCGGGTTACATTCCATTTGCCACTGTTCCGCCCATCTGACCAACCCATCTATATCGTCCTGCAGACTGAGGCTACCCTCCTCGCTATTTAGCACCCTACGAATTTTTGTATCATCCGCGAACTTACTGATCATATCCTTTGCATTCATATCCAAGTCATTAATGTAGACCACAAACAGCAAGGGTCCCAGCACCGATCCCTGTGGTACCCCACTGGCCACAGGCTTCCAGTCACTAAAACAACCTTCGGCCATCACCCTCTGCCTTCTGCCACTAAGCCAGTTTTGTATCCAATGTGCCAAGGCACCCTGGATTCCATGGGCTTTTACCTTCTTACCTTGATGTGGGGTTAGTGCGGGAAGGTGGATTGGGGTTAGTGCGGGAAGGTGGATTTGGGGTTAGTGCCATAAGTTGGATTTGGGTATAGTGCGGGAAGGTGGATTTGGGGTTAGAGCAGAATGGTTGATTTGGGGTTAGTTTGGGAAGGTGGATTTGGTGTTACTGTGGGAAGGTGGATTTGGGGATAGTGCGGGAAGGTGCATTTGGGGTTAGTGTGGGAAGGTGGATTTGGTGTTATTGCGGGAACGTGGATTTGTTGTTAGTGCGAGAAGATTGATTTGGGTTTAGTGCGGGAAGGTTGATTTGGGGTTAGTGCTGGAAGCTGGAATTTGGGTTAGTGGGGGAAGCTGGATTGGGGGTTAGTGCGGGAAAGTGGATTGGGGCTTAGTGCGGGAAGATGGATTTGGGGTTCGAGCTGGAATGTGGATTTGTGGTTATTGCTGGAAGGTGGATTTGGTGTTAGTGCTGGAAGGTGGATTTGGTTTTAGTGCAGGAAGTTGGATTTGGGGTTAGTGGGGGAAGCTGGATTGGGGCTTAGTGCGGGAAGATGGATTTGGGGTTCGAGCTGGAAGCTGCATAGTGCAGGAAGGTTGATTTGCGGATAGTGCGGATGGTGGATTGGCGTAAGAGCATGAAGGTGGATTTGGTGTTAGTGCAGAAAGATAGATGTGGGGTTAGTGCGGGAAGGTGGATTTGGGGATAGTGTTGGAAGGTGGATTTGGGGTTAGTGCGGGAAGGTGGATTTGGAGTTAGTGCAGGAAGTTGGATTTGGGGTTAGTGGGGGAAGCTGGATTGGGGCTTAGTGCGGGAAGATGGATTTGGGGTTCGAGCTGGAAGGTGCATTTGGTTTTAGTGCAGGAAGATGGATTTGGGGTTAATGCGGTAAGGTTGGTTTGGGGTTAGTGCGGGAAGATGGATTTAGGGTTCGTGTGGGAAGATGGATTTGGGGTTAGTGCAGGAAGGTTGATTTGGGGTTAGTGCAGGAAGGTGGATTTGGGGTTATGGCGTGAAGCTGGATTTGGGGTTACTGAGGGAAGGTGGAATTGGGATTATTGCGGCAAGGTGGATTTGTGGTTAGTGCGGGAAGTTTGATTTGGGGTTAATGCGGGAAAGTTGATTTGGGATTCGTGCGGGAAGGTGGATTTGGGGTTAGTGCTGGAAGGTGGAATTGTGTTTAGTGTGGGAAGTTGGATTTGTGGTTAGTGCGGGAGGGTGGCTTTGGGGTTCATGCTGGAAGGTAGATTTGGGGTTATTGCGGGAAGGTGGATTTGGTGTCAGAGCTGGAAGGTGGATTTGGGTTTAGTGCAGGAAGTTGAATTTGGGGTTAGAGCGTGTATGTGGATTCGGGGATAGTGCGGGAAGGTGGATATGCGGTTAATGCAGGAAGGTGGATTTGGGGTTAGGGCCAGAAGTTGGATTCAGGTTTAGTGCGGGTAGATGGATTTGGGGTTAGCGCGGGAAGGTGGATTTGGGGTTATTTCGGGAAGGTGGATTTGGGGTTAGTGTGGGAATGTGGATTTGGGTTTACTGCGGGAAAGTGGATTTGCTTTTAGTGCTGGAAGATGGATTTGGGTTATGGCAGAAATGTGGATTTGGGGTTAGTTTGGGATAGTGGATTTGGGCATAGTGCAGGAAGGTTGATTTGCGGATAGTGGATTGGCGTAAGAGCATGAAGGTGGATTTGGTGTTAGTGCAGAAAGATAGATGTGGGGTTAGTGCGGGAAGGTGGATTTGGGGATAGTGTTGGAAGGTGGATTTGGGGTTAGTGCGGGAAGGTGGATTTGGAGTTAGTGCAGGAAGGTGAATTTGGGGTTAGTGCGGGAAGGTGGATTTGGGGTTTGTGCCGGAAGTTGGAATTGGGATAGTGCGGGAAGGTGGATTTGGGGTTTGAGCAGGAAGGTTGATTTGGGGTTAGTTGGGAAGGTGGATTTGGGGTTACTGCAGGAAGGTGGATTTGGGGATAGTGCGGAAAGGTGCATTTGGGGTTCGTGCGGGAAGGTGGATTTGGGGTTATTGCGGGAAGGTGGATTTGGTGTTAGTGCTGGAAGTTGAATTTGTTTTTGGTGCACGAAGTTGGTTTTGGGGTTGGTGCGGGCATGTGGATTTGGGAACAGTGTGGGAAGGTGGAATTGAGGTTAATGCGGGAAGGTTGATTTGTGGTTAGTGCGGTAAGATGGATTTAGGGTGAGTGCGGGAAGATGGATTTGGGGTTAGTGTGGGAAGGTGGATTTGTGGATAGTGCGGTATGGTGGATTTTGGGATAGTGCGAGAAGGTGGATTTGTGGTTAATGCGGGAATGTGGATTGGGGTTTAGGGCAGGAATGTGGATTTGAGTTTAGTGCGTGAAGATGGATTTGGGTTATGGCAGGAAGTTGGATTTGGTGTTAGTGTGTGATAGTGGATTTGGGGATAGTGCAGAAAGGTTGATTTGGGGAGAGTGCGGGAAGGTGGATTTGGGGATAGTGCAGATAGTGGATTGGCGTAAGTGCATGAAAGTGGATTTGTGGTTAGTTCAGGAAGGTGAATTTGGGGTTAGTGCGGGAAGGTGGATTTGGGGATAGTGCAGGAAGGTCGATTTGGGTTAACGCGGGAAGGTGGATTTGGGGTTCATGCGGGAATTTGGATTTGGTGTACGTGCAGGATGGTGGATTTGTGGTTTATGAGGGAAGGTGGTTTTGGGGTTACTGCGGGAATGTGGATTTGGAGTTAGTGCGGGAAGGTGGATTTGGGGTTAGAGCTGGAAGTTGGATTTGGGGTTAGTGTGGGAAAGTGGACTTGGGTTTAGTGCGGGAAGGAGGATCTGGGGTTAGAGCAGGAAGTTGGAATTGGGGTTAGTGCGGGATGGTCGATTTGGGGATAGTTTGGGAAGTTGGATTTGGGGTTAATGTGGGAAGGTGGATTTGGTGTTACTGCGGGAAGGTGGATTTGGGTATAGTGTGGGAAGGTGCATTTTTGGTTAGTGCGGGAAGGTGGATTTAGGGTTATTGTGGGAAGGTGGATTTGGGGTTAGCGCGAGAAGTTTGATTTGGTTTTAGTGCGGGAAGGTTCATTTGGGGTTAGTGCTGGAAGGTGGATTTGGGGTTAGTGTGGGAAGGAGGATTGCGGGTTAGTGCTGGAAGGTGAATTTGGCGTTAGTGCTGGAAGGTGGATCTGGTTTTAGTGCAGGAAGTTGGATTTGGGTTTAGTGCGGGAATGTGGATTTGGGAATAGTGCGGGAAGGTGGATTTGGGGATAGTGCGGGAAGGTGGATTTGGGGTTAGAGCAGAATGGTTGATTTGGGGTTAGTTTGGGAAGGTGGATTTGGGGTTACTGTGGGAAGGTGGATTTGGGGATAGTGCGGGAAGGTGCATTTGGGGTTAGTGTGGGAAGGTGGATTTGGTGTTATTGCGGGAACGTGGATTTGTTGTTAGTGCGAGAAGATTGATTTGGGTTTAGTGCAGGAAGGTTGATTTGGGGTTAGTGCTGGAAGCTGGAATTTGGGTTAGTGGGGGAAGCTGGATTGGGGGTTAGTGCGGGAAGGTGGATTGGGGCTTAGTGCGGGAAGATGGATTTGGGGTTCGAGCTGGAAGGTGGATTTGGGGTTATTGCTGGAAGGTGGATTTGGTGTTAGTGCTGGAAGGTGGATTTGGTTTTAGTGCAGGAAGTTGGATTTGGGGTTAGTGGGGGAAGCTGGATTGGGGCTTAGTGCGGGAAGATGGATTTGGGGTTCGAGCTGGAAGCTGCATAGTGCAGGAAGGTTGATTTGCGGATAGTGCGGATGGTGGATTGGCGTAAGAGCATGAAGGTGGATTTGGTGTTAGTGCAGAAAGATAGATGTGGGGTTAGTGCGGGAAGGTGGATTTGGGGATAGTGTTGGAAGGTGGATTTGGGGTTAGTGCGGGAAGGTGGATTTGGAGTTAGTGCAGGAAGTTGGATTTGGGGTTAGTGGGGGAAGCTGGATTGGGGCTTAGTGCGGGAAGATGGATTTGGGGTTCGAGCTGGAAGGTGCATTTGGTTTTAGTGCAGGAAGATGGATTTGGGGTTAATGCGGTAAGGTTGGTTTGGGGTTAATGCGGGAAGATGGATTTAGGGTTCGTGTGGGAAGATGGATTTGGGGTTAGTGCAGGAAGGTTGATTTGGGGTTAGTGCAGGAAGGTGGATTTGGGGTTATGGCGTGAAGCTGGATTTGGGGTTACTGAGGGAAGGTGGAATTGGGATTATTGCGGCAAGGTGGATTTGTGGTTAGTGCGGGATGTTTGATTTGGTGTTAATGCGGGAAAGTTGATTTGGGATTCGTGCGGGAAGGTGGATTTGGGGTTAGTGCTGGAAGGTGGAATTGTGTTTAGTGTGGGAAGTTGGATTTGTGGTTAGTGCGGGAGGGTGGCTTTGGGGTTCATGCTGGAAGGTAGATTTGGGGTTATTGCGGGAAGGTGGATTTGGTGTCAGAGCTGGAAGGTGGATTTGGGTTTAGTGCAGGAAGTTGAATTTGGGGTGAGAGCGTGTATGTGGATTCGGGGATAGTGCGGGAAGGTGGATATGCGGTTAATGCAGGAAGGTGGATTTGGGGTTAGTGCCAGAAGTTGGATTCAGGTTTAGTGCGGGTAGATGGATTTGGGGTTAGCGCGGGAAGGTGGATTTGGGGTTATTTCGGGAAGGTGGATTTGGGGTTAGTGTGGGAATGTGGATTTGGGTTTACTGCGGGAAAGTGGATTTGCTTTTAGTGCTGGAAGATGGATTTGGGTTATGGCAGAAATGTGGATTTGGGGTTAGTTTGGGATAGTGGATTTGGGCATAGTGCAGGAAGGTTGATTTGCGGATAGTGCGGATGGTGGATTGGCGTAAGAGCATGAAGGTGGATTTGGTGTTAGTGCAGAAAGATAGATGTGGGGTTAGTGCGGGAAGGTGGATTTGGGGATAGTGTTGGAAGGTGGATTTGGGGTTAGTGCGGGAAGGTGGATTTGGAGTTAGTGCAGGAAGGTGAATTTGGGGTTAGTGCGGGAAGGTGGATTTGGGGTTTGTGCCGGAAGTTGGAATTGGGATAGTGCGGGAAGGTGGATTTGGGGTTTGAGCAGGAAGGTTGATTTGGGGTTAGTTGGGAAGGTGGATTTGGGGTTACTGCAGGAAGGTGGATTTGGGGATAGTGCGGAAAGGTGCATTTGGGGTTCGTGCGGGAAGGTGGATTTGGGGTTATTGCGGGAAGGTGGATTTGGTGTTAGTGCTGGAAGTTGAATTTGTTTTTGGTGCACGAAGTTGGTTTTGAGGTTGGTGCGGGCATGTGGATTTGGGAACAGTGTGGGAAGGTGGAATTGAGGTTAATGCGGGAAGGTTGATTTGTGGTTAGTGCGGTAAGATGGATTTAGGGTGAGTGCGGGAAGATGGATTTGGGGTTAGTGTGGGAAGGTGGATTTGTGGATAGTGCGGTATGGTGGATTTTGGGATAGTGCGAGAAGGTGGATTTGTGGTTAATGCGGGAATGTGGATTGGGGTTTAGGGCAGGAATGTGGATTTGAGTTTAGTGCGGGAAGATGGATTTGGGTTATGGCAGGAAGTTGGATTTGGTGTTAGTGTGTGATAGTGGATTTGGGGATAGTGCAGAAAGGTTGATTTGGGGAGAGTGCGGGAAGGTGGATTTGGGGATCGTGCAGATAGTGGATTGGCGTAAGTGCATGAAAGTGGATTTGTGGTTAGTTCAGGAAGGTGAATTTGGGGTTAGTGCGGGAAGGTAGATTTGGGGATAGTGCAGGAAGGTCGATTTGGGTTAACGCGGGAAGGTGGATTTGGGGTTCATGCGGGAATTTGGATTTGGTGTACGTGCAGGATGGTGGATTTGGGGTTTATGAGGGAAGGTGGTTTTGGGGTTACTGCGGGAATGTGGATTTGGAGTTAGTGCGGGAAGGTGGATTTGGGGTTAGAGCTGAAAGTTGGATTTGGGGTTAGTGTGGGAAAGTGGACTTGGGTTTAGTGCGGGAAGGAGGATCTGGGGTTAGAGCAGGAAGTTGGAATTGGGGTTAGTGTGGGATGGTCGATTTGGGGATAGTTTGGGAAGTTGGATTTGGGGTTAATGTGGGAAGGTGGATTTGGTGTTACTGCGGGAAGGTGGATTTGGGTATAGTGTGGGAAGGTGCATTTTTGGTTAGTGCGGGAAGGTGGATTTCGGGTTATTGCGGGAAGGTGGATTTGGGGTTAGCGCGAGAAGTTTGATTTGGTTTTAGTGCGGGAAGGTTCATTTGGGGTTAGTGCTGGAAGGTGGATTTGGGGTTAGTGTGGGAAGGAGGATTGCGGGTTAGTGCTGGAAGGTGAATTTGGGGTTAGTGCTGGAAGGTGGATCTGGTTTTAGTGCAGGAAGTTGGATTTGGGTTTAGTGCGGGAATGTGGATTTGGGAATAGTGCGGGAAGGTGGATTTGGGGATAGTGCGGGAAGGTAAATTTGTGGTTAGTGCGGGAAGGTGGATTTGGGGTTAGTGCAGGAATGTTGATTTGTGGTTAGTGCGGTATGGTGGATTTTGGGATAGTGCGAGAAGATGGATTTGGTGTTAGTACGGGAATGTGGCTTTGGGAACGGTGCGGGAAGGTGGATTTGGGGTTAATGCGGGAAGGTTGATTTGGGGTTAGTGAGGGAAGATCGAATTAGGGTAAGTGAGTGAAGATGGATTTGGGGTTAGTGCAGGAATGTTGATTTGGGAATAGTGCTGGAAGGTGGATTTGGGTTTAATGCAGGAAGGTGGAATTGGGATTACTGCGGGAAGATGGATTTGGGGTTAGTGCGGGAAGGTGGATTTGGGGAAAGTGTGGGAAGATGGATTTCGGGTAAGTGGAGCAAGATGGATTTGTGGTTAGTGCGGGAAGGTGGATTTGTGGATAGTGCAGTATGGTGGATTTTGGGATAGTGCGAGAAGGTGGATTTTGGGTTAGTGCGGGAATGTGGATTGGGGTTTAGGGCAGGAATGTGGATTTGGGTTTAGTGCGGGAAGATGGATTTGGGTTATGGCAGGAAGGTGGATTTGAGGTTAGTGTGGAATAGTGGATTTGGGGATAATGCGTGATGGTTGTTTTGGGGAGAGTGCGGGAATTGGATTTGGGGATAGTGCAGATGGTGGATTGGCATAAGTGCATGAAGGTGGATTTGGGGTTAGTGCAGGAAGGTGGATTTGGGGTTAGTGCGAGAGGGTGGATTTGGGGATAATGCGGGAAGGTGGATTTGGGTTTAGTGAGTGAAGGTGGATTTGGAGTTAGTGCGGGATGTTGGATTTGGGGTTAATGCGGGAAGGTGGATTTGGGGTTAGTGCGGGAAGGTGGATTTGGAGTTACTGCGGGAAGGTGGATTTGGGGTTACTGTGGGAATGTGGGTTTGTGGTTAATGCGGGAAGGTGGATTTGCGGTTAGTGCGGGAAGGTGGATTTGGGGTTAGTGCGGGAATGTGGATTTGTGAATCGTGCGGGAAGGTGGATTTGGGGTTAATGCAGCAAGGTGGATTAGGAGTTAGTGCGGAAAGGTGGATTTGGCGTTTAGTGCGGGAAGGAGGATTTCGGGATAGTGCGGGAATGTGGATTTGTGGTTAATGCGGGAAAGTGGATTTGGGGATAGATCAGGAATGTGGATTTGGTGATAGTGCGGGAAAGTGGACTTGGGGTAATGCTGGAATGAGGATCTGGGGTTAAAGGAGGAAGTTGGATTTGAGGCTAGTGCGGGAAGTTGGATTTGACGATAGTTAGGGAAGTTGGATTTGGGGTTTGAGTGGGAAGGTGGATTTGGGGTTACTGCGGGAAGGTGGATTTGGGGATAGTGCAGGAAGCTGCATTTTGGGTTAGTGCTGGAAGTTGGATTTGGGGATATTGCGGGAAGGTGGATTTGGGGTTCGTGAGAGAAGTTTGATTTGGTTCTGGTGCGGGAAAGTTGATTTGGGGTTAGTGCTGGAAGGTGGATTTGGGGTTAGTGTGGGAAGGTGGATTTGGGATTATTGCTGCAAGGTGGATTTGTGGTTAGTGCGGGAAGTTTGATTTGGGGTTAGCGCGGGAAGGTTGATTTGGGGTTAGTGCGGGATGGTGGATTTGGGGTTAGTGCTGGAAGGTGGATTTGTGTTTAGTGCGGGAAGGTAAATTTGTGGTTAGTGCGGGAAGGTGGATTTGGGGTTCGTACTGGAAGGTAGATTTGTGGTTATTGCGGGAAGGTGGATTTGGTGTTAGTGCTTGAAGGTGGATTTGTGTTTAGTGCAGGAAGTTTGATTTGGGGTTAGTGCGTGTATGTGGAATCGGGGATAGTGCGGTAAGGTGGATATGGGGTTAATGCAGGAAGATGGATTTGGGTTTAGTGCCAGAAGATGGATTCAGGTTTAGTGCGGGTAGATGGATTTGTGGTTAGCGCGGGAAGGTGGGTTTTGGGTTCGCGCTGGAAGGTGGATTTGGAGTTAGTGCTGGAAGGTGGATTTGGGTTTAGTGCAGGAAGTTGGATTTGTGGTTAGTGCGGGTATGTGGATTTGGGTTTACTGCGGGAAAGTGGATTTGGTTTTAGTGTGGGAAGATGGATTTGGGTTATGGCAGGAATGTGGATTTGGGGTTAGTGTGGGATAGTGGATTTGGGGATAGTGCAGGAAGGTTGATTTGGAGATAGTGCAGATGGTGGAATGAGATAAGAGCATAAAGGTGGATTTGGGGTTAGTGCCGGAAGTTGGATTTGGGGATAGTGTGGGAAGGTGGATTTGGGGTTAAAGCAGGAAGCTTGATTTGGGGTTAGTTTGGAAAGGTGGATTTGGTGTTACTGCGGGAAGGTTGATTTGTGGATAGTGCGGGATGGTGGATTTGGAGTTAGTGCTGGAAGGTGGATTTGTGTTTAGTGCGGGAAGGTAAATTTGTGGTTAGTGCGGGAAGATGGATTTGGGGTTCGTACTGGAAGGTAGATTTGTGTTTATTGCGGGAAGGTGGATTTGGTGTTAGTGCGGGATGGTGGATTTGGGGTTAGTGCTGGAAGGTGGATTTGTGTTTAGTGCGGGAAGGTAAATTTGTGGTTAGTGCGGGAAGGTGGATTTGGGGTTCGTACTGGAAGGTAGATTTGTGGTTATTGCGGGAAGGTGGATTTGGTGTTCGTGCTTGAAGGTGGATTTGTGTTTAGTGCAGGAAGTTGGATTTGGGGTTAGAGCGTGTATGTGGAATCGGGGATAGTGCAGTAAGGTGGATATGGGGTTAATGCAGGAAGGTGGATTTGGGTTTAGTGCCAGAAGATGGATTCAGGTTTAGTGCTGGTAGATGGATTTGTGGTTAGTGCGGGTATGTGGATTTGGGTTTACTGCGGGAAAGTGGATTTGGTTTTAGTGTGGGAAGATGGATTTGGGTTATGGCAGGAATGTGGATTTGGGGTTAGTGTGGGATAGTGGATTTGGGGATAGTGCAGGAAGGTTGATTTGGGGATAGTGCAGATGGTGGAATGAGATAAGAGCATAAAGGTGGATTTGGGGTTAGTGCAGGAAGGTAGATGTGGGATTAGTGCGGGAAGGTGGATTTGGGGTTAGTGCGGGAAGGTGGATTTGGTGTTAGTGCGGGAAGGTGGATTTGGGGTTAGTGCAGGAAGGTGGATTTGGGGTTAGTGCCGGAAGTTGGATTTGGGGATAGTGTGGGAAGGTGGATTTGGGGTTAAAGCAGGAAGGTTGATTTGGGGTTAGTTTGGAAAGGTGGATTTGGGGTTACTGTGGGAAGGTTGATTTGTGGATAGTGCGGGACGGTGTATTTGGGGTTATTGCGGGAAGGTGGATTTGGTGTTAGTGCTGGAAGGTGGATTTGGTTTTAGTGCAGGAAGTTGGATTTGTGGTTAGTGCGGGCATGTGGATTTGGGAACAGTGCGGGAAGGTGGATTTGGGGTTAATGCGGGAAGATTGATTTGGGATTAGTGCTGTAATATGGATTTAGGGTTAGTGCGGGAAGATGGATTTGGGGCTAGTGTGGGAAGGTGGATTTGTGGATAGTGCGGTATGGTGGATTTTGGGAAAGTGCGAGAAGGTGGATTTGGGTTTAGTGCGGGAATGTGGATTGGGTTTAGGGCAGGAATGTGGTTTTGAGTTTAGTGCGGGAAGATGGATTTGGGTTATGGCAGTAAGGTGGATTTGGTGTTAGTGTGGGATAGTAGATTTGGGGATAGTGCAGCAAGGTTGATTTGGGGAGAGTGCGGGAAGGTGGATTAGGGGATAGTGCAGATAGTGGATTGGCGTAAGTGCATGAAGGTGGATTTGGGGTTCGTGAAGGAAGGTAGATTTGGAGTTAGTGCGGGAAGGTGGATTTGGGGATAGTGCGGGAAGGTGGATTTGGGTTACTGCGGGAAGGTGGATTTGGGGTTAATGCGGGAAGGTGGATTTGGAGTTAGTGAGGGAAGGTGGATTTGGGGTTTATGCGGGAAGGTGGATTTGGGGTTAATGCGGAAGGTGGATTTGGGGTTAGTGCGGGAAGATCGATTTGGAGATAGTTCGGGAAGTTGGATTTGGGTTTAGTGTGGGAAGTTGGATTTGGGGTTACTGCAGGAAGGTGGATCTGGGTATAGTGCGGGAAAGGAAATTTTGGTTTAGTGCGGGAAGGTGGATTTGCGGTTATTGCCGGAAGGTGGTTTTGGGGCTAGTGCGAGAAGTTTGATTTGGTTTTAGTGTGGGAAGGTTGATTTGGGTTTAGTACTGGAAGGTGGATTTGGTGTTAGTGTGGGAAGGTGGATTGTGGCTTAGTTCTGGAAGGTGAATTTGGGGTTAGTGCGGGAAGATGGATTTGGGGTTCATGCTGGAAGATGGATTTGGGGTTATTGCAGGAAGGTGGATTAGGTTTTAGTGCAGGAAGTTGGATTTGGGTTTAGTGCGGAAATGTGGATTTGGGAATTGTGCGGTTAGGTAGATTTGAGGTTAATGCGGGAAGGTGGATTCGGGGTTAGTGCAGGAAAATGGATTCAGGCTTAGCACGGGAAGGTAGATTTGGGGTTAGTGCGGGAAGGTGGATTGGGGTTTGTGCTGGAAGGTGGATTTGGGGTTAGTGCGGAAAGGTGGAATTGGCGTTAGTGCGGGCAGGGGGATTTGGGGATAGTGCGGGAAGGTTGATTTGCGGATAGTGCGGGAAGGTTGATTTGGGGAGAGTGCGGTAAAGTAAATTTGGGGTTAGTGCGGGAAGGTGGATTTGAGGTGAGTGTGGGAATGTTGATTTGTGGATCGTGCGGTATGGTGGATTTTAGGATAGTGCGAGAAGATGGATTTGGGGTTAGTGCGGGAATGTGGATTTGGGAACAGTGCGGGAAGGTGGATTTGGGGTTAATGCGGGAAGGTTGATTTGGGGTTAGTGTGGGAAGATGGATTTGGGGTTAGTGCGGGAAGGTGGATTTGTGGATAGTGCGGTATGGTGGATTTTGGGATAGTGCGAGAAGGTGGATTTGGGGTTAGTGCAGGAATGTTGATTTGGGAATAGTATGGGACGGTGGATTTGGGGTTAAAGCGGGAAGGTGGATTCGGGGTTAGTGCGGGAAGATGGAACTCGGGTTAGTGCGGGAAGTTGGATTTGGGGATAGTGCGGGAAGATAGATTTAGGTTTAGTGCAGGAAGATGAATTTATGGTTAGTGCGGGAAGGTGGATTTGTGGATAGTGCAGTATGGTGGATTTTGGGATAGTGCGAGAAGGTGGATTTGGTGTTGGTGCGAGAATGTGGATTGGGGTTTAGGGCAGGAATGTGGATTTGGGTTTAGTGCGGGAAGAAGGATTTGGGTTATGGCAGGAAGCTGGATTTGGGGTTGGTGTGGGATAGTGGATTTGGGGATAGTGCGTGAAGTTTGATTTGGGGAGAGTGCGGGACTTGGATTTGGGGAAAGTGCAGATGGTGGATTGGCGTAAGTGCATGAATGTGGATTTGGGTTTTGTGCAGGAAGGTGGATTTTGGGTTAGTGCAGGAAGGGGATTTGGGGATAGTGCGGGAAGGTGGATTTGGGTTTAGTGAGTGAAGGTGGATTTGGAGATAATGCGGGAAGTTCGATTTGGGGTAAATGCGGGAAGGTGGATTTGGGGTTAGTGCGGGAAGGTGGATTTGGAGTTAGTGTGGGAGGGTGGATTTGGTGTTACTGTGGAAATGTGGATTTGTGGTTAATGCGGGAAAGTGGATTTGCGGTTAGTGTGAGAAGGTGGATTGGGATTAGTGCGGGAATTTATATTTGTGAATAGTGCGGGAAGGTGAATTTGGGGTTAATGCAGGAAGGTGGATTAGGAGTTAGTGCGGAAAGGTGGATTTGGGGTTTATTGCGGGAAGGAGGATTTGGGGATAGTGCAGGAAGGTAGATTTGGGGTTAGTGTGGGAATGTCGATTTGTAGTTAGAGCAGGAAGGTGGATTTGGTGTTAGTGCGGGAAAGTGGACTTGGGGTTAGTGCGGGAAGGAGGATCTGGGCTCAGAGCAGGAAGTTGGATTTGAGGTTAGTGCGGGAAGGTGGATTTGGTGATAGTTAGGGATGTTGGATTTGGGGTTAGTGTGGGAAGGTTGATTTGTGGTTACTGCAGGAAGGTGGATTTGGGGATATTGCGGGAAGGTGCATTTTGGGTTAGTGCGGGAAGTTGGATTTGGGGTTATTGCGGGAAGTTGGATTTGGGGTTAGTGAGAGAAGTTTGATTTGGTTTTAGTGCGGGAAGGTTGATTTGGAGTTAGTGCTGGAATGTGGATTTGGGGCAAGTGCGGGAAGATGGATTTGGGTTCGTGCTGGAAGGTGGATTTGTGGTTATTGCGGGAAGGTGGATTTGGAGTTAGTGCTGGAAGGTGGATTTGGTTTTAGTGCATGAAGTTGGATTTGGGTTTAGTGCGGGAATGTGGATTTGTGAATAGTGCGGGAAGGTGGATTTTGGGTTAATGCGGGAAGGTGGATTTGGGTTTAGTTCTGGAAGATGGATTTAGGGTTAGCACGGGAAGGTAGATTTGGAGTTAGTGCGAGAAGGTGGATTTGGCGTTTGTGCTGGAAGGTGGATTTGGCGTTAGTGTGGGCATGCGGATTTGGGGATAGTGCATGAAGGTTGATTTGTGGATAGAGCAGGAAGGTGGATTTGGGGATTGTGCGGGAAGGTAAATTTGGGGTTAGAGCGGGAAGGTGGATTTGGGGTTAGTGCTGGACTGTTGATTTGTGGATAGTGCGGTATGGTGGATTATGGGATAGTGCGAGAAGATGGATTTGGGGTTAGTGCAGGAATGTGGATTTTGGTTTAGTGTGGGAAAGTGGATTTGGTTTAATTCGGGAAGATGGATTTGGGGTTATGGCAGGATGGTGGATTTGGGGTTAGTTTGTGATAGTGGATTTGGGGATAGTGCAGGAAGGTAGATTTGGGGAGAATGTGGGAAGATGGATTTGGGGATAGTGCAGATGTTGGATTGGCGTTAGTGCATGAAGGTGGATTTGGTGTTACTGCAGGAAGGTGGATTTGGAATTAGTGCGGGAAGGTGGATTTGTGGATAGTGTGGAAGGTGGATTTGGGGATAGTGCAGGAAGTTGGATTTGGGGTTAGTGCGGGAAGGTATATTTGGTGTTAGTGCAGGAAGCTGGATTTGGTGTTAGTTCGGGAAGGTGGTTTGGGGTTATTGCGAGAAGTTTGATTTGGGTTTAGTGCGGGAAGGTTGATTTGTGGTTAGTGCTGGAAGGTGGATTTGGCGTTAGTGTGAGAAGGTGGATTGGGGGTTAGTGCTGGAAGGTGGCTTTGGGGTTAGTGCGGGAAGATGGATTTGGGGATAGTGCGGGAAGGTGGATTAAGCGTTAGAGCTGGAAGGTTGATTTGGAGTTAGTGTGGGAAGATGGATTTGGGGTTGCTGCGGGAAGGTGGATTTGGGGATAATGCGGAAAGGTGCATTTGGGGTTAGTGCACGAAGGTGGATTTGGGGTTATTGTGGGAAGGTGGATTTGGGGTTAGTGCGAGAAATTTGATTTGGGTTTAGTGCGGGAAGGTTGATTTGGGGTTAGTGCTGGAAGGTGGATTTGGGGTTAGTGCGGTGTTGTATCCGTGTGTTAATGGAGACACGGAATGCAGGAGTTGGTTTACAGGTGTTTATTGAACAAAGTCTGCAGGTGAACTAAAAGATACAAGACACTATACAGGCTTATATAACCCGAGTGGCCACTACCGGCATTACAGTACACAGGGGCTCTTAAAGTTATATACACCACAAATCCTCCCCTTTTAGACAACCAGTACATAACATTTTAAGTAATCATTAATTAACATGTTTACAAGAACAATAATCTACACATTTGCTGCAGTTAATCAATTATAATTAATTCTCTCTGAAGGCGTCCTAACTCGGTCTGGATAACGCCTCGGTGGTATAGTAGTTTTCGGTGGTGTAGTAGGTTCTTTTGACAAGGTCGATTCGTCTTGAATGCCAGTGTCGGGTTCTTCTGGTCCAGTATCACCGGATCGGATGTAGATACTATGGGTATCTCTGCTTCATCATTAGGCGTATAGAGTTGTGGTGTAGGTTGTCCCTTTTCGGATGACTATGATCTGGTCAGCATGGCGCCTTATTATGCTTTCTCCAATGTCCACTGTGTACATCAGCGGTCCTAGTCATGTGCAAATAGTTCCAGGCTGCCATTTCTCGGTACGGTAGTCCCGGGCCAGAACTTGTTGACCTATCTGGAAGGTTCTAGTTGGCCTTTCGTTCATGCCTTGAAATTGCCGGTTCTCTACGTCCCTTCTGATGTTTGGCTTAATTAAATCCAGCCGGCATCTTAGTCTTCTATTGAAAAACATTATGGCAGGACTTTGGTTTGTAACCACATGTGTTGCATTCCTGTATACAAACAAGAAGTTATGTACCTTATGTTGTAGATTTATGTCTTCATTACCCATGGCCTTTATGGCCTTCTTGAAGGTCTGGACAAACCTTTCAGCTAATCCATTGGTGGCAGGATGGTATGGGGCGGACGTGTAGTGCTTAACCCCATTGTTTTTTAAGAACTTCCTGAATTCTTCGGACACAAATTCGGTCCATTATCAGAACAGATCTGTTTATGCAGCCCATTCCTGGCAAATATGGTCCTTAATACTGTGATGTTTTTTTCCGTGCTGGTGGAGGACATCTTTATTACCTCCGGCCACTTGGAGTGTGCATCAACCGCGATTAAGAACATTGAGTCCATAAATGGACCAGCAAAGTCGATGTGTACCCTTTGCCATGGAGATGAGGGCCGCTCCCATGGATGTAGAGGGGCTTGTGATGGGGCGTTTTTACCTTCTGGCATCCTAGACAGCTCTTGTTCATTTCTTTGATGTCTCCATTGATACCTGGCCACCACACAAACGCTCTGGCTAGGTTCTTCATTTTCACTCCGCCCAGATGCCGCTCGTGAAGCTCCTTTAGCACTTTATGCTGGAGTTTGGGTGGAATCACCACTCTGGATCCACACATCAATGTTCCTCGGCACACTGAGAGCTGTTCTCTTCTTTGCGAGAATGCTGGCAACAGTGGTTCACCATGTGCTGACCATCCCTTCACCGTTATATCATAGACTCGTGAGAGTGTCGGGTCATTTCTCGTTTCCTTTTCAATGGTAGAATTTGTTACTGGTAGACATTCCACTATGGTTGTGTGGAACATCTCCACTTGGTACACTGTCAGTGCCTCTTCTACCGTTGGCAACGGTAGGCGCGATAAACCTTCAGCATTCTCAAGCTGTTTTGATCTTTTGTATTCTATATCATATTGGTGTGCCACTAGGAAAAGGGAACACCTCTGTAGCATTTGCGCTGTCATAATGCGAACGCCCTTTTTAGGGTTGAATATGGAGACGAGGGGTTGATGGTCAGTCAACAAGGTAAATTTTTGTCCGTGTAGGTAATGGTTGAATTTCTTCACTCCCCATAACAGGCTGAGTGCTTCCCTGTCGATCTGGGCATAGTTACGCTCAGCTGAGTTTAATGAGCGTGACGCAAAAGCTGTCGGCCACTCCGAGCCATCAGGGAATCTATGCGATAATACCGCTCCTACGCCATAAGGGGATGCATCGCATGCCAGTCTGATTGGCAGTGATGGGTTGTAATGAGCCAACACTTCCTTGGACGTGATCAAGCCTTTGCAATTATGGAAGGCACGTTTACAGTCTTCGCTCCATTTCCAAATTACTCCCGTTTGTAGCAGTGCGTTAAGAGGGTGCAGAACAGTTGACAAGTTCGGTAAAAATTTATGATAGTAATTTAACAATCCCAGAAAGGACGTTAATTGTTAGATTTTTTCAGGTGCTGGGGCTTTTATGACAATTTCAATTTTTTCAGGTGACTTATGCAAACCTTCTTCGTTAATTATATGGCCACAATATGATATTTGTTTTTGGAAAAATTCGCACTTGGGGCGATTTGCTCGTCGGCCCCGTTCTCTCAGCCTAGTGAGCACCTGCTCCAAATTGGCAAGGTGCTCGTTGTCGTTTTCTCCTGTTACAAGTATGTCGTCTAGGTAGCATTGAGTCCCCGGAATCCCCTGCAGGACTTGCTCCATAGCTCTTTGCCAGATAGCTGGAGCTGATGCTACTGCGAAAACGAGTCGATTGTACTGGTACAGACCTTTGTGTGTGTTTATCGTGAGATACTTTTTAGAAGCCTCCTCAACCTCCATCTGTAGATATGCCTGTGCCAAGTCAATTTTGGTGAAACGTTTCCCTCCGCATAGTGAGACGAAAATATCTTCTATCCTCGGAAGAGGATATAGTACCGTGTGGAGGACCGGGTTTACAGCCACCTTGAAGTCCCCACAGATGCGAATTTTTCTCTGTTCTTCAGATTTATCATTATTCAACGTTTTCTTCATGACCGGGATGATGGGTGTTGCCCATTCGCTCCAATCTATCTTGGATAACATGCCTGCTTTTTCCAAATTCTCCAGCTCTGCTTCGACTGCTGGACGAATTGTGTATGGCACCGGCCTTGCCTTAGAAAACTTGGAAATTGCCGCATCTTCCACTTTTATTGAGGCGGTGACGCCTTTTAAGGTACCTAGTTCCTGTTGAAACACGTCTTTGGCGTTGGCCAAGATGTCTTTCAATCGTTTAGGTTTGACGTCATCATCATTTTTTTCCTTACTGGTCACCGTCAGTGCCTGAACGGAGTGCCAGTCTAAACGTATCTTCCTGATCCATTCACGTCCCAACAGCGATGGACAACCATCTTGCAGAACGTATAAATAAAACTTCTGTATTTCCTTGCCGCTGTATACAACAGGCACCCTTATTTTCCCTCTGGGGTATACTTTCTGCCCCATATATTTCTTCAAGATAATGGATGTGTCTTGCAAATGTATATGTGGAAATAGCCGCTCGTAATCCCGTCGACGTATGACGGTCAGAGCTGATCCTGTATCTTGCTCCATTTTAAATGGGGACCCCGCTATCGTGAGGGTAACCCAAATGGTCTGGTAATCTTCACTGGCAGGTACATTATGTAATTTGAGACAGCTTAGTCTCTTGTTTCCAGAGTCGCTATCGCTCTTCTGGTCTTCGGAGCTACTGTCCGTCATTATTTGTACCTTTCTGTACCTTTCCTTATTGATTTTTTTTTCTGTCAGTGGATTTTTTGTTTCCACATCGGCATACACGTTCAATGTGTCCCATCTTTCCACAATGCCTGCATTTTTTTCCTTGAACCAGCAGTCCCTCTGGTCATGGGTGGATCTGCCGCAGTGATAACATCTCTCGAAGCACCGTGTCATTTCATGGGTGCCGAAATCTTGTGGCTTTTGCTGTATCTCTGCAGCTCCTCTCGCTGCTGCTTCGTATGATACAGCCACACTGAAAGCCTTGTCCAGTGTCAAACCTTTCTGAGAAAGTAGCCTTTTTGTGTTCCTTCACTTAGGAGACAGAAGACGAATTTGTCTCGTAGAGAATCTGCCAGTCCTGCCCCGAATTGGCAGTGGTTTGACAGCTTCCTTAATTCGGTGAGGTAATCAGCGTTACTTTCATCCTTGTGCTGATTCCTCCTGAAGAATTTGAATCGTTCCGCTATCAGCAGCGGTGTTGGGTTTAAGTGCTCCTGTAGGGTATCAACAATCTCCTTAAAATTCTTGTCCATCGGTTTGGCTGGAGTGATTAAGTTTCGTAACAGCCCGTATGTCCTTTCGCCCATCAGATTTAGAAGAACCGATGCCTTTTTATCATCCTCTACTTCATTCGCTGTGCAATATACCTCCACTCTTTCCACATATGTGGTCCAAGCCTATATATCATTATCGAAAGCAGTAATATTGCCAGTCTTATGCATCCTGAAAATCAAAAATGGCGCCTCCCGCGCTTTCCTTTCTTACCTGCCAAGAAAAAATGGCGCCTGCCGCGCTTTGCCGCCGCTGCCGCTGTTGACAATGCTGTTCTCCGCGGTGTTTATTTACACAGATATTTTTAATAGTTGGAGACTCGTTCCCGCCGGACTCTCTGGGACTTTTCCCTCCCTCTGCTTGGTCCGAAAGCCGATCTGCTTTGCAGCGCCGGCTGTCTCCCGAGTGCTCCACCATCCATCTCTGTTTGCCTCCGCCTTCCAACTTAATGCTGGGCCCCGCTGCAGAGCCATCCAATCGAGCCCCAGCCTGCCGCCCAGGAAGGATTATTGCAGTACCTGCCACCATCCCGGCTAGCTGGTGAAACCACAGTTTTTTTGTTTTTTTTCTTCGACCTTCGTCTGAGGAGGCGATCTTCTTGAGGTGCTGCCGAATTGCAGGAAACTCAGTTTCCAATTCGTCACCACTGTTGTATCCATGTGTTAATGGTGACATGGAATGCAGGAATTGATTTACAGGTGTTTATTGAACTAAGTCTGGAGGTGAACTAAAAGATACAAGACACTATACAGGCTTATATAGCCCAAGTGGCCACTACCGGCATTACAGTACACAGGGGCTCTTAAAGGTACATACACCACATGCGGGAAGACTGATTTGGGGTTCGTGCTGGAAGGTGGATTTGGGGTTATTGCAGGAAGGTGGATTTGGTGTAAGTGCTGGAAGGTGGAATTGGGAATAGTGTGGAAAGTTGGATTTGGGGTTAGTGCGGTAATGTGGATTTGGAGTTAGTGCGGGAAGATGGATTTAGGGTTAGTGTGGGAACATGGATTTGGGGTTAGTGCGGGAAGGTGGATTTGTGGATATTGCGGTATGGTGGATTTTGGGAAAGTGCGAGAAGGTGGATTTGGGATTAGTGCGGGAATGTGGATTTGGGTTTAGTGCGGGAAAGTTGATTTGGGTTTAGTGCGGGTAGATGGATTTGGGGTTATGGCATGATGGTGGATTTGGGGTTAGTGTGTGATAGTGGATTTGGGGATAGTGCAGGCAGGTGGATTTGGGGAGAATGCGGGAAGATGGACCTGGAGATAGTGCAGATGGTGGATTGGCGTTAGTGCATGAAGGTGGATTTGTGGTTATTGCAGGAAGGTGGATTTGGGGTTAGTGCAGGAAGGTGGATTTGGGGTTAGTGCGGGAATGTGGATTTGGGGTTAGAGCAGGATGGTGGATTTGGGGTTCGTGCGGGATGGTGGACTTGGAGTTAGTGCGGGAAAGTGGATTTGGTGTTACTGTGGGAAGGAGAATTTGTGGTTAACGTGGGAAGGTGGACTTGGGGTTAGTGCGGGAAAGTGGATTTGTGGATAGTGCGGGAAGGTTGATTTGGGGTTACTGCAGGAATGTGGATTTGGTATTAGTGCGGGAAGGTGGATTTGTGTTCAGAGCAGGAAGGTGGATTTGGGGTTAGTGCGGGAAGGTGGATTTGTGTTCAGAGCAGGAAGTTGGATTTGGGGTTAGTGCGGGAAGGTGGATTTGTGGATTGTGCGGGAAGGTGGATTTGGTGTTAGAGCAGGAAGGTGGATTTGGGGTTAGTGCGGGAAGGTGGGTTTGGTGTTAGTGCGGGAAGGTGGATTTGGGGTGACTGCAGGAATGTGGATTTGGTATTAGTGCGGGAAGGTGGATTTGTGTACAGAGCAGAAAGGTGGATTTGGGGTTAGTGCGGGAAGGTGGATTTGTGGATTGTGCGGGAAGGTGGATTTGGGGTTAGAGCAGGAAGGTGGATTTGGGGTTAGTGTGGGAAGGTGGATTTGGTGTTAGTGCGGGAAAGTGGATTTGTGGATAGTGCGGGAAGGTTGATTTGGGATTACTGCAGGAATGTGGATTTGGGTTTAGTGCGGGAAAGTGGATTTGGATTTAGTGCGGGAAGGTGGATTTGGGGTTATGGCAGGATGGTGGATTTGGGGTTAGTGTGTGATAGTGGATTTCGGGATAGGGCAGGAAGGTGGATTTGGGGAGAATGCGGGAAGATGGATTTGGGGATAGTGCAGATGGTGGATTGGCGTTAGTGCATGAAGGTGGATTTGGGGTTAGTGCAGGAAGGTGGAATTGGAGTTGGTGCGGGAAGGTGGATTTGGAGTTAGTGTGGGAAAGTGGATTTGGGGTTACTGTGGTAAGGTGGATTTGTGGTTAATGCGGGAAGGTGGATTTGTGGTTAGTGTGGGAAGCTGGATTGGTGGATAGTGTGGGAAGGTTGATTTAGTGTTACTGCAGGAATGTGGATTTGGTGTTATTGTGGGAAGGTGGATTTGGGATTAGAGCAGGAAGGTGGATTTGGAATTATTGCTGTAAGGTGGATTTGAGGTTAGCGCAGGAAGGTGGATTTGTGTTTAGTGCTGGGATGTGGATTTGGGTTTAATGATGGATGGTGGATTTGTGGTTAGTGCTGGAAGGTGGATTCGTGGTTACTGCTGGAAGATGGATATGGGGTTATAGCAGGAAAGTGGATATTTGGTTAGGGCGGGAAGGTTGATTTGGAGTTAGTGCGGGAAAATTGATTTTTGGTTCGTGCGGGAAGGTGAGTTTGGGGTTAGTGCCAAAAGTTGGACATGGAGATTGTGCGGGAAGTTCGATTGGGGTTAGTCCATTAAGGTGGATTTGGGGTTAGTGCGTTAAGCTGAATTTGAGGTTAGCACGGGAAAGTGGATTCGGGGTTAGGGCAGGAATGTGGATTTGGGGTTATTGCGGGAATTTGGATTTGGGGTTAATGCGGGAAGGTGGATTTGTGATTATTGCGGGAAGGTGGATTTGCGGTTAGTGCGGGAAGGTGGATTTGGTGTTAGTGCGGGAATGTGGATTTGTGAATAATGCGGGAAGGTGGATTTGGGGTTAATGCAGGAAGGTGGATTCGGAGTAAGTGCGGGAAGGTGGATTTGGGGTTTAGTGTGGGAAGGTGGATTTGGGGATAGTGCAGGAATGTGGATTTGGGGTTTGTTTGGGAAGGTGGTTTTGGGGTTACTGCGGGAAGGTGCATTTGGGGACACTGCGGGAAGATGCATTTTGGGTTAGTGCGGGAAGGTGGATTTGGGGTTATTGCGGGAATGTGGATGTGGGGTTAGTGCGAGAAGTTTGATTTGGGTTTAGTGCGGGAAGGTTGATTTGGGGTTAGTGCTGGAAGGTGGATTTGTGGTTATTGCTGTAATGTGGATTTGGATTTAGTGCTGGAAAGTGGATTGGTTTCAATGCAGGAAGTTGGATTTGGGTTTAATGCGGGAATGCGGATTTGGGAATAGTGCGGGAAGGTGGATTTGCGGTTAATGTGGAAAGGTGGATTTGGGGTTCGTGCGGGAAGATGGATTTAGGGTTAGTGCGCAAAGATGGATTTGGGGTTAGTGCGGGAATGTGGATTTGGGTTTAGTGCGGGAAAGTGGATTTGGATCTAGTGCGGGAAGACGGATTTGTGGTTATGGCAGGATGGTGGATTTGCGGTTAGAGT
This sequence comes from Somniosus microcephalus, assembly GCF_052327205.1. NCBI lineage: Eukaryota > Metazoa > Chordata > Chondrichthyes > Squaliformes > Somniosidae > Somniosus > Somniosus microcephalus. The sequence goes on from NW_028225183.1 coordinate 31,118,014, forward strand.
GTGAAAGTGGATTTGGGGATAGGGCGGGATGGTGGATTTGGGGAGAATGCGGGATGATGGATTTGGGGATAGTGCAGATGCTGGATTGGCGTTAGTGCATGAAGGTGGATTTGGGGTTAGTGCAGGAAGGTGGATTTGGGGTTTGTGCGGGAAGGTGGATTTGGAGTTTGTGTGGGAAGGTGGATTTGAGGTTAATGCGTGAAGGTGGATTTGGGTTTAGTGCGGGATGGTGGACTTGGAGTTAGTGCGGGAAAGTGGATTTGGGGTTATTGTGTGAAGGTGGATTTGTGGTTAATGCGGGAAAGTGGACCTGGGGTTTGTGCGGGAAAGTGGATTGGTGGATAGTGCGGGAAGGTTGATTTGGGGTTACTGCAGGAAAGTGGATTTTGTGTTAATGTGCGAAGGTGGATTTGTGCTTAGAGCAGGAAGTTGGATTTGTGGTTGGTGCGGTAAGGTGGACTTGGGGTTAATGCGGGAAGGAGGATCTGGGGTTAGAGCAGCATGGTGGATTTGTGGTTAATGGGGGAAGGTGGATTTGGGGATAGTGCGGGAAGGTGCATTTGGGTTTACAGCAGCAAGGTTGATCTGGTGTTAGTGTGGGAAAGTGGATTTGGGGTTACTGCGGAAAGGTGGATTTGGCGATAATGCAGGAATGTGGATTTGGAGTTAGTGCGAGAATGTGGATTTTGGGTTATTGCTGGAAGGTGGATTTGGGGTTAGCGCAGGAAGGTGGATTTGGGTTTACTGCCTGGAGGTGGATTTGGGGTTAGTGCTGGAAGGTGGATTTGGTGTTAGTGCTGGAAGGGGGGTTTGGGGTCAGTGTGGGAATGTGGATTTGGGGTTATTGCAGGAAAGTGGATTTTGGGTTGGGGCAGGAAGATTGATTTGGGGTTAGTGCGGGAAGGCAGATTTGCGGTTAGTGTAGGAAGGTGGATTTGGTATTAGTGCCAGGAGGTAGATTTGGGGATAGTGTGGTATGGTTGATTTTGGGATAGTGGGAGAAGGTGGATTTGGGTTTAGTACGGGAAAGTGGATTTGGGTTTCGTGCGGGAAGATGGATTTGGGGTTATGGCAGGAAGGTGGATTTGGGGTTAGTGCATGAAGGTGGATTTGGGGTTAGTGCAGGAAGGTGGATTTGGGGTTAGTGCAGGAAGGTGGATTTGGGATTAGTGCGGGAATGTGGATTTGGTTTTAGTGCGGGAAAGTTGATTTGGGTTTAGTGCGGGTAGATGGATTTGGGTTATGGCATGATGGTGGATTTGGGGTTAGTGTGTGATAGTGGATTTGGGGATAGTGCAGGCAGGTGGATTTGGGGACAATGCGGGAAGATGGACCTGGAGATAGTGCAGATGGTGGATTGGCGTTAGTGCATGAAGATGGATTTGTGGTTAGTGCAGGAAGGTGGATTTGGGGTTAGTGCGGGAAGGTGGAATTGGATTTAGTGCGTGAAGGTGGATTTTGGGTTAGTGCGGGAAGGTGGATTTGGGGTTAGAGCAGGAAGGTGGATTTGGGGTTAGTGCGGGATGGTGGACTTGGAGTTAGTGCGGGAAAGTGGATTTGGTGTTACTGTGGGAAGGAGAATTTGTGGTTAACGTGGGAAGGTGGACTTGGGGTTAGTGCGGGAAGGTGGATTTGTGGATAGTGCGGGAAGGTTGATTTGGGGTTACTGCAGGAATGTGGATTTGGGGTTAGTGCGGGAAGGTGGATTTGGGGTTAGTGCGGGAAGGTGGATTTGTGGATTGTGCGGGAAGGTGGATTTGGGGTTAGAGCAGGAAGGTGGATTTGGGGTTAGTGCGGGAAGGTGGATTTGGTGTTAGTGCGGGAAGGTGGATTTGGCGATAGCGTGGGAATGTGCATTTGGGATTATTGCTGGAAGGCGGATTTGGGGTTAATTTGGGAGGATGGATTTGGGGTTAGTGCGAGAAGGTGGATTTGGAGTTATTGCTATAAGGTGGATTTGGGGTTAGTGCAGGAAGGTGGATTTGTGTTTAGTGCTGTGATGTGGATTTGGGTTTAGTGCTGGAAGGTGGATTTGAGGTTAGTGCTGGAAGGTGGATTCGTGGTTACTGCTGGAAGATGGATATGTGGTTATTGCAGGAATGTAGATATTTGGTTAGGGCGGGAATGTTGATTTGCGGTTAGTGCGGGAAAACGGATTTTTGGTTCGTGCGGGAAGGTGAATTTGGGGTTAGTGCGAGAAGTTGGATGCGGAGATTGTGCGGGAAGTGCGATTGGTGTTAGTCCATTAAGGTGGATTTGGGGTTAGTGCATGAAGCTGGATTTGATGTTCGCATGGGAAAGTGGATTCGGTGTTAGGGCAGGAACGTGGATTTGGGGTTATTGCGGGAAGTTGGATTTGGGGTTAATGCGGGAAGGTTGATTTGGGATAAGTGCGGGAAGGTGGATTTGGAGTTAGTGCGGGAAGGTGGATTTGGGGTTACTTTGGGAAGGTGGATTTGTGGTTAATGCGGGAAGGTTAATTTGCGGTTAGTGCGGGAAGGTGGATTTGGGGTTAGTGCGGGAATGTGGATTTGTGAATAGTGCGGGAAGGTGGATTTGGTGTTAATGTAGGAAGGTGGATTTGGAGTAAGTGCGGGAAGGTGGATTTGGGGTTTAGTGCGGGAAGGTGGACATGGGGTTAGTGCAGGAAGGAGGATCTGGGGTTACAGCAGCAAGGTGGATTTGGGGTTAATGCGGGAAGGTGGATTTGGGGATGATGCGGGAAGGTGGATTTGGTGTTAGAGAAGGAAGGTTTATTGGGGTTAGTTTGGGAAGGTGTTTTGGTGGTTACTGCGGGAAGGTGCATTTGGGGAAACTGCGGGAAGATGCATTTGGGGTTAGTGCGGGAAGGTGGATTTGGGGTTATTGCGGGAAGGTGGATGTGGTGTTAGTGCGAGAAGTTTGATTTGGGTTTAGTGCAGGAAGGTTGATTTGGGGTTAGTGCTGGAAGGTGGATTTGGGGTAAGTGCGGTAAGATTGATTTGCGGTTCGTGCTGGAAGGTGGATTTGGGGTTATTGCGGGAATGTGGATCTGGATTTAGTGCTGGAAAGTGGATTTGGTATCAATGCAGGAGTTGGATTTGGGTTTAATGGGGGAATGTGGATTTGGGAATAGTGCGGGAAGGTGGAATTGCGGTTAATGCGGAATGGTGGATTTGGGGTTAGTGCGGGAAGATGGATTTATGGTTAGTGCGGGAAGATGGATTTGGGGTTAGTGCTGGAAGGTGGATTAGTGGATAGTGCAGTGTGGTGGATTTTGCGATAGTGCGAGATGATGGATTTGGGGTTAGTGCGGGAATGTGGATTTGGGTTTAGTGCGGGTAAGTGGATTTGGATTTAGTGCGGGAAGATTGATTTGGGGTTATGGCAGGATGGTGGATTTGGGGTTAGTGTGTGATAGTGGATTTCGGGATAGGGCAGGAAGGTGGATTTGGGGAGAATGCGGGAAGATGGATTTGGGGATAGTTCAGATGGTGGATTGGCGTTAGTGCATGAAGGTGGGTTTGGAGTTAGTGCAGGAAGGTGGAATTGGAGTTGGTGCGGGAAGGTGGATTTGGAGTTAGTGCGGGAAAGTGGATTTGGGGTTAATGTGGTAAGGAGGATTTGTGGTTAATGCGGGAAGGTGGATTTGTGGTTAGTGCGGGAAGGTGGATTGGTGGATAGTGCGGGAAGGTTGATTTGGTGTTACTGCAGGAATGTGGATTTGGTTTTATTGCGGGAAGGTGGATTTGGGGTTAGAGCAGGAAAGTGGTTTTGGGGTTAGTGAGGGAAGGTGGATTTGGTGTTAGTGCGGGAAGGTGGATTTGGGGATAGCTTGGGAATGTGCATTTGGGATTATTGCTGGAAGGTGGATTTGGGGTTAATGTGGGAGGGTGGATTTGGGGTTAGTGCGAGAAGGTGGATTTGGATTTATTGCTGTAAGATGGATTTGGGGTTAGCGCAGGAAGGTGGATTTGTGTTTAGTGCTGGGATGTGGATTTGGGTTTAATGCTGGAAGGTGGATTGGGGTTAGTGCTGGAAGGTGGATTCGTGGTTACTGGTGGAAGATGGATATGGGGTTATAGCAGGAAAGTGGATATTTGGTTAGGGTGGGAAGGTTGATTTGGAGTTAGTGCGGGAAAATGGATTTTTGTTTCGTGCGGGAAGGTGAATTTGGGGTTAGTGCCAAAAGTTGGACATGGAGATTGTGCGGGATGTTCGATTGGTCTTAGTCCATTAAGGTGGATTTGGGGTTAGTGCGTTAAGCTGGATTTGAAGTTAGCACGGGAAAGTGGATTCGGGGTTAGGGCAGGTACGTGGATTTGGGGTTATTGCGGGAAGTTGGATTTGGGGTTAATGTGGGAAGGTGGATTTGGGATTAGTGTGGGAAGGTGGATTTGCGGTTAATGCGGGAAGTTGGATTTGGTGTTAGTGCGGGAATGTGGATTTGTGAATAGTGCGGGAAGGTGGATTTCGGGTTCATGCTGGAAGGTGGACTCGGAGTAATTGCGGGAAGGTGGATTTGGGGTTAATTGCGGGAAGGTGGATTTGGGGATAGTGCAGGAATGTGGATTTGTGGTTTGTTTGGGAAGGTGGTTTTGGGGTTACTGCGGGAAGGTGCATTTGGGGACACTGCGGGAAGATGCATTTGGGGTTAGTGCGGGAAGGTGGATTTGGGGTTATTGCGGGAATGTGGATGTGGGGTTAGTGCGAGAAGTTTGATTTGGGTTTAATGCAGGAAGGTTGATTTGGGGTTAGTGCTGGAAGGTGGATTTGGAGTAAGTGCGGGAAGATTGATTTGCGGTTCGTGCTGGAAGGTGGATTTGGGGTTATTGCTGTAATGTGGATTTGGATTTAGTGCTGGAACGTGGATTTGGTTTCAATGCAGGAAGTTGGATTTGGGTTTAATGCGGGAATGTGGATTTGGGAATAGTGCGGGAAGGTGGATTTGTGGTTAATGCGGAAAGTTGATTTGTGGTTAGTGCGGGAAGATGGATTTAGGGTTAATGCGCGAAGATGGATTTGGGGTTAGTGCGGGAATGTGGATTTGGGTTTAGTGCGGGAAAGTGGATTTGGATCTAGTGCGGGAAGATGGATTTGTGGTTATGGCAGGATGGTGGATTTGCGATTTGAGTGTGAAAGTGGATTTGAGGATAGGGCGGGATGGTGGATTTGGGGAGAATGCGGGATGATGGATTTGGGGATAGTGCAGATGGTGGATTGGCGTTAGTGCATGAAGGTGGATTTGGGGTTGGTGCAGGAAGGTGGATTTGGGGTTGGTGCGGCAAGGTGGATTTGGGGTTAATGCGGGAAGGTGGTTTTGGGTTTAGTGTGGGATGGTGGACTTGGAGTTAGTGCGGGAAAGTGGATTTGGGGTTATTGTGTGAAGGTGGATTTGTGGTTAATGCGGGAAGGTGGACCTGGGGTTTGTGCGGGAAGGTGGATTGGTGGATAGTGCGGGAAGGTTGATTTGGGGTTACTGCAGGAATGCGGATTTGGTGTTAGTGTGGGAAGGTGGATTTGTGCTTAGAGCAGGAAGGTGGATTTGGGGTTGGTGCGGTAAGGAGAACTTGGGGTTAATGGGGGAAGGTGGATTTGGGGATAGTGCGGGAAGGTGCATTTGGGGTTAGAGCAGCAAGGTTGATTTGGTGTTAGTGTGGGAAGGTGGATTTGGAGTTATTGCTGGAAGGTGGATTTGGGGTTAGCGCAGGAAGGTGGATTTGTGTTTACTGCTGGGAGGTGGATTTGGGGTTAGTGCTGGAAGGTGGATTTGGTGTTAGTGCTGGAAGGTGGGTTTGGGGTCAGTGCGGGAATGTGGATTTGGGGTTATTGCAGGAAAGTGGATTTTGGGTTGGGGCAGGAAGATTGATTTGGGGTTAGTGCGGGAAGGCAGATTTGCGGTTAGTACGGGAAGGTGGATTTGGTGTTAGTGCCAGGAGGTAGATTTGGGGATAGTATTGTATGGTTGATTTTGGGATAGTGCGAGAAGGTGGATTTGGGTTTAGTACGGGAAAGTGGATTTGGGTTTAGTTCGGGAAGCTGGATTTGGGGTTAGTGCAGGAAGGAGGATTTGGGGTTAGTGTGGAAAGGTGGATTTGGGTCAGTGTGGGAATGTGGATTTGGGTTAGTGCGGGAAGATGGATTTGTGGTTAGTGCGGGATGGTGGATTTGGGGTTGGTGCGGGAATGTAGATTTGGGTTTAGTGCGGCAAGGTGGATTTGGGGTTAATGTGGGAATGTGATTTGGGGTTAGTGCGGGAATGTGGATTTCGGGTTATTGTGGGAAGTTGCATTTGGGGTTAATGCGGTAAAGTGGATTTGTGCTTTGTGCGGGAAGGTGGATTTGGGGATAGTGCGGGAAGGTGGATTTGGGTTAGTACAGAAATGTGAATTTGGGGTTTGTGCGGGAAGGTGGATTTGGGGTTAGTGCGGGAAGGTGGATTTGGGGTTAGTGCAGGAATGTGGATTGGGGTTAGTGCGGGAATGTGGATTTGGGGTTAGTGTGGTAAGCTTCATTTGGGGTTAGTGCAGGAAGGTGGATTTTGGATTAGTGCCTGAAGGTGGATTTGAGGTTATTGTGGGAAGGTGGATTTGGGGATTGTGTTGGAAAGTAGATTTGGGATTTGTGTGTGAAAGTGGATTGGGGGTTAGTGGAGGAAGGTGGATTTGGGGATAGTGCGGGAAGCTGGATCTGGGGATACGGCGGGATGTTGGATTTTGGGTTAGTGTGGGAATGTGGATTTGGGGTTTGTGCAGGAAGTTCGATCTGGGGATAGTGCGGTAAGGTGGATTTGTGTTTAGTGCGGGAAGGTGGATTTGGGGTTAGTGCGGTAAGGTGGATTTGGGGATAGTGCAGTAAGGTGGATTTGGTGGATTGCGCGGGAAGGTGGATTTAGTGTTATTGTGGGAATGTGAATTTGGGGATAGTGCGGGAATGTGGATTTGGTATTAATGCGGGAAGGTAGATTTGGGGATAGTGCGGGATGGTGGATTTGGGGTGTGCTCAGTAAGGTGGATTTGGGGATAGTGCGGGAAGGTGGATCAGGGGTTAATGCGGGAATTTGGATTTGGGGATAGTGCGGGAAGGTGGATTTGGGGTTAGTGCGGGAAGGTGGATTTGGAGTTAGTTCGGGAAGGTGGATTTGGGATTAGTTTGGGAAGGTGGATTTGGAGTTAGTGCGGGAAGGTGGATTTGGGTTTACTGTGGGAAGGTGGATTTGTGGTTAATGCGGGAAGGTGGATTTGTGGTTAGTGCGGGAAGGTGGATTTGGTGTTAGTGCAGGAAGGTGGATTTGGCGTTAGTGCGGGAAGGTGGACTTGGGGTTTAGTGCGGGAAAGTGCATTTGGGGATAGTGCAGGAAGGTGGATTTGGGGTTAGTGCGGGAAGGTGGATTTGGTGTTAGTGCGGGAATGTGGATTTGTGAATAATGCGGGAAGGTGGATTTGGGGTTAATGCAGGAAGGTGGATTCGGAGTAAGTGCGGGAAGGTGGATTTGGGGTTTAGTGTGGGAAGGTGGATTTGGGGATAGTGCAGGAATGTGGATTTGGGGTTTGTTTGGGAAGGTGGTTTTGGGGTTACTGCGGGAAGGTGCATTTGGGGACACTGCGGGAAGATGCATTTTGGGTTAGTGCGGGAAGGTGGATTTGGGGTTATTGCGGGAATGTGGATGTGGGGTTAGTGCGAGAAGTTTGATTTGGGTTTAGTGCGGGAAGGTTGATTTGGGGTTAGTGCGGGAAGGTGGATTTGGTGTTAGTGCGGGAATGTGGATTTGTGAATAATGCGGGAAGGTGGATTTGGGGTTAATGCAGGAAGGTGGATTCGGAGTAAGTGCGGGAAGGTGGATTTGGGGTTTAGTGTGGGAAGGTGGATTTGGGGATAGTGCAGGAATGTGGATTTGGGGTTTGTTTGGGAAGGTGGTTTTGGGGTTACTGCGGGAAGGTGCATTTGGGGACACTGCGGGAAGATGCATTTTGGGTTAGTGCGGGAAGGTGGATTTGGGGTTATTGCGGGAATGTGGATGTGGGGTTAGTGCGAGAAGTTTGATTTGGGTTTAGTGCGGGAAGGTTGATTTGGGGTTAGTGCTGGAAGGTGGATTTGTGGTTATTGCTGTAATGTGGATTTGGATTTAGTGCTGGAAAGTGGATTGGTTTCAATGCAGGAAGTTGGATTTGGGTTTAATGCGGGAATGCGGATTTGGGAATAGTGCGGGAAGGTGGATTTGCGGTTAATGTGGAAAGGTGGATTTGGGGTTAGTGCGGGAAGATGGATTTAGGGTTAGTGCGCAAAGATGGATTTGGGGTTAGTGCGGGAATGTGGATTTGGGTTTAGTGCGGGAAAGTGGATTTGGATCTAGTGCGGGAAGACGGATTTGTGGTTATGGCAGGATCGTGGATTTGCGGTTAGAGTGTGAAAGTGGATTTGGGGATAGGGCGGGATGGTGGATTTGGGGAGAATGCGGGATGATGGATTTGGGGATAGTGCAGATGCTGGATTGGCGTTAGTGCATGAAGGTGGATTTGGGGTTAGTGCAGGAAGGTGGATTTGGGGTTTGTGCGGGAAGGTGGATTTGGAGTTTGTGTGGGAAGGTGGATTTGAGGTTAATGCGTGAAGGTGGATTTGGGTTTAGTGCGGGATGGTGGACTTGGAGTTAGTGCGGGAAAGTGGATTTGGGGTTATTGTGTGAAGGTGGATTTGTGGTTAATGCGGGAAAGTGGACCTGGGGTTTGTGCGGGAAAGTGGATTGGTGGATAGTGCGGGAAGGTTGATTTGGGGTTACTGCAGGAAAGTGGATTTTGTGTTAATGTGCGAAGGTGGATTTGTGCTTAGAGCAGGAAGTTGGATTTGTGGTTGGTGCGGTAAGGTGGACTTGGGGTTAATGCGGGAAGGAGGATCTGGGGTTAGAGCAGCATGGTGGATTTGTGGTTAATGGGGGAAGGTGGATTTGGGGATAGTGCGGGAAGGTGCATTTGGGTTTACAGCAGCAAGGTTGATCTGGTGTTAGTGTGGGAAAGTGGATTTGGGGTTACTGCGGAAAGGTGGATTTGGCGATAATGCAGGAATGTGGATTTGGAGTTAGTGCGAGAATGTGGATTTTGGGTTATTGCTGGAAGGTGGATTTGGGGTTAGCGCAGGAAGGTGGATTTGGGTTTACTGCCTGGAGGTGGATTTGGGGTTAGTGCTGGAAGGTGGATTTGGTGTTAGTGCTGGAAGGGGGGTTTGGGGTCAGTGTGGGAATGTGGATTTGGGGTTATTGCAGGAAAGTGGATTTTGGGTTGGGGCAGGAAGATTGATTTGGGGTTAGTGCGGGAAGGCAGATTTGCGGTTAGTGTAGGAAGGTGGATTTGGTATTAGTGCCAGGAGGTAGATTTGGGGATAGTGTGGTATGGTTGATTTTGGGATAGTGGGAGAAGGTGGATTTGGGTTTAGTACGGGAAAGTGGATTTGGGTTTCGTGCGGGAAGATGGATTTGGGGTTATGGCAGGAAGGTGGATTTGGGGTTAGTGCATGAAGGTGGATTTGGGGTTAGTGCAGGAAGGTGGATTTGGGGTTAGTGCAGGAAGGTGGATTTGGGATTAGTGCGGGAATGTGGATTTGGTTTTAGTGCGGGAAAGTTGATTTGGGTTTAGTGCGGGTAGATGGATTTGGGTTATGGCATGATGGTGGATTTGGGGTTAGTGTGTGATAGTGGATTTGGGGATAGTGCAGGCAGGTGGATTTGGGGACAATGCGGGAAGATGGACCTGGAGATAGTGCAGATGGTGGATTGGCGTTAGTGCATGAAGATGGATTTGTGGTTAGTGCAGGAAGGTGGATTTGGGGTTAGTGCGGGAAGGTGGAATTGGATTTAGTGCGTGAAGGTGGATTTTGGGTTAGTGCGGGAAGGTGGATTTGGGGTTAGAGCAGGAAGGTGGATTTGGGGTTAGTGCGGGATGGTGGACTTGGAGTTAGTGCGGGAAAGTGGATTTGGTGTTACTGTGGGAAGGAGAATTTGTGGTTAACGTGGGAAGGTGGACTTGGGGTTAGTGCGGGAAGGTGGATTTGTGGATAGTGCGGGAAGGTTGATTTGGGGTTACTGCAGGAATGTGGATTTGGGGTTAGTGCGGGAAGGTGGATTTGGGGTTAGTGCGGGAAGGTGGATTTGTGGATTGTGCGGGAAGGTGGATTTGGGGTTAGAGCAGGAAGGTGGATTTGGGGTTAGTGCGGGAAGGTGGATTTGGTGTTAGTGCGGGAAGGTGGATTTGGCGATAGCGTGGGAATGTGCATTTGGGATTATTGCTGGAAGGCGGATTTGGGGTTAATTTGGGAGGATGGATTTGGGGTTAGTGCGAGAAGGTGGATTTGGAGTTATTGCTATAAGGTGGATTTGGGGTTAGTGCAGGAAGGTGGATTTGTGTTTAGTGCTGTGATGTGGATTTGGGTTTAGTGCTGGAAGGTGGATTTGAGGTTAGTGCTGGAAGGTGGATTCGTGGTTACTGCTGGAAGATGGATATGTGGTTATTGCAGGAATGTAGATATTTGGTTAGGGCGGGAATGTTGATTTGCGGTTAGTGCGGGAAAACGGATTTTTGGTTCGTGCGGGAAGGTGAATTTGGGGTTAGTGCGAGAAGTTGGATGCGGAGATTGTGCGGGAAGTGCGATTGGTGTTAGTCCATTAAGGTGGATTTGGGGTTAGTGCATGAAGCTGGATTTGATGTTCGCATGGGAAAGTGGATTCGGTGTTAGGGCAGGAACGTGGATTTGGGGTTATTGCGGGAAGTTGGATTTGGGGTTAATGCGGGAAGGTTGATTTGGGATAAGTGCGGGAAGGTGGATTTGGAGTTAGTGCGGGAAGGTGGATTTGGGGTTACTTTGGGAAGGTGGATTTGTGGTTAATGCGGGAAGGTTAATTTGCGGTTAGTGCGGGAAGGTGGATTTGGGGTTAGTGCGGGAATGTGGATTTGTGAATAGTGCGGGAAGGTGGATTTGGTGTTAATGTAGGAAGGTGGATTTGGAGTAAGTGCGGGAAGGTGGATTTGGGGTTTAGTGCGGGAAGGTGGACATGGGGTTAGTGCAGGAAGGAGGATCTGGGGTTACAGCAGCAAGGTGGATTTGGGGTTAATGCGGGAAGGTGGATTTGGGGATGATGCGGGAAGGTGGATTTGGTGTTAGAGAAGGAAGGTTTATTGGGGTTAGTTTGGGAAGGTGTTTTGGTGGTTACTGCGGGAAGGTGCATTTGGGGAAACTGCGGGAAGATGCATTTGGGGTTAGTGCGGGAAGGTGGATTTGGGGTTATTGCGGGAAGGTGGATGTGGTGTTAGTGCGAGAAGTTTGATTTGGGTTTAGTGCAGGAAGGTTGATTTGGGGTTAGTGCTGGAAGGTGGATTTGGGGTAAGTGCGGTAAGATTGATTTGCGGTTCGTGCTGGAAGGTGGATTTGGGGTTATTGCGGGAATGTGGATCTGGATTTAGTGCTGGAAAGTGGATTTGGTATCAATGCAGGAGCTGGATTTGGGTTTAATGGGGGAATGTGGATTTGGGAATAGTGCGGGAAGGTGGAATTGCGGTTAATGCGGAATGGTGGATTTGGGGTTAGTGCGGGAAGATGGATTTATGGTTAGTGCGGGAAGATGGATTTGGGGTTAGTGCTGGAAGGTGGATTAGTGGATAGTGCAGTGTGGTGGATTTTGCGATAGTGCGAGATGATGGATTTGGGGTTAGTGCGGGAATGTGGATTTGGGTTTAGTGCGGGTAAGTGGATTTGGATTTAGTGCGGGAAGATTGATTTGGGGTTATGGCAGGATGGTGGATTTGGGGTTAGTGTGTGATAGTGGATTTCGGGATAGGGCAGGAAGGTGGATTTGGGGAGAATGCGGGAAGATGGATTTGGGGATAGTTCAGATGGTGGATTGGCGTTAGTGCATGAAGGTGGGTTTGGAGTTAGTGCAGGAAGGTGGAATTGGAGTTGGTGCGGGAAGGTGGATTTGGAGTTAGTGCGGGAAAGTGGATTTGGGGTTAATGTGGTAAGGAGGATTTGTGGTTAATGCGGGAAGGTGGATTTGTGGTTAGTGCGGGAAGGTGGATTGGTGGATAGTGCGGGAAGGTTGATTTGGTGTTACTGCAGGAATGTGGATTTGGTTTTATTGCGGGAAGGTGGATTTGGGGTTAGAGCAGGAAAGTGGTTTTGGGGTTAGTGAGGGAAGGTGGATTTGGTGTTAGTGCGGGAAGGTGGATTTGGGGATAGCTTGGGAATGTGCATTTGGGATTATTGCTGGAAGGTGGATTTGGGGTTAATGTGGGAGGGTGGATTTGGGGTTAGTGCGAGAAGGTGGATTTGGATTTATTGCTGTAAGATGGATTTGGGGTTAGCGCAGGAAGGTGGATTTGTGTTTAGTGCTGGGATGTGGATTTGGGTTTAATGCTGGAAGGTGGATTGGGGTTAGTGCTGGAAGGTGGATTCGTGGTTACTGGTGGAAGATGGATATGGGGTTATAGCAGGAAAGTGGATATTTGGTTAGGGTGGGAAGGTTGATTTGGAGTTAGTGCGGGAAAATGGATTTTTGTTTCGTGCGGGAAGGTGAATTTGGGGTTAGTGCCAAAAGTTGGACATGGAGATTGTGCGGGATGTTCGATTGGTCTTAGTCCATTAAGGTGGATTTGGGGTTAGTGCGTTAAGCTGGATTTGAAGTTAGCACGGGAAAGTGGATTCGGGGTTAGGGCAGGTACGTGGATTTGGGGTTATTGCGGGAAGTTGGATTTGGGGTTAATGTGGGAAGGTGGATTTGGGATTAGTGTGGGAAGGTGGATTTGCGGTTAATGCGGGAAGTTGGATTTGGTGTTAGTGCGGGAATGTGGATTTGTGAATAGTGCGGGAAGGTGGATTTCGGGTTCATGCAGGAAGGTGGACTCGGAGTAATTGCGGGAAGGTGGATTTGGGGTTAATTGCGGGAAGGTGGATTTGGGGATAGTGCAGGAATGTGGATTTGTGGTTTGTTTGGGAAGGTGGTTTTGGGGTTACTGCGGGAAGGTGCATTTGGGGACACTGCGGGAAGATGCATTTGGGGTTAGTGCGGGAAGGTGGATTTGGGGTTATTGCGGGAATGTGGATGTGGGGTTAGTGCGAGAAGTTTGATTTGGGTTTAATGCAGGAAGGTTGATTTGGGGTTAGTGCTGGAAGGTGGATTTGGAGTAAGTGCGGGAAGATTGATTTGCGGTTCGTGCTGGAAGGTGGATTTGGGGTTATTGCTGTAATGTGGATTTGGATTTAGTGCTGGAACGTGGATTTGGTTTCAATGCAGGAAGTTGGATTTGGGTTTAATGCGGGAATGTGGATTTGGGAATAGTGCGGGAAGGTGGATTTGTGGTTAATGCGGAAAGTTGATTTGTGGTTAGTGCGGGAAGATGGATTTAGGGTTAATGCGCGAAGATGGATTTGGGGTTAGTGCGGGAATGTGGATTTGGGTTTAGTGCGGGAAAGTGGATTTGGATCTAGTGCGGGAAGATGGATTTGTGGTTATGGCAGGATGGTGGATTTGCGATTTGAGTGTGAAAGTGGATTTGAGGATAGGGCGGGATGGTGGATTTGGGGAGAATGCGGGATGATGGATTTGGGGATAGTGCAGATGGTGGATTGGCGTTAGTGCATGAAGGTGGATTTGGGGTTGGTGCAGGAAGGTGGATTTGGGGTTGGTGCGGCAAGGTGGATTTGGGGTTAATGCGGGAAGGTGGTTTTGGGTTTAGTGTGGGATGGTGGACTTGGAGTTAGTGCGGGAAAGTGGATTTGGGGTTATTGTGTGAAGGTGGATTTGTGGTTAATGCGGGAAGGTGGACCTGGGGTTTGTGCGGGAAGGTGGATTGGTGGATAGTGCGGGAAGGTTGATTTGGGGTTACTGCAGGAATGCGGATTTGGTGTTAGTGTGGGAAGGTGGATTTGTGCTTAGAGCAGGAAGGTGGATTTGGGGTTGGTGCGGTAAGGAGAACTTGGGGTTAATGGGGGAAGGTGGATTTGGGGATAGTGCGGGAAGGTGCATTTGGGGTTAGAGCAGCAAGGTTGATTTGGTGTTAGTGTGGGAAGGTGGATTTGGAGTTATTGCTGGAAGGTGGATTTGGGGTTAGCGCAGGAAGGTGGATTTGTGTTTACTGCTGGGAGGTGGATTTGGGGTTAGTGCTGGAAGGTGGATTTGGTGTTAGTGCTGGAAGGTGGGTTTGGGGTCAGTGCGGGAATGTGGATTTGGGGTTATTGCAGGAAAGTGGATTTTGGGTTGGGGCAGGAAGATTGATTTGGGGTTAGTGCGGGAAGGCAGATTTGCGGTTAGTACGGGAAGGTGGATTTGGTGTTAGTGCCAGGAGGTAGATTTGGGGATAGTATTGTATGGTTGATTTTGGGATAGTGCGAGAAGGTGGATTTGGGTTTAGTACGGGAAAGTGGATTTGGGTTTAGTTCGGGAAGCTGGATTTGGGGTTAGTGCAGGAAGGAGGATTTGGGGTTAGTGTGGAAAGGTGGATTTGGGTCAGTGTGGGAATGTGGATTTGGGTTAGTGCGGGAAGATGGATTTGTGGTTAGTGCGGGATGGTGGATTTGGGGTTGGTGCGGGAATGTAGATTTGGGTTTAGTGCGGCAAGGTGGATTTGGGGTTAATGTGGGAATGTGATTTGGGGTTAGTGCGGGAATGTGGATTTCGGGTTATTGTGGGAAGTTGCATTTGGGGTTAATGCGGTAAAGTGGATTTGTGCTTTGTGCGGGAAGGTGGATTTGGGGATAGTGCGGGAAGGTGGATTTGGGTTAGTACAGAAATGTGAATTTGGGGTTTGTGCGGGAAGGTGGATTTGGGGTTAGTGCGGGAAGGTGGATTTGGGGTTAGTGCAGGAATGTGGATTGGGGTTAGTGCGGGAATGTGGATTTGGGGTTAGTGTGGTAAGCTTCATTTGGGGTTAGTGCAGGAAGGTGGATTTTGGATTAGTGCCTGAAGGTGGATTTGAGGTTATTGTGGGAAGGTGGATTTGGGGATTGTGTTGGAAAGTAGATTTGGGATTTGTGTGTGAAAGTGGATTGGGGGTTAGTGGAGGAAGGTGGATTTGGGGATAGTGCGGGAAGCTGGATCTGGGGATACGGCGGGATGTTGGATTTTGGGTTAGTGTGGGAATGTGGATTTGGGGTTTGTGCAGGAAGTTCGATCTGGGGATAGTGCGGTAAGGTGGATTTGTGTTTAGTGCGGGAAGGTGGATTTGGGGTTAGTGCGGTAAGGTGGATTTGGTGGATTGCGCGGGAAGGTGGATTTAGTGTTATTGTGGGAATGTGAATTTGGGGATAGTGCGGGAATGTGGATTTGGTATTAATGCGGGAAGGTAGATTTGGGGATAGTGCGGGATGGTGGATTTGGGGTGTGCTCAGTAAGGTGGATTTGGGGATAGTGCGGGAAGGTGGATCAGGGGTTAATGCGGGAATTTGGATTTGGGGATAGTGCGGGAAGGTGGATTTGGGGTTAGTGCGGGAAGGTGGATTTGGAGTTAGTTCGGGAAGGTGGATTTGGGATTAGTTTGGGAAGGTGGATTTGGAGTTAGTGCGGGAAGGTGGATTTGGGTTTACTGTGGGAAGGTGGATTTGTGGTTAATGCGGGAAGGTGGATTTGTGGTTAGTGCGGGAAGGTGGATTTGGTGTTAGTGCAGGAAGGTGGATTTGGCGTTAGTGCGGGAAGGTGGACTTGGGGTTTAGTGCGGGAAAGTGCATTTGGGGATAGTGCAGGAAGGTGGATTTGGGGTTAGTGTGGGAAGGTGGTCTTGGGGTTAGTGCGGGAAGGTGGATTTGAGGTTATTGCGGGAAGGTGGATTTGGGGTTAGTGCGAGATGTTTGATTTGGGTTTAGTGTGGGAAGGTTGATTTGGGCTAGTGCTGGAAGGTGGATTTGGGGTTAATGCGGGAAGGTGGATTGGGGTTTAGTCCTGGAAGGTAGATTCGGTGTTAGTGCGGGAAGATGGATTTGGGTTTCGTGCTGGAAGTTGGATTTGGGGTTTTTGCAGGTATGTGGATTTGGGAATAGTGCGGGAAGGTGGATTTGGGGTTAATGCGGGAAGGAAGATTTGGGGTTAGTGCGGGAAGTTTGATTTAGGGTTAGTGCGGGAAGATCGATTTGGGGTTAGTGCGGGAACATGGATTTGTGGATAGTGTGGTATGGTGGTTTATTGGGATAGTGCGAGAAGGTAGAGTTGGGGATAGTGCAGCAATGTGGATTTGCGTAAAGTGCAGGAAAGTGGATTTGGTTTTAAGATGGGAAGATGGATTTGGGGTTATGGCAGGAAGGTGGATTGGGGTTTGTGTGTGACAGTGGATTTGGGGATCGTGCGGGAAGGTGGATTTGGGGAGAATGCAGGAAGATGAATTAGGGGATGGTGCAGATGGTGGATTGACTTTAGTGCATGAAGGTGGTTTTGGGGTTAGTGCAGGAGGTTGGATTTGGGATTACTCTGGGAAGGTGGATTTGTGGTTAATGCGGGAAGGTGGATTTGTGGTTAGTGCGGGAATGTGGATTTGGGTTTAGTGTGGGAAGGTGGATTTGTGGATAGTGCGGTAAGGTGGATTTGGGGTTAATGCTGGAAGGTGGATTCGGAGTTAGTGCAGGAAGTTGGATTTGGGGTTTAGTGCGGGAAGTTGGATTTGGGGATAGTGCAGGAAGTTGGATTTGGGGTTAGTGCGGGATGGTGGATTTGGGGTTAGTGCAGGAAGGAGGATCTGGGGTTAGAGCAGGAAGGTGGATTTGGGGATAGTGCAGGCAGGTGGATTTGAGGTTAGAGCAGGAATGTTGATTTGGAGTTAGTGTGGGAAGGTGGATTTGGGGTTACTGTGGGGAGGTGGATTTGAGTTTGTGCGGGAATGTGGATTTGGGAATGATGCGGGAAGGTAGATTTGTGCTTAGTGTGGGAAGGTGGATTTGGAGAGAGTGCGGGAATGTGGATTTGGGAATGGTGCGTGAAGATATATTTGGGGTTAATGCGGGAAGGTGCATTTGGGGTTAGAACGGGAAGATAGATTTAGGGTTAGTGCGGGAAGATGGATTTGTGGTTAGTGCGGGACGGTGGATTTGTGGATAGTGCGGTATGGTGGATATTGGGATAATGCGAGAAGGTGGATTTGGGGTTAGTGCGGGAATGTGGATTTGGGTTTAATGTGAGAAAGTGGATTTGGGTTCAGTGCGGGAAGATCGATTTCGGATTATGGCAGGAATGTGGATTTGGGGTTAGTGTGTGAATGTGGATTTGGGGATAGTGCGGGAAGGTGGATTTGGGGAGAATGCGGGAAGATGGATTTGGGGATAGTGCAGATGGTGGATTGGCTTTAGTGCAAGAAGGTGGATTTGGGGTTCGTCCAGGAAGGTGGATTTTTGGGTCAGTGCGGGAAGGTCGATTTTTTGGAGTTAGTGCAGGAACGTGGATTTGGGGTTTATGCGGGAAGGTGGATTTGTGGTTAGGGCGTGAAGGTGGACTTGAAGTTAGTGCGGGAAGGTGGATTTGGGGTTAGAGCACGAAGGTTGATTGGGGATAGTGCGGGAAGGTGGATTTGTGGTTAGTGCGGGAAGGTGGATTTGGGGTTAGATCTGGAAGGTGGATTTGGGTTCGTGCGGGAAGGTGGATTTGGTGTTAGTGCGAGAAGGTGGATTTAGAGTTATTGCTGGAATGTGGATTTGTTGTTAGCGCAGGAAGTTGGATTTGTTGTTAGTGCTGGAATGTGGATTTGTGGTTAGTGCGGGAATGGATTTGGGGTTATTGCAGGAAAGTGGATTTTGGGTTCATGGGGGAAGTTTGATTTGGGATTAGTGTGGGACGGCGGATTTGTGTTTAGTGCGGGAAGGAGGATTTGCGATTAGTGCCAGAAGTTGGATTTGGGGATTTTGCGGGAAGTTCGATTGGGGTTTGTGCATTAAGGTGGATTTGGGGTTATTGCAGGAAGGTGGATTAGGGATGAATGCGTGAAGCTAAATTTTGGATTAGCGTGGGAAGGTGGATTCGGGGTTAGGGCAGGAAGGTGGATTTGTGGTTTGTGTGGGAAGCTGGATTTGGGTTTAGTGCGGGAAGGTGGATTTGGGGTTACGGCGGGAAGGTAGATTTTGGGTTACTATGGGAAGGTGGATTTGGGATTATTGCGGCAATGTGGATTTGTGGTTGTGCGGAAAGGTTTATTCGGGGTTAGTGCGGTAAGGTTGATTTGGGGTTAGTGAGGGAAGGTGAATTTGGGATTAGTGCTGGAAGGTGGATTTGGGTTTAGTGCGGGAATGTGGATTTGTGGTTAGTGCGGGAAGGTGGATTTGCGGTTCGTCCTGGAAGGTGGATTTGCGGTTATTGCGGGAAGGTGGATTTCGTTTTAGTGCAGGAAGTTGGATTTGTGTTTAGTGCAGGAATGTGGATTTGGGGATAGTGCGGGAAAGTGGATTTGGGGTTAGTGCCAGAATGTGGATTTGGGGTTAGTGAGGGATAGTTAATTTGGGGATAGTGTGGGAAGGTTGATTTGGGGAGAGTGTGGGAAGGTTGATTTGGGGATAGTGCGGAAGGTTTATTGGCGTAAGCGCATGAAGGTGGATTTGGGGTTAGTGCAGGAAATTGGATTTGGGGTTAGTGCGGGAAGGTGGATTTGGGGATAGTGCGGGAAGGTGGATTTGGGGTTTGTGTGGGAAGGTGGATTTGGAGATAATGCGGGAAGGTGGATTTGGGTTTAATGCGGGAAGGTGGATTTGGGGTTAGTGCGGGAAGGTGGATTTGGAGTTAGTGCGGGAAGGTGGATTTGTGGTTACTGTGAGAAGTTTGATTTGGGTTTAGTGCGGGAAAGCTGATTTGGGGTTCGTGCTAGAAGGTGGATTTGGGGTTATTGCGGGAAAATGGATTTGTTGTTAGTGCTGGAATTTGGAATTGGTTTTAGTGCAGGAAGTTGGATTTGGGGTTAGTGCGGGAATGTGGATTTTGGAATAATGCGGGAAGGTGGATTTGGGATAGTGAGGAAATGTGGATTTGGGTTTAGTGCGGGAAAGTGGATTTGTGTTTAGTGCGGGAAAATGGGTTGTGGGCTATTGCGGGAATGTGGATTTGGGGTTATTGCGGTCGGTCAGTTACTGTGAGCTCAGTAAGGATGTGTGCAGTAGGTGAGTTACTGTTTGCTCAGTCAGGATGTGTGCTGTAGGTCAGTTACTGTGTGTTCACTCAGAAT
This sequence comes from Somniosus microcephalus, assembly GCF_052327205.1. Taxonomy (NCBI): domain Eukaryota; kingdom Metazoa; phylum Chordata; class Chondrichthyes; order Squaliformes; family Somniosidae; genus Somniosus; species Somniosus microcephalus. Next base: position 31,137,156 of record NW_028225183.1, read on the forward strand.
GTGAGCAGTAGGTCAGATACTATGCGCCCAGTCAGGATGTGTGCAATAGGTCAGTTACTGTGTGCTTAGTCAAGACGTGTGCATTAGGTCAGTTCATGTGTGCTCAGTCAGAATGTGAGCTCTACTTCAGTTACTGTGTGCTCCGTCAGGTTTTGTTCATGTGGTCATTTCCTGGGGCTTCGGTCATGCTTTGGTAATTTGTGCAGTTTCTGGTGTTCTCATTCAGGATTTGTGCATTATGCCAGTTTCCGTGTGCTCTGTCAGAATGTGAGCAGTAGGCCAATTACTGTGCATTCATTCAGGATGTGTGCATTAGGTCAGTTATTATGTGCTCTGTTAGAATGTGTGCAGTCGGTCAGTTAATGTGTGCTCCATCAAGATGTGAGCAGCAGGTCGGATATTGTGTGCTCAGTCAGGCTGTGAGCATTAGGTCAGCTGCTGTGTGCTCAGTCAGGATGCATGCATTCGTTCAATTACTGTGTGCTCAGTTAGCGTGTGAACAGTTGGTCATTTAATTTGCACTCAGTTAGGATGTGCGCAGAAGGTCACTTACTGTGTGCTCAGTCAGGATGTGCGCAGTAGGTCATTTGCTGTGCGCTCAGTCAGGATGTGTGCAGCAGGTCAGTTACTGGATGCTCAGTCAGGATGTGAGCAGTAGGTCATTTACTGTGCGCTCATTCAGGATGTGAGCAGTAGGTCAGTTGCTGTGTGCTCAGTAAAGATGTGTGCAGTAGGTCATTTACTGTGCGCTCAGTCAGGATGTGAGCAGTGGGTCAGTTACTGTGCGCTCAGTTAGGATGTGAGCAGTAGGTCTTTTACTGTGCGCTCAGTCAGGATGTGAGCAGTGGGTCAGTTACTGTGCACTCAGTCAGGATGTGAGCAGTAGGTCTTTTACTGTGCGCTCAGTCAGGATGTGAGCAGTAGATCATTTACTGTGCGCTCAGTCAGGATGTGAGCAGTGGGTCAGTTACTGTGCGATCAGTCATTATGTGAGCAGTAGGTCAGTTACTGTGTGCTCATCAGGATGTGAGCAGTAGGTCAGTTACTGTGTGCTCATCAGGATGTGAGCAGTAGGTCAGTTACTGTGTGCTTATCAGGATGTGAGCAGTAGGTCAGGTACTGTGCGCTCAGTTAGGATGTGTGCAGTAGATCATTTACTGTGTGCTCAGTCAGGATGTATGCAATAGGTCAGTTACTGTGTGCTCAGTCAGGATGTGAGCAATAGGTCAGTTTCTGTGTGTTCAGCCAGGATGTGAGCAGTAGTTCAGGTACTGTGTGCTCATCAGGATGTGAGCAGTAGGTCAGGTACTGTGCGCTCAATTAGGATGTGTGCAGTAGGTCATTTACTGTGTGCTCAGTCAGGATGTGAGCATTAGGTCCTTTACTGTGCGCTCAGTCAGGATGTGAGCAGTAGGTCAGTTACTGTCTGCTCAGTCAGATTGTGTGCAATAGGTCAGTTACTGTTTGGTTATCAGGATGTGAGCAGTAGGTCAGGTGCTGTGCGTTCAGTCAGGATGTGAGCAGTAGGTCAGTTACTGTGCGCTCAGTCAGGATGTGAGCAGTAGGTCAGTTACTGTTTGGCCATCAGGATGTGAGCAGTAGGTCAGGTACTGTGCGTTCAGTCAGGCTGTGAGCAGTAGGTCAGTTACTGTGCGATCAGTCAGGATGTGAGCAGTACAGTTTCCACAGGGCCATGACCATTCCGAACCTAGATTCATGTCCAATTTCCTGCCTGCTCCCCGTAACCCTTAATTACCTTCACTTCTAGGAAACTATCTATTTCTGTTGTAAATTTATTTAATGATGTAGCTTCCACAGCTTTCTGGGGCATCAAATGCCACAAATCTACCACCATCTGAGTGAAGAAGTTTCTCCTCATCTCAGTTTTGAAAGAGCAGCCTCTTACTCCAAGATTATGCCCCTGAGTTCTAGTTTCACCAATCATTGGGATCATCCTCACCGCATCCACCCGATCAAGCCCCTTCACAATCTTACATGTTTCAAGAAGATCGCCTCTCATTCTTCTGAACTCCAATGAGTAGAGTCCCAATCTACTCAACCTCTCCTCATATGACCACCCCCTCATCCCCGGGATTAACCGAGTGAACCTTCTTTGTACTGACTCGAGAGGAAGTATGTCTTTTCTTAAGTATGGACACCAAAACTGTATGCAGTATTCCAGGTGCGGTCTCACCAATGCCTTGTATAACTGCAACAATACCTCCCTGTTTTTATATTCTATCCTCCTAGCAATAAAAGCCAACATTCAATTGGCCTTCTTGATCACTTGCTGCACCTGCATACTAACTTTTTGAGTTTCGTGCACCAGGACTCCCAGATCCCTTTGTACTACAGTACTTTCCAGTTTCTTGCCATTAAGATAATAACTTGCTCTATGATTTTTCCTGCCAAAGTGCATAACCTCACACTTTCCAGTATTGTATTCCATCTGCCAAATCTCTGCCCACTTACTTAGCCTGTCTATGTCACTTTGCAAGTTTTTTATGTCCTCCTCACTCACTACTTTCCCTCCCATCTTTGTATCATCTGCAAACTTGGATATGTTAAACTCGGTCCCCTCCTCCAAATCGTTAATATAGATTGTAAAGAGTTGAGGACACAGCACTGACCCCTGCGGAACACCACTAGCTACTGATTGCCAGTCTGAGAATGAACCATTTATCCCAACTCTCTGCTTTCTGTTAGAGAGCCAGTCCTCCACCCACGCCAGAATATTACCCCCAATCCCGTGATTTTTTATCTTGAGCAATAATCTTTTGTTTGGCACCTTGTCAAATTCCTTTTGGAAGTCTAAATAAACTACGTTCACTGGTTCTCCTTTATCCACCCTGTATGTTACTTCCTCAAAGAACTCAAGCAAATTTGTCAAACATGACTTCCCCTTCTTGAAACCATGCTGATTTTGTCCTATTAATTTATGTTTATCCAAATGTCCCGTTACTGTCTCCTTAATAATGGACTCTAACATTTTACCAACCATAGATATTAGGCTAACAGGTCTATAGTTTCCAGCTTTCTGCCTACTACCCTTTTTAAATAAGGGATTTACATTAGCAGTTTTCCGATCTGCCGGGACCTTTGCTGAGTCCAGGGAGTTTTGGAAAATTATTACCAATGCATCCACAATCCCTACCGCCACTTCCATCAAGACCCTAGGATGTAAGCCATCAGGTCCAGGGGATTTCTCCGGCTTGAGTCCCATTATTTTAGCAAGTACCACTTCCTTAGTGATTTTAATCGTATTTAGCTCCTCTCCCCCTCGAGCCCCCTGTTTGTCCAGTGTTGGGATACTTTTTGTATCCTCTACCGTAAAGACTGATACAAAATATTTGTACAACGTTTTTGCCATCTCCATGTTTCCCACCATTAATTTCCCGGTCTCATCCTCTAAGGGACCAACATTTACTTTAGCTACACTGTTTCTTTTAATATAACTATCGAAACTTTTGTTATCTGTTTTTATATTTTTTGCTAATTTACTTTCATAATCTATCTTCCCTTTCTTAATCAATCTTTTAGTTATTTTTTGCTGCCTTTTAAAGACTTCACAATCTTCTATCCTCCAACTAGATTTGGCTACCTTATATGCCCTTGTTTTTAGTCGGATACTATCCTTAATTACTTTACTTAGCCACAGATGGCGATCTTTTCTTTTACACCCTGTTTTCCTCAGTGGAATATATTTTTTTTGCAAGTTGTAAAATAACTCCTTAAATGTACACCACTGATCATGTACCGTCTTACCCTCTAATCTATTTTCCCAGTCCACTGTAATCAATTCCGCTCTCATACCTTCATAGTCTCCTTTATTCAAGCTCAGCACGCTTGTTTGAGATCCAACCTTCTCACCCTCTACTTGAATATGGAATTCAACCATGTTATGGTCACTCATTCCAAGGGGTCCTTTACTTGGACATTTTTAATTAATCATGTCACTTTACACAGGACCAAATCTTGGTCAGTTGAACAGTTTCTGGGATATCGGTCAGATTGTTTTCATGTGGAGAGTTTCTACGATTTCAGTCAGATTGTGGTTATTTTGTTTAGTTTATTGGTGCACGATCAGGTAGATGTCATTTGGTCAGTTACAGGGTGCTTGGTTAGAATCTGCTCGTGCGGCCAGTTTCTGTTCAATTTTGTTGATGTGAAGTGGTCAGTTTTATTTAATTGATCGAGTTATTTAAGCTACACCTCAATGAGTTGTGGATGTCGCTGGGAAGACAATCCTTTATTGCCACTCCTCAATTGCCCTTGAGAAGGTGGTGGTGAGCTAACATCCTGGACTGCTGCAATCGGTGTTGTGAATGTACTCCCACAGTGCCGTTAGGCAGGGAGTAGCAGGATTTTGGCACAGCGGCAATGAGTCAATGGCGATATTTCCAAGTCAGGATGTTATGTGACTTGGATGGGAAATTGGAGGTGGTTCTCCCATGCGTCTGCTGCCATTGTCTGCCAAGGTGGTAGAGGTTTTGGCTTGGGAGATGCAGTGGAAGAAGCCTTGACGAGTTGCTGCAGTGAAGCTTGTAGATAGTATGCATTTTTTATATTCATTCACTTCATTCAAATTCCCCAGCTGCCGTGGTGGAGATCTGAACTCATGTCTCCGGATCATTAGTTAGGCCTCGGGATTACCAATCCAGTATCATAACCAATAGCTACCTTACACCACAGCCAAATTGCAGCCACGTTGAATGATTAAGGTGGTGAATTGCGTGCTTATCAATCAGGATCCTTTTAACTGGATGGTGTTGATCTGTATTGGTTTGAGGTGCTGTATTAATTTCATGTGCTACATTGGGTTGCGGTGCTGCATTAGTTTGAGCTTCTCCATTAGTTTGAGGTTCTCTATTAGTTTGAGGTTCTCTATTAGTTTGAGGTTCTCTATTAGTTTGAGGTTCTCTATTAGTTTGAGCGGCTGTATTCGTTTGAGGGGCTGTATTCGTTTGAGGGGCTGTATTCGTTTGAGGGGCTGTATTCGTTTGAGGGGCTGTATTCGTTTGAGGGGCTGTATTAGTTTGAGGGACTTTATTAGTTTGAGGGGCTGTATTAGTTTGAGGGACTTTATTAGTTTGAGGGGCTGTATTAGTTTGAGGTGCTGTATTAGTTTGAGGGGCTGTATTAGTTTGAGGGGCTGTATTAGTTTGAGGTGCTGTATTGGTTTGAGGGGCTGTATTGGTTTGAGGGGCTGTATTATTTTGAGGGGTTTTATTAGTTTGAGGGGCTGTATTAGTTTGAGGGGCTGTATTAGTTTGAGGGACTTTATTAGTTTGAGGGACTTTATTAGTTTGAGGGACTTTATTAGTTTGAGGGGCTGTATTAGTTTGAGGTGCTGTATTAGTTTGTGGGGCTGTATTAGTTTGAGGGGCTGTATTAGTTTGAGATGCTGTATTGGTTTGAGGGGATGTATTGGTTTGAGGGGCTGTATTATTTTGAGGGGTTTTATTAGTTTGAGGGGCTGTATTAGTTTGAGGTGCTGTATTGGTTTGAGGGGCTGTATTGGTTTGAGGGGCTGTATTATTTTGAGGGGCTTTATTAGTTTGAGGGGCTGTATTAGTTTGAGGGTCTGTATTAGTTTGAGGGTCTGTATTAGTTTGAGGGTCTATATTAGTTTGAGATCCTGTATTAGTTTCAGAGGCTGTCTTAGTTTGTGGTGCTTTATTATATTAGCGTACTGTATTAGTTTGAGAGGCTGTAATAGCTTGAGGGGCTGTATTAGTTTGATGCGCTTTATTAGATATTTTATTTTTATTTGGTTTAATAGGTTCATTAGTTTTAGCGTATATATTGTTTTGAGAGGTAATTGTCGTTTAGGACATGGGAAAATTAAGAGCGCAGCCCCAGCCCAGAGTGCTGCACTGAGAGGGCACTCTAGCATTTGCATTTTGATTACTGAATGAGCACAACAGCATGGAGGACATCACAGAAACAATATGAGATATGAGATGTACTGAAGGTGTTTGAAACAACAAACCTAGTGCTGGGAGAACACAGCTTGCAATTTCCATTGGTTAATTAATATGATCAGAATTCTCAAGTCTTTGGGGTTTTCAATTTAAAACTCAGCGCTAAATATATTCCATTATAACAGGGAATTAACTTGGCTGTCGTAACTTGTTTGTTCAACCTTTTAACAATGTTGCAACCTCAATCTCCCCGTGGAGATCGCGCAGGGTATAAATGAAAGGCTGTGGGATTCGGCTCAGAGTATAATTCAGAGAGATTGCCTGCAACACGGACACATCACTTCACACAGAAAATGTATCACACATTTGAGAGTTTCCAGAAAATATATTACATGATCCTTGCCGTCATTGGAGTTCCTGGTAAGTGATAATAACCATTGAAGTTGTGTAAATCTGTGTGTGAGCTGTTCTCTGCTTTAGCTCTCTGGCTGATAATGTTACATGCTCGTCTAGTGGACATAGTTTTAAAGACGTGCGATCAGTGTTTGGTAATTTCGTTAAGTCTAGTGTCTTGACACAACCTGTTTAATGCCATTTCCTGAACTGAAAATATACCTGTTTGTAGCGCACAGGCTCTCTGAATGATCAAGTTATTGCCGTTAGTGGAATATGATGTACAGTTAAATCAGTCCTCATTCCGGGAAATGTCTCTGAGAAAAGGTGTTAGTGCAATGTTCTGTCACTGTAAAATTGTACTAAGTGTGGGTCACTAACCAGAGTGGAACACCTGACCCCAGTGACTATGTATTACTTGGAGTATCTCTCACTGTAGAATTTTACTGAGTGTGGGTCACTAACCAGAGTGGAACACCTGACCCCAGTGACTATGGATTACTTGGAGTATCTCTCACTGTAGAATTTTACTGAGTGTGGGTCACTAACTGGAGTGGAACACCTGACCCCAGTGAATATGTATTACTTGGAGTATCTCTCACTGTAGAATTTTACTGAGTGTGGATCACTAACCAGAGTGGAACACCTGACCCCAGTGAATATGTATTACTTGGAGTATCTCTCACTGTAGAATTTTACTGAGTGTGGATCACTAACCAGAGTGGAACACCTGACCCCAGTGACTATGTATTACTTGGAGTACCTCTCACTGTAGAATTTTACTGGTGTGGATCACTAACTGGAGTGGAACACCTGACCCCAGTGAATATGTATTACTTGGAGTATCTCTCACTGTAGAATTTTACTGAGTGTGGATCACTAACTGGCGTGGAAGAATTCAGTTCGACTTTGTAATCACTATTTTAGGTGACTGATTTCTCCCCTCCAATTGTTTTATGAAGTGCAGCTCGGAACAGAGTGTAGAGCTGCGAGTTTGGTGAGAGAGGGAGTTCGGGGAGGGAGCTGTTACTTTCTTTTTCTATCTTTGTCAGCTTCCAGGAGAGCAGGAGTTACAAAGCTTTACAAGAGGGTACGGAGAACCAGCGGACGTTCGGCTCAGTGGCACCACCCCGCTCCCGCTCCCCGCATTTGGAGAAAAATAATAGGTGACATCACAGGGAAAAGGTTAAGGGATTGGTTGGTGAGTATTTTGCTCACTGCCCTTATCATTTAAAGCCAAGAACATTGATTAGTAATTGTAAGGTTTCAATAGTACTAATTTGTATCAGTAACAAATCTTATTAAAAGTAGTATCGTTTATTAATTAATAAAAATAAAGTAATTAAACCTCTATAATTAATGCAGGGCAGGTGATGTGTGGCGACTGCAGTATGTGGGAGCTACTGGATGCGTGATCCAGGATGAGCACATCTGCGGTAAGTGTCTGCGGCTCGAGGAGCTTCGGCTCAGAGTTGATGAGCTGGAGGCCGAGGTGCAGAAACTGCGATGCATCAGGGAGGGGGAAAGTTACCTGGCCACTTTATTCCAGGAGGCAGTCACACCCCTTAGGATAGTGTCTTCTGATTTGGTCAGTGGTCCAGGGCATGAGTATGTGACTGCGAGTGAGGCAGGTATGGGGATCCAGGACGTGGAGGAGCCTCAGCCTTTGCAATTGTCCAACAGGTTTGAGGTTCTTGCGAACAGTATGGATGAAAGTGGTGGCTGCAGGATGGATGAGCAAACTGACCATGGCACCGAGATACAGGAAGCCGTTCAAGCGGGGGTAGTTAATAGGAATGTAGCAGTAATTTGGGACAGCATAGTCAGGGAATAAAAACAGTTCGCTGTGGCCAAGAGTGAGATTACAGACAGCTGTGTTGCCTGCCCGGTGACAGGGTTCGGGACATCTGCTCTGGGCTGGACAGGAACTTGCAGAGGGAGGGGGAGGAGCCAGTGGTCGTGGTCAATGTAGGTGCCAACGATATAGGTAGTACTAGGAAAGAGGTTCTGCTGAGAGAGTATGAGCAGCTAGGGGTTAAGCTAAAAATCAGAACATCAAGGATAACAATATCTGCATTATTACCCGAGCCACGAGCAAATTGCCATAGCGTAAATAAAATAAGAGTGATGAATGCGTGGCTGAAAGCCTGGTGTGGGAGAAATTGGTTTCAATTCCTAGGGCACTGGCACCAGTAGTGGGGAAAGTAGGATATCTATATTTGGGTCGGTCATCACCAGCACTGTGCTTGGACCAGTGTTCTGGCGAGTCGTATAATTAGGGTAGTAGCGAGGGCTTTAAACTAAATATTGGGGGCATGGGATCAAATTAGGGAAGATGTTGTAATTTAAAGATTAGAGACAAGGCAATAGAAAAAGATATTAACGTGGAAAATGTTAAACAGACAGTGACAGGAATTATAGAGAGTACACAGCTAAGAGTAAATCAACAGATAAGGCTAGAGGTTACAAAAGTAATATAAAGACAAAACTAAAGGCACTGCATCTGAACGGAATTAGCATGCGAAACAAAGCAGATGAACTGAAAGCGCAAATAGAAATAAATAAATCTGATTTGATAGCCATTACAGAAACATGGCTGCAGGGTTATGTAGATTGGGACCTGAATATTGAAGTGTACATGATATTTAGGAAGGCCAGGAAGGTGGTAAAAGTTGGAAGGGTGGATCTGTTAATTAATGATGGTATTAGCACTATAGAGAGTGATGACTTAAGTTCAGGAAACCAGGATGTAGAAGCGGTTTGGGTAGAGATGAGAACTGATAAACGCAAGAAGTCACTTGTGGGAGTGGTATACCGGCCAGCTAACAGTAACCATATGGTAGGATGGAGTATAAAGGAAGAAATAATGGGAGCTTCTCAGAAGGGTTCAGCAATAATCAGGGGATTTTAAACTGCATATAGACTGGAAAAATCAGACGGGCAAAGTTGGCACCGATGAAGAGTTCTTGGAATGTTTGCTGGATAGTTTCTTACAAAATCACGTTCTGGAGCCAACCAGAGAGCAGGCTAAATTAGACCTGGTGTTCTGCAAGGAGATAGTATTAATCAATGACCTCATAGCGAAGGCGCCCCTAGGTAGCAGCGATCATAATATGATTGAATTTTACAATCAGTTTGACAGAGAGAAGAGTGGGTCCAAGACTTGTAATTTAAGCTTACATAAGGACATTTAAGAGTGCATGAAAGCAGAGCTAGTTAAAGTGAACTGGCAAATTAGGTTAAGTGATAGATCAATAGAGTTGTAGTGGCAGACAATTAAGGGGATGTTTCAAAATACACACAATATATGCAATCGAACGAGAAAGGAAAATATCAAGGGGAGGAACCACCATCCGTGGTTAACTCAAAATTTTAAGACAATATTAAACTTAAAGAAAAAGCTGAAACTTGCACAAAGATGGGTGGCAGGATTGGACAGAATGTAAAAAACTGCAAAGAATGACTAAAAGATTAATAAGGAGAGAAAAATTAGTGTACGAGTGAAAGCCAGCTAGAAATATAAAAACAGATAGTAGAAGTTTTTATAGATATTTATAAAAGAAAAGATTTAACAAAGTTAGCATTGGTCCTATAAAAAGTGAGACTGGGGAATTAATAATGGATAATAAGGAGATGGCTGTTGAATTGAACAGGTATTTTGCATCGGTCTCCACTATAGCGGATACAACTAAAATCCCAGAAATAGCTGAAATCAGGAAATGGAAGGGAGGGAGGAAATCAAGATAATTATAATCACCAGGGAAGTGGTACTGAGCAAATTGTTGGAGATGCGGTCTATCAAGTCCGCGGGCCTGATTGACTTCATCCTAGGGACTTAAAAGAAGTGGCTAGTGAGATAGTTGATGCGTTGCGTTTAATTTTTTTAATTTCCCTAGATTCGGGGAAGGTTCCTTTAGATTGGGAAATAGCGAATGTAACTTTATTCAAAATGGAAGGGAGACTGAAAGCAAGAAACTACAGGCCAGCTAGCTTACCATCTGTCATAGGAAAGATGTTAGCAACGATTATTAAAGGTGTTGTAGCAGGGCACTTCGAAAAGTTCAAAGTAATCAGGCATAGTCAACATGGTTTTGTGCAAGGGAAATCATGTTTAACAAATTTATTGGAGTTGTTTGAGGAAGTAACATGTGCTGTGGATAAAGGGGAAACTGTGGATGTACTCTCCTTAGATTTCCAGAAGGCATTTGTTAAGGTGCCACATCAAAGGTTATTGCAGAAAAGAAAAGCTCATATTGTAGGGGGTAACATATTGGCATGGATACAAGATTGGCTAGCTAACTGGAAACAGCGAGTAGGCATAAATGGGTCATTTTCTGATTGGCAAGATGTAATGAGTGGTGTGCCACAGGGATCAGTGCTGGGCTTCAACATTGTACATTTGTATAAATGACTTGGATGAAGGGACCGATCGTATTGTTGCTAAATTTGCGAATGCCACAAAGTTAGGTATGACGATACATTGTGAAGAGGACATTAGAAGGCCATAAAGGGATATAGATAGGATAAGTGAGAGGGCAAAGACCTGGCAAATGGAGCATAATGTGGGAAAATGTGAAGTTGTTCATTTTGGCAGGAAGAATAAAAAAGAAGCATAATATCTAAATGGTGAGAGATTTCAGAGCTCTGAGATGCAGAGGGATTTGGATGTCCTAGTCCATGAAGCGCAACAGGTGCAGCAAGTAATTAGGCAAGCTAATAGAATGTTATAATTTATTGCGAGGGCAGCACGGTGGCATAGTGGTTAGCACTGTTGCCTCACAGCGCCAGAGACCCGGGTTCGACTCCGGCCTCGGGTGACTGTCTGTGTGGAGTTTGCACATTCTCCCCGTGTTTGCGTGGGTTTTCTCCGGGTGCTCCGGTTTCCTCCCACAGTCCAAAGATGTGCGGGTTAGGATGATTGGCTATGATAAAAATTGACCCTTAGTGTTAGGGGGATTAAATACGTGGGGTTATTGGGATAGGGTGGGATATGTATTGGTGCAGGGGTTACGGGGATCGGGTGGGATATGTGTCGGTGCAGGCTCGATGGGCCGAAATGGCCTCTATCTGCACTGTGAGGTTTCTGTGATTCTGTGAATTGAATACAAAAGTAGGGAGGTTATGCTACAGTTACACAGGGCATTGGTGAGACCACACCTGGAGGACTGTGTACAGTATTGGTCTCCTTATTTAAGGAAGGATATAAATGCGTTGGAAGCAGTTCAGAGAAGGTTTGCTAGACCAAAACCTGGAATGGGCGGGTTGTCTTATGAGAAAAGTTTGTGCAGTCTTCGCTTGTATCCGATGGAGTTCAGAAAAGTAAGAGGTGACTTGATTGAAACATATACGATCCTGAGGGGTCTGGACAGGGTGGATGTGGCGAGGGTGTTTCCTCTTCTGCGAGAATCTAGAACTAGGGGTCACTATTTAAAAATAAGGGGTCACCCATTTAAGATGGAAATGAGGAGAAATGTTTTCTCTCAAAGGGCGGTGGATGCAGAGTCTTTGAATATTTTTAAGGCAGAGGTAGATAGATTCTCGGTTAGCAAGGGGGCGAAAGGTTATCGGGGGTGTGCGGGAATGTGGACTAATCGGATGAGCCATCATCTTATTTAATGGCGCAGCAGGTTCGAAGGGCCGAGTGGCCGACTCCTGCTCCTAAATCCTATGTTCGAAATTGATGGCGAAAGAGAATATTTTTGCTTTTGGGTAAAGATGTTTTAAAAATGCGTATGAAGTGAAATGCATTGATATTGAGCTGCAAGAACAGAAACAGGTTTAAATACTTCTCTTACACTAAGAGTAGTTACTGTAAGCACTTCAGTTGTTTTAGTGCTGAATATTCCCCTTCCCCCAACACGTTCCTGTAAGCCTGTGGGTCATGAGTGCTGAATTTCATTATCTGTCTACTAGTCAGGATGAATATTAGGCTGTGGTTTTTGATTATTGCACTTCGGAAACTGATTAATGTTTGACAGATCAGTTCTTATCTATGATTCAGAGGGCTAGAAATTCATCATAGCCTAGGAATGAGCTGTAGCATTAGAAAAGTTGGAGAATTAGTGTCAGGCGCTAATGCTTTAGCGAGCATGCAACATTCATGCACAATGCTCAAATAAATGATTGGAAATCTATTTCAAGTTTTTAACCACAAGCTCATTGGCGTTACACTCAAAGGGTGGACCAATATCAGTAGCACTCTAATCACAAGTCATGATTGCCGCAGGCTTTTTCTTGTTCTGGAAGGGAAGGATCATTGATGCTGCAGAACTTCATTCTCAGCATGGCTGGCTGTGCAGCTGCCTCAGCAAGCTTCAGCAGGTCACGGAAAAGGAGCTGGAGGACTAAAGCAGCTGTAGTCATTGCAGATCCATGCCCCAGGGAGAGTGCCTGCAGATTCTGCGATTAAACATTGGAGGCATTGGTGTTCGCTGTGGAGAGATGGATGGCGGTGCACTACCCAGCAAGTGGCAGAAGGCCCTCGCCAGAAGCCTTCTGCACCATGGGTAGGGAAGTAGCGCAGCACGTCTTGGGCAGAACTGTCATCCCCTGGATCCGCACAAAGTGCAGGAAGAAATTTAGCGACTTCACTTGGGTGGACAGGGTGAGTGAATGCTTTTACAAATCTATGTACCGCCATCTGAACCAATCTTCACACTCCACGAAAAGCACCACACCCGCAGCACTCAACCACCAACAAAATATATCTACCAACACTCACAGCCACATCTCACACCTTGCACACAAAGACACCTATACACCGATGGCAAGCACATCAGCCAATCACATTGTTCCACAATCACTCACACACTTTCCTTTCCTTTCCTTCCTTTCCAAGGTCGTTCAGAACAGGAGGGGGCAGTAGCACGCATGCGGTGTCCAAGTCGACACCTAACCACTGTCTGCACTAGAGAAACGAGTGCTGCAGATTATTGGGCGCCAGGTGGCGGATGCCGTGGCCACCGGCGACGTTGACCCCCTTGGGTACAACAACGGTATATTCTATCCTAATCCTTCTTCCAACATCCCTCTTCCCCCTCACGCCACAAGCCAATCACACATTCCCCCTAATCAGACTGTATGCATGCATTTCTCCCCTTCTGTCCCCTCCCCTCACCTTAGCATGACTCTTGTGCCAGTAAGATTTAAAGTAATGAGCAAGCAGCTGAGCAGCCTGTCCCTGAGGGCACTATACAGAGCGAGGTGGAAGAAGAGGAGGAGGAAGAACACACCGAGTCATTGCCTCTCTCTCCCTTAGGCACCAGCTCAGACACTGGCACTACTCCTTCTTTACAGGCTAGTATAGTCGCCGGATCTGCAGAAGGGAAGGCACCGGTGATGGGTGGGCTGCAGCAAGGCAAGGGGGAAAGGGTAGCTCGGGGCCCATCTCCCAGGAGGGCGAGTTCGACTGGGAGTTCGGCTGCACAGGACTCAGATCAGGACCTCGATGGTGAGGCTGCTAGAAGAATGGTGATGGGCATGCACAGGGAGATGATAGGTGCAATAGCAAGGTTGCCCGAAATCACATTGGCAATGATAAGGAGCATGGAGGAGTCCGCCCACAAACCTGCACAATGCTTTGCACACACCTTGTATCCCATCATTTCCAGTCTGCAAGGAATGGTAGATTCCCAGAGAGACCTTGAGTCCCAGACCCGAAGACGCCTGTGAATGGCAAGCTGGCAGCTTCCATTGCAGCACAGGCAGAAGTGACACAACGTTTAGTGCTGTAATGCAGTGTTTTCTTGGTGGTATCCAAACTCAGACAGGTGCCATGCAGTCTCAGCTCTGACAGCTGCCATCGTGGCTGAGTCTATCACTGTCGACCAGAGCTTTCACGATACCTCAGCAGGTCAACAATCTGTGTTCCAACAGATTTCTTGGGATGATGTGGTGCTGCCCCGGGAGAGTGTCAGTGCATCAGTGGAGCAGGAACCTGCTGTCTTCTCCAGAATCACAGCATTCCTGCTCCCACAAATGCCACTAAGCCTTTGCCTGTCATCCAGCCAGCCCAGACAACTGCCGCCCGTGCTGAGGTGGTGCAGTCTCTAGCTGGCCCTTCCAGGCCCAGAGCTGGTTGAGTCGCTCTTCAAGACCATCTTAAGTATCCCGCAGGGAAACTCAGCAGCCTTCCACCTGTCCTGCTGCAGCCACTAGGTCAAAACATCGTAGGAGCACTGGCGTGGGCAAAAACACAGTAACGAGAAGCACCCAGCGACTGCACAGGCGTGAATAGTTAATTCATTTTTATTAAGCATGTGTTCACTGATTATTCATAAATTTATTCATTAACTTTTGATCCTTGAGTGGTGTCTCTCACTTCTTCTTTGCGCTGTGATATGGCCTGAAGTAAAGATGGTAATGTGGTGAGCAATGGAGATCTGTGGTATACTTCATTCGTATGTCAGTTATTTGAGTTGGTCACGGACCGCCCTTCTGGAAGGCTGATAGAGTGGATGTCTCCTCCCTCTCTCCTGTTGCTCCTCCTCCTCGTCTACCTCCTCGTGGTCCTCATCCTCCTCTTCCTCCTCGAACTCCTCCTCCACATCCTCCTCACCCTCTTCCTCCTCCTGAGGTGCTTCCGTAATCCCAGGTGGCAAGGGCTGGGCTCCCAAGTTGTGGCGCATGCAGCAAACATCAGGAAATGTGACACCCGCTCCAGCAAATACTGGAGGGCTCCTCCCGATCGGTCAAGGCAGTGGAACTGTTGCATCAGCATGCAGATGGTCGGCTCGATAATGTTCCTGGTGGCAGCATGGCGCTCATTATATGACTGCTGGGCAGGGGCGTTGGGTCTGCAGAGGGGAGTCATGAACCAGATGGAGAGCAGGTAGCCCTTGTCTCTGACCAGCTAGCCGTGAGCTTGATGTGGTGGCTGGAAGAGTGCGGGCACACCAGTCTTGGGCAGGATGAAGGCTGGTGCGTATATCTGAGGTCCACCCACCATTCTCTGCCAGATTCCCTGGCCACTGGAACCTTCTCCTCTTTTACAGATTTTCCGTCCTTGCCTCCCCCTCTGTTATTCTGCTACAGCCATTTATTCCTGATCTGGTCCAATCTTTTATTTCTTTAATTGTCCTATCTCCCTTGACCAATTATCCATTTTATTCCTGGATCACTTCTGCCCTCCACCCGAGCATAGACCTCTCAATTGTTCTTTCCTCCCCTCCCCTACTTTTCTCTGGCTCTATCATTGCTTTAAAACTGTTAATATCTAATATGCTTCAGTTCTGATGAAAGATAGTCGAACTTAAATGTTAACACTGTTTCTCTCTCCACAGATGATGCCTGACTTGATGTGTGTCCACATCATTATCTGTATTTATCAGAGTTACAGCATTCTTAATATTGTGCTTTTGATATCGACCAGGCGGGTTCGGTAGGCAGGTTATAGTTTTGTCGTTGACAGCTTCCCTGCATGAAGTCAGCGGGATTGGCCAGCTTTGGTTTCAGTCGGGGGGGGAGGAATCTGGAGAAGATCGCAGGACCAAGTCCATGGCCCTGAGATGCTGGGTGGCCGAACCTGGGTTTTTTTACGATCCCCCGGCCCCGGGGGGTGATGGCTGTCCAATACCAGGGTGTGATCTGATCCCCGAACACGGGAAGGGTTCTGCAAATCCGGGGGCAGTCCAATCACGAGCCAGGATGGTGGTCCGATTTATCTGTTAAACTCGGAAGCAGGTGGTCTGGAGGCGGGCTGTGGTCGGATGGAGATTTAAACCTGATAATCTCTGACCCGACTAAAAAACAACCCGTTCTTGGTTATAAAATACGGCCCATATTCTCTGGGCCCAGATACGGAGAATGTTTGATCAGTAGTTTGCATTCTCTTTTCCCTGCTCTTTTTTTCAGTTAATTTAGTGGCGATTGTGATCCTGTCCCGGGGAAAGTGTGGGCTCTCCACCTGCACCACACGCTATCTGGTGGCGATGGCAGCGGCAGATCTACTGGTCATCATCACTGAGGTCATACTGAACCAGATCAATTGGTATTATTTCCCAATGTGTTTCCTGGACATCACTCCTGTGTGTAGTGTTCGCACTGTCCTGGTCGGTGCAGCCACAGACTGTTCTGTCTGGTTCACCGTCACCTTCACCTTCGATCGATTTGTGGCCATTTGTTGCCAGAATCTGAAAACAAAATATTGCACTGAGAAAACTGCGACTGTGGTTCTGGCAACAACCTGCATTCTGCTCTGTTTAAAAAACGTTCCCTTCTACTTTATATTTAAACCAGGAGAGATAATCGACAATGTGCCATGGTACTGTTACGTAAAACCTGGCTATTATTCTGAGCCCGGTTGGGTCGAATATGACTGGCTTGACACAATTTTAACTCCATTGCTCCCATTCGCTTTCATTTTGTTGCTCAACGCTCTGACAGTCAGACACATTTTAGTGGCCAGTCGAGTCCGTAAGGTACTGAGGGGTGAGAGCAAGGGAGAGAATCGCAGTGACCCAGAGATGGAGAGCAGAAGGAAGTCTGTGATTTTACTCTTCACCATATCTGGCAGCTTCATACTTCTGTGGTCGGTATATGTAATATATTTCATATACTATTACATTAGAGGTGTAGATTCCAATTATCACAATGATTCTATATCTATCTTTAATGAAGTCGGATATATGCTGCAGAATTTAAGTTGCTGCACAAACACATTTATTTATGGGGTGACCCAGTCCAAGTTCAGAGAGCAGTTGAAGAGTGCGGGGAAATATCCGGTTGCCTCAATTATTCAATTAATTAAGAAGCAGAACAACTGAGCGCAGCCCAGATTCGGGTCCCAGTGTTTCCAGCCCATAAATCTAATACTTACCCCAGAATGCCATCAACTGTATTACATCAGGAATCGCTGGTGATCTGAAAATAGAACCATCGGCGGGGCAAGCACTTTTTTTTAGAACGCAGCAACATTTCTGACTGAGAGTTCTCACCTTGTCTTTCGGGACAGGACCACTAGCTTTTTGCATATTTAGTGCATCATTTCACTTGCAGCTTCCAGAGTAAGAGCAACGTCAATAGGAAGGCAGGCAGAGCTGAGCGGTAGTTCTGGTGCTTATATTAAAAGATTAAGCAGCACTGAAACCGGATATTCGGCCCAACTAGTCTGTGCTGCTTATTGTGCTCCTCACGAGATTCCTTCCATTGGGTCCACCTCATCTCAGCCTCTCAGCAAAAACATCTTACATTTATACAGCGTCTTTAACGGAGTAAAAGATCCCAAGGTGCTTCACAGGAGGTTACAGAACAAAGGTGCGGTAGAGAGCCAGTAATGTATAGGGGTGGATCCCAGAGCTTAGTGCCGAAGATTGACAGCTGCAGTTTGTTGGCAGCAATAAGTGTAAGAAGTAGATTCCCGTCCCTGAACTGTCACAGAACTTCCTGCTCCTACATCGATTTGCAATGTATTGACAGAAAGTTGTTTTTGTTGTATCTGTTGGGGGATCTGTAACAGCAAATTTTAGCCAACCAATGAGAACAACCTTCAATTTATTTTACATGTTGTTATTTAATGTGTACTGAATTTTTTTTTGCTGTTCATATTCCACACTTCTGGTAAGTAATTTTCAGCCTCTGATCTCACTCTGTACTCCGGGCAGTCACTGAGTGGATAACTAGTGCCTGGCCCTGCTGTATTCTAACAGTAATGTGGTATTACTTTGTTCTTTTTGTCCAAGTTACTTTGTGAGTTTTGAAGAATTAAGAATAAAGATTATTGATTTGATTTGATTTGACATGAAATTGGTCATTTTCTTCTGAACTATTGATAGCTAGGAAAGTAAATGTTTTATTGTAAAAAAAAGTTGGAAATATCAATTTATTTACTGCCTGTCACAAACTTGGAACGTCCCAAAGTGGTTTTGCAGCCTCGGGTCAGGAGTCACACGCGGCACACATTGGGCGTGGGGCTGGAGCCGGAATCCGTGTTCAAAAAGCACCAATCACTGACATGATTGTGGCGTCATCCACCACAGGGCAAAAGGCAACAGCTGGCGGCCAAGTTTGTATCACCTATAGACGGCCAGGTTTGTGTTAACAACAGCCGGCATCTTTGTGTCACCTGCAGACGACCGTTTCTCTGTGACCTGCAGGCGACCGTGTTTCTGTCACCTACAGAAAGCCAAATTTGTGTCACTTACAGATGGTTATATTTGTGTAAGCTACAAACAGCCATGTTTCTGTGACCTGCAGACCGCTATGTGTAAGACACGTGCAGAGGTCTTGGTTGTATGACCTACAGACGGCCATGTTTGTGTCATCTACAAACGGCCATGTTTGTGTTACCTACAGACGGCCAGATTTGTGCCACCTACAGACGGTCATATATTTGTGTCACATACTGATGGCCATGTTTATGTCTCCTACAGACGGCCATGTTTGTGTCACCTACAGACGGTCATATATTTG
The DNA here is from genome assembly GCF_052327205.1 of Somniosus microcephalus. Taxonomy (NCBI): domain Eukaryota; kingdom Metazoa; phylum Chordata; class Chondrichthyes; order Squaliformes; family Somniosidae; genus Somniosus; species Somniosus microcephalus. The sequence continues at coordinate 31,155,881 of NW_028225183.1, forward strand.
TGTCACATACTGATGGCCATGTTTATGCCTCCTACAGACGGCCAAGTTTGTGTCACCTACAGACGACCATATTTGTGTCACCTACAGACGGCCATGTTTATGTCACCTACAGACAGCCAGGTTTTTGTCAGCTACAGATTGACATCTTTGCGTCACATACAAACTGTTTCCCTCACCTACTGACAACAATGCCTGTGTCACCAGCAGCTGGCCATGATTTTATCAGCTACAGACGGCCATGATTGTGTCATCAATTTCCGGCCATGTTTGTTTCTCCTACAGACGGCCATATTTGAATCACCTAGTGATGGCCATGTTTGTGTCACCTACAGACGGCCATGTTTGTGTCATCTATAGACTGCCATGTTTATGTCACCTACAGATGGCCATATTTGAATCTCCTACAGGCGGCCATGTTTGTGGCATCTACATACGGGCTTCTTTGTATCACCTGCAGACTGCCATGTTTGTGTCACCTACGGCCAGCCTTGTTTCTATCGCCTACTAACAACCATGTTAATGTCACCTACAGAATGGCATGTTTGTATCACCTACAGACGGCCATGTTTGTGTCACCTACTGACGGCCATGTTTGTGTCACCTACAGACGGCCTTGCTTGTGTCACTTACGAATGGCCATGTTTGCATCACCTACAGATGGCCATGTTTGTGTCATCTACAGACTGCATTTTTGAATCACCTACGAAAACAATGTTTGTGCCACCTACAGAAGGCCATGTTTGTGTCACCTACAGACGGACATGTTTGATTCGCCTACTAAATCAATGCTTGTGTCACCTACAGATGGCCATGTTTGTGTCATCTGCAGACGGACATGTTTGTGTCATCTACAGACGGACATGTTTGTGCCATCTACAGACTGCCATGTTTGTGTCACCTATAAACGGCCATGTTTGTGACATTTACAGACAGCCATGTTTGTATCACGTACAGCCGGCCATGTTTTTGTCACCTACAGACGGCCATGTTTGAATCACCTACAGACAGCCATGTTGGTATCACCTACCGACGGCTGTGTTTGCGTCACCTACAGACGGCCATGTTTGTATCACCTACAGATGGCCCTTTTTGAATCACCTACAAACGGACATTAATGTCTCACATACTGCCAGCCGTATTTGTCTCACCTACTGACAACCACGATTGTGTCATCTACAGACGGTCATATTTGTGTCACCTACAGACGGCCATGTTTGTGTCACCTACTGACAGCCATGTGTGTGTCACCTACAGACGGCGGTGTTTGTGCCACCTACAGACGGCAAAGATTGTGTCATATAGAGCCGGCCATGTTTGTGTCACCTACAGACGGCCATGTTTGAATCACCTACAGACGGCCCTGATTGTGTCACCTGCAGATGGCCATTGTGTATCACCTACTAAAACAATGTTTGTGTCACCTACAGAAGCCCATGTTTGTGTCACCTACTGACAGCCATGTTTTTATCAATTACAGATAGCTGTGTTTGTGTCAGCAACAGACTGCCATGTTTGTGTCACCTACAGATGGCCATGTTTGTGTCACCTACAGACGGCCATGTTTGTGTCACCTACAGACGGCCATGTTTGTGGCACCTGCTGACGGCCATGTTTGTGTCGCCTACAGATGGCCTTGTTTGTGTCACTTACGAATGGCCATGTTTGTATCACCTACAGACTGCTATGTTTGTGTGACATACAGACTGCCATGCTTGCGTCACCTACATAAGGCCATGTTAATATCACCGAAGCCCGCCATGTTGATGTCACCTAGAAACAGCCATGTTTGTGTCACCTCAAGGCGGCCTTGATAGTGCCACCTACAGATGGCCAATTTTGCATCACATACAGTCTGTCATTTTGTGTCATCTTCAGACGGCCATGCTGGTGTCACCTAGGGATGGCCATGTTTGTGTAAGCTACAGACGGCCATGTATGTTTCACCTGGAGCCGACCATGATTGTGACAGCTACAGACGGCCATGTTTTAGTCACCTACGGACAGCCCTGTTTGCGTCAGCTACAGACTGTCAGGTTTGTGTCACTTACAGACAGCTTGGTTTGTGTCAGCTACAAATGGCCCTGTTTGCGTCACCGACAGACGGCCATCACAGTGTCACCTACAGCCGGCGAATTTTGTGTCAGCGACAGAGGGCTGTGTTTGCATCACCTACAGATGGCCGCATTTGTTTCACCTAATGACAGCCATGTTTGCGTCACCTACAGGCGGCCAGGATTGTGTCACCTACAGACGGCCATGTTTGTATCAGCAACAGACGGCCGTGTTTGTGTCACCTACAGATGACTGTGCTTTTATCACCGACTGACAACCATGTTTGTGACACACTCAGGCAGCTGTGTTTGTGTATCCTACAGATGGCGATGTTTGTGTCATCTACAGACGGCCATGTTTGTGTCACCTGCAGACGGCCATGTTTGTGTCATCTACAGATGCCCATGTTTGTGTCACCTACAGACGGCAATGTTTGCCTCACCTAATGACAACCATATTTGTGTCACCAACAGATGGCTGTGTTTGTTTCACCTACAGACGGCGATGTTTGTGTCACCAACAGGTGGCCATGTTTGTGTTACATACAGACGGCCATGATTGTGTCGCCTACATACGGCCATGTTGGTGTCACTTACATACGGCCATGTTTGAAACACCTACAGACGGCCATGATTGTGTCACCTACAGACGGCCATGTTTGTATCACCTACAGACGGCCATGATTGTGTCACCTACAGACGGCCATGTTTGAATCAACTACAGACAGCCATGTTTGTGTCACTTACATACGGCCATGTTTGTATCACCTACAGACGGCCATGATTGTGTCACCTACAGATGGCCATGTTTGTATCACCTACAGACGGCCATGTTTGTGTCACCTACATACGGCCATGTTTGATTCACCTACAGACGGCCATGATTGTGTCACCTACAGACGGCCATGTTTGTATCACCTACTAAAACAATGTTTGTGTCACCTACAGAAGGCCAGGTTTGTGTCACCTACTGACAGCCATGTTTGTATCAATTACAGATAGCTGTGCTTGTGTCAGCAACAGACTGCCATGTTTGTGTCACCTACTGATGGCCATGTTTGTGTCACCAACAGATGGCCTTGTTTGTGTCACTTACGAATGGCCATGTTTGTATCACCTACAGACTGCTATGTTTGTGTCACATACAGACTGCCATGTTTTCGTCACCTACATATGGCCATGTTTTTATCACCGAAGCCCGCCATGTTGAGGTCACCTAGAGACGGCCATGTTTGTGTCACCTCAAGGCGGCCTTGATAGTGCCACCTACAGATGGCCAATTTTGCATCACATACAGACTGTCATTTTGTGTCATTTCAGACGGCTATGCTGGTGTCACCTAAAGATGGCCATGTTTGTGTGAGCTACAGACGGCCATGTTTGTTTCACCTGGAGACGACCATGATTGCGACAGCTACAGACAGCCATGTTTTTGTCACCTACAGATGGCCGTGTTTGCGTCACCTACATCCTGTCATGTTTGTGTCATTTACAGACAGCTTGGTTTGTGTCACCTATAAATGGCCCTGTTTGCATCACCGACAGATGGCCATCACAGTGTCAGCTACAGCCGGTGAAGTTTGTGTCAGCGACAGAGGGCTGTGTTTGCATCACCTGCAGTTGGCCGCATTTGTTTCACCTACTGACAACCATGTTAGTGACACATTCAGGCAGCTGTGTTTGTGTCTCCTAGAGATGGCCATGTTTGTGTCACCTATAGACGCCCATGTTTGTGTCACCTGCAGACGCCCATGTTTGTGTCACCTACAGACGGCAAATTTAGTCTCACCTAATGACAACCATATTTGTGTCAGCAACAGATGGCTGTGTTTGTTTCACCTGCAGACGGCGATGTTTGTGTCACCAACAGACGGCCATGGTTGTGTCACCTACAGACGGCTGTGTTTGTGTCACCTAGAGACGACTGTGTTTGTGTCACCAAAAGCCGGCCATGGTTGTGTCACCTACAGACTGCCATGTTTGTGTCACTTACAGGCGGCTGTGTTTGTGTCGCCTACAGATGGCCATGTTTGGGTCAGCAACAGCCGGCCATGCTTGTGTAACCTACATACGGGCATGTTTGTGTCACCTGCAGACTGCCATGATTGTATCAACTACTGACAACCATGTTTGTGTCACCTACAGACCGCCATTTTTGTATCACCTACAGACGGCCATGTTTGTGTCACCTACATACGTTCAAGTTGTATCACGTACTGACTGCCATGTTTGTGTCACCTACAGACGGCCATGATTTTGTGAACTACAGATGGCTTTGTTGTGTCAGCAACAGACGGCCATGTCTGCGCCACTTACATATGGCCATGTTTGTATCACCTAGAGATGGCCATATTTGTGTCACCTCAAGACGGCCATGTTTGTGTTACCGACAGGTGGACATGTGTGCGGAACGTACAGATGGCCATGTCTGTGTGACCTAAAGATGGCCATGTGTGGGTTACCTACAGATGGCCATACCTGTGTGATGTACAGACGGCCATGTGGGTGTCACCTAAAGAGGGCCATGTCTGTGTGACCTACAGTCGGCCATGTTTGTTTCACTTACAGACGGTCATGTTTGTGTCACCTACAGACAGCCATGTTGCGTCACCTACAGACTGTCATGTTTCTGTCATCTTCAGACGACCACGCTTGTGTCACCTACAGACGGCTACATTTGCGTCACCTACAGATGTCCATGTCGATGTGACCTACAGATGGGCATGTTTGTTTCACCTACAGACGACCATGTTTGTGTCAGCTACAGACGGCCAAACGTTTGTCATCAACAGACTGTCATGTTTGTGTCAGTTTCATACGGCAGTGTTTGTATCACCTACAGACAGCCAAGCTTGTGTCACCTACAGATGGCCATGTTTGTGTCAATTACAGACGGCCATGTTTGTGTGAACGACAAATGGCCATGTTAGTGTCTCCGACTGACGGCCGTATTTGTGTCCCCTACAAGATGCCTTAATTGTATCAGCTGTAAAAATGGCCATTTTGTGCCAGATACAGAGGGCCTTGCTTGTTTCAGCTGCAAACCGCCATGTTTGTGTCACCTACAATATAATAACAAAAACAACATGAGCAGGAGTAGGCCATTCGGCCCTTCGAGCCTGCTCCACCATTGAATGAGATCATGGCTGATCTTCCGCTTTAACTCCATTAACCGGCCCTACAATCATATCCCTTTTTGCCTTTTCTATTCAGAAATCTATCGACATCTGTTTTGATAATATCCAATGACTGAGCCACCATAGCCCTCTGGGGTAAAGCATTCCAAATATTCAACATACTCTGCGTGAAAAAATTCTTCTCATCCCAGTCCTTAACGGCCTTCTCTTTATCCTGAGGCTCTGGCCACTGGCACTAGAATCCCCAGCCAAGGGAAACATTCTCCAGGAATCCATCCTTTCAAGCCCTGTAATAATTTTGAATGCTTCAATGAGAACCCCTCTCATTCTTCTGAATTCAAGAGAATACAGTCTGTCAGGGCGAGGCTGGTTCTGGACCCAAGTGCAGACAGACGAGGCGAGAAGCAGGTATGCAGTCTTAAATAAAAGTACTTTACAGAATACCAGAGGTAAACAGTTACAAACATAGCAGCTCAAGACAAGCTACCACTAGGCAAACGGTTTGTCAAGACTGAGCACAGAGGGATGAAACCACAGAACTTAAATACAAGCAAAAACATGTGAAACCAATAAACCTGATAAAGGCAGTTAATTAAACTCGCAACAATTTAGCAAATGGAAACAAACAAGTGAAAGTGCCATCTAGGCATTACCAAGGGAACTAACCAGCACCCTCACAGGAACCCCTCCCCTAGGAACGGCTCCTGACGTTCCTCCTGGACGATCAGGGTGGCGATTGCGAAAATCCCTGATGTGTTCAGGATCCAAAATGTCCCGGGCCGGAACACAGGAACGCTCTTCAGGACCATAACCCTCCCAGTCGACTAGGTATTGAATGCTCCTCCTAACCCGGCGACTATCAAGGAGGCGACGGACAGTGTAGACTTGCTGACCGTCAGTCATGCGGGGTGGGGGGGAGGTCTGGAAGCAGGAACCAAGGGACTGTTAAGTACCGGCCTGAGGTGAGAGACATGGGACATGGGATGTATCTTCATCAAACAAGGAATGAGGAGCCGGTAGGCCACACGGTTTACTTTTTCCAAAATCCTAAAAGGTCCGATGAACCAGGAAGCCAACTTGCGGGACTCCACATGGAGCGGAAGATTCCGGGTAGACAGCCAGACCTTCTGTCCAGTCCGGAACCGAGGAGCTGGGCGGCGGTGTTGGTCAGCCTGCACTTTCTGCCGAGAAGAAGCGAGCTGCAAGGCGGATCGGACCCTCCTCCAGGTGCGGCGAAAGCGTTGGAAGAACTGCTGGGCAGCCGGGACTCTTATCTCCCTCTTCTGTTCAGGAAAGAGTGGCGGTTCGAAGCCATATTGACATTCGAAAAGTGAGAGGCCAGTGGAAGAACTCTGAAGGGTATTGTGCGCGTACTCTGACCAGACCAGATACTTGCTCCAGGCGGAAGGATTGGAAACATAAAGCTTCTTAGCACCCTCTCCAGATCTTGGTTGCTTCTCTCAGTCTGGCCGTTAAATTGTGGGTGGAACCCAGAGGAGAGACTGACGGAAGCGCCCAGGAGGTAAAAAAAGCCTTCCAGAACCTGGATGAGATCTGGGGACCACGGTCAGAGATGACATCCAGGGACAAGCCATGGAGGCAGAAGACATGCTAGACAACCAGCTGGGCAGTCTCTCTGGCAGAGGGAAGCTTGACAAGAGGGACAAAGTGAGCAGCCTTGGAAATGCGATCGACCACAACTAGGATGGCAGTGATTCCCTCAGATGGAGTTAGCACGGTGATGAAATCCAGGGCGATATGAGACCAGGGATGGCTGGGGATGGGCAAGGGATGCAGTAGACCAAGTGGAGGTTGTTGGGATGTCTTGTTCTAGGCACAGACGGGACAAGCGGAGACAAAGACCTGGGTGTCGGCTTCAATAGAGGGCCACCAGAACCTCCTCTTAAGGAACTCGAGAGTCCAACTGATCCCAGGATGACCAGTCAATCGAGAAGAGTGCCCACATTGAAGGACATGGGCGCGCACCTGACTGGGGACATAAAGGCTATTAGGAGGGTCTCCTCCAGGGTGAAACGCCTGACTTTGGGCCCCTTGAACCACAGTCTCAATCTCCCATGCGACGGGAGCAATGATGCAGGAACTGGGGATGATATGTTCCGGGGTCCGGTCCTCTTCCGAGGGGTCAAACTGGCGAGAAAGGGCATCAGGTTTGAGGTTCTTAGATCCTGGGTGGTACGACAGGAGAAAGTTGAACTGGTTAAAGGAGAGAGCCCACCTGGCCTGCCGAGGGTTGAGGCGCTTGGAGTCCTGGATTTTTTTAGAATTTTTGGTCGGCCCAGATGACAAAAGGATGCTCTGCTCGCTCCAACCAATGTCTCCACTCCTCCAAGGCCAACTTAACTTCCAAGAGCTCCCTGTTGCCGACATCGTAGTTATTCCCTGCTGGCTTCAGGCGATGGGAAAAGAAGGCACAGGGATGTAGCTTTTGGTCCTGAGGGGAGCGCTGGGACAGGATAGCCCCGACTCCAATATACAAGGCATCCACATCTATGATAAAGGGCAGAGTGGGGTCCGGGTGTACCAGAATGGAAGCCGAGGTGAAACGGTGTTTGAGCTCCTGGAAGGCCCGTTCCGCTTCAGAAGACCAACTGAACCGTAAAGACAACACCTTGGTCAATGCAGAGAGGGAGGCAGCAATGGAGCTGAAGTTGCAGCTGAAGCATCTGTAAAAGTTGGCGAATCACAGGAACCGCTGAAACTGCTTAACCGATGTGGGACGCGGCCAGTTAAAGATGGCTTGAACCTTGCTAGGATCCATCTGGACGCTTCAACAGGAGATGACCTAGCCCAGGAAGGTGACCTTAGAGACGTGGAATTCACATTTCTCGGATCTGACAAAGAGACGGTTCTCCAAAAGCCTCTTCAGAACCTGTCTGACGTGTTGGACATGCTGCTGGGGGGACTTTGAGAAGATGAGAATGTCATCCAGATAAACAAACACGAACTGGTTCAGCAGGTCCCAGAGCACGTCATTGACCAGAGCTTGGAAGACAGCAGGAGCGTTAGTGAGGCCAAAGGGCATGACGAGGTATTCCCAGTGAGCACTAGGGATGATAAAGGCAGTCTTCCATTCATCCCTATCAGCATTCAACACTATCGCCCCAACAAGCTGTCCACCAAACTCCACACTCTTGGCCTGAACACTTCCCTTTGCAACTGGACCGTGGACTTCCTAACTAACAGACCCCAGTCTGTCAAATTAGGTAACCACACCTCCCCACCCCTGACCCTGAACGCGGGGGTCCCACAAGGTTGTGTGCTGAGCCCCCTCCTCTACTCCCTCTTCACCCACGACTGTGTGGCTGTTCATGGTTCCAACACCATCATCAAGTTTGCGGATGATACCACGGTGGTAGGCCAGATCACAAACAACGATGAGTCAGCCTACAGGGAGTAGGTGCAGCATCTCGTGAAGTGATGCGCCAATAACAACCTAGCCCTTAACATCAAGAAAACCAAGGAAATCATTGTGGACTTCAGGAAGTCTAAAGGCGGAAGTCATACCCCCATCCACATCCATGGGGCTGTGGTGGAAAGGGTGGACTGCTTTCAGTTCCTCGGAGTCCACATCACAGAAGACCTCTCCTGGTCCCTCAATACCTCCTCTTTGGTGAAGAAGGCACAGCAGCGCCTATATTTCCTAAGGAGGCTGAAGGGATGTAACCTGTCACCCCTGATCCTCTCTAACTTTTACCGCTGCACAATAGAGAGCATACTGACGAACTGCATCACAGTGTGGTATGGCAGCTGTAGCTCCTATGACCGGTAAGCCCTGCAGCGGGTAGTCAAAACTGCCAAACGCATTACCGGCACCCGGCTACCGACCATAGAGAACATCTACCAGCAACGTTGTCTACGGAGGTCACTGACCATCACCAAACACCCTACCCACCCCAGCCACAGTTTGTTTGCCCCCCTGCCATCTGGGAGACGCTCCAGATGCATTCGCACCTGAACGACCAGATTTAGGAACAGCTTCTTTCCCAGGGCTGTCATCCTACTGAACTCGACAAATAAACTCTAAAGCCTGCACATCTGCCAATGCACTTTATTATGTTTATGTTTATGTATTACAAGCCAAATGAATGTTGAATGTTAAATGTCTTAATCAAAATGTACACTCTCGGGAGCCGCAAGCATACATTTCATTGTACTGCACTTGTGCACTAACAATGACAATAATGTTGATTATTACTATGCGGACCAGGTTGTACGCATTGCGGAGGTCAAGTTTGGAGAAGATGGTTGCTCCCTGCAGCTGCTCAAACGCTGAAGACATCAAAGGGAGAGGATAGCGGTTCTTAATGGTAATTGTTTTAAGCCCCCGATAGTCTATGCAAGGCCTAAGACCACCATCCTTCTCCTTTGCAAAAAAAAGCCATCACCCGCTGGGGAGGTGGAAGCGCGAATGAAACCTGTAGCGAAGGCTTCCTTGATGTATTCTTCCATGGAAACATTCTCAGGGCCAGAGAAAGAGTAGAGCCGACGCCAAGGGGGGCTAGTGCCAGGCAGGAGATCAATGGCACTGTCTTAGGCCCGCTGTGGGGGGAGTGTAGTGGACCGCCGCTTACTAAACACAGCATGGAGGTCCGAATTTCGGGGGCAGATGAGCAACGCCCAGCTGATCAGCTGGCTCGGGAGAGGAAGGATGGGGCAGACTAGGGAAGACCTTAAGACAGTTGACTAGACATGAAGGACCCCACTCCAGCACAGTCTCGGTAGTCCAGTCAATGTGAGGGTTGTGAAGAGAGTGCCACAGATGTCAAAGAGGGAGCACAGGTGAATCGATAAGGTGAAACTGCATCAACTCTTGATATCTCTCCCCTACTTGTACATGTAATGCTCCGGTGATATGATGAATACGCCCAGAACCAAGGGGTCTGCTGTCGAGGGCGGGGACTTGTAAAGGCTTGTCAAGGCGGGAAAAAGGAATTTTCAGGCTACGCACCAGGGCGGCATCGATAAAACATCCAGCGGCCCCGGAGTCAATAAACGCCTGGAGGTTGTACTGTTGTCCCTCCCAAGAGAGACGAGCGGGAAGCAGGGTTTGGAAGACAGAAGGGGTAGGAGAAGGGATTTGATCTGTCCATATTTTCCCAATCCTCCTGGCTTTTTTATGAAGCTCAGGGCATGTGGCTCTGAGATGGCCAGACAGGCCACAGTAAAGACAATGCCTCTCTCTCAATCACCTCTGTTTCTCAAACTGGGAGAGCCGAGTTCTGCCGAGTTGCATAGGTTCCTCTTCGGCGCTAACAGGTGGACTCGGGGGACCTTGGATACTCTTGGTCAGATTCGAAACTCCAGAAGATCTCACCTATGTGGACGTAGTGAATCTCCTCTCTCTACCATGCTCCCGGAGGCGGTTATCCACTCTGATGGTGAGGGAGATGAGCGTGTCAAGGTCCTCCGGAACTTCTCTGGACGCTAGTTCATCTTTGATAGATTCGGAGAGGCCATGAAGAAACGTGGAGAGAAGGGCCTCGGTGTTCCAGTGGCTCTGCGCAGCGAGTGTGTGGAACTCAATGGCGAATTTGGCTACGCTGCAGTTGCCCTGGCGGAGATTCAAAAGTCTCTTAGCTGCCTCCCGTCCACTCACAGGATGGTCAAAGACTTTGCTCATCTCTTCGACGAAAAGGAGAATGTCCGAGCAGACGAAAGATTACTGCTCCCAGATAGCGGTAGCCCAGGCGAGAGCTTTTCCCGAGAGTAGTGATATGATGAACGCTAGCTTAGAGCGGGGTGATAGGAACATGGAGGGTTGGATTTCAAAAACTAGGAAGCACTGAGTCAAGAAGACGCAACACTTGCCCGGATAACCGTCATAGCGCTCTGGCGCGGGTAGGCGAGGCTTTCGGTGAGTCTGGAGATCGGCGACCGGTGGTGTAGCACCTAAAGGAACTGACTGAGGTGGAACATCCTGAGCAGAAGCCACAGCGGCTGGGTGTTGAATGGTCTGAGTACACGTACCTACCTTGTCCAAAATGCTTTGGAGAAGATGCTCAAGGCGGCCGAGTAAATCACCTTGATGGGAGAGAATAGAACGAAGTTCCTCTATCACTGCTGGGTCCATACTGGCTCAGTCTTGCTGTCAGGGCGAGGCTGGTTCTGGACCCAATTGCAGACAGACGAGGCGAGAAGCAGGTATGCAGCCTTAAATAAAAGTACTTTACTAGAATAACACAGGTAAATATTTACAAACATAGGAGCCCAAGACAAGCTACCACTAGGCAAACGGCTTGTCAAGACTGAGCACAGAGGGAAGAAACCACAGTACTTAAACACAAGCAAAAACAGGTGAATCCAATAAACCTGATAAAAGGCAGTTAAGTAAACTAGTAACAATTTAGCAAAAGGAAACAAACAAGAGAAGGTGCCATCTAGGGGTTACTGAGGGAACTAATCAGCACCCTCACGTTAGTCCTAGTTTACTCAATCTCTTCTCATATGACAGTCCCGCCATCCCAGGAATCACTCTCATGAACCTTCGTTTCACTCCCTCTAAGGCAAGTATAATATTCCTCAGGTAAGGAGACCAAAATTATGCACAGTACTCCATGTGTGGTCTCACCATGGCCTTATATAATTGTAATAAGACTTCTTTATCGCTGCACTCAAATCATCTTGTAATGAAGGCCAGCCTATCATTTGCCTTCTTAATGGCTTGCTGCACCTAAAAATTCACTTTCAGTGACTCATGTACACGGATACCCAGGTCACTTTGAGCATCTGCATTGCACAATCTATCACCATTTACGAAATACTCTGCTTTCTGTATTTTTGTACCAAAGTGTATAACTTCACATTTAGCCACAATGGCCCAAAAATTCGGGTCGGGGGCTTACCTTGCGCGCCGACAGTTGAGCTGTATGGCCCTGCGGAATTTCGCTCTGGGGCCTGGCCCAGCTGCCGGCACACTGTGCTTGCATGTCCCAGGGGCGTTGTTAGGGCAATGCGTCACCTAGGATCGTGGGCAGCCAATCGGAGGAGGGAAAAACCCATTCATAAGATTGACAGGAAGACGTGTCCAAACTTATGAATACAACAGCCCGAAAATAGCAGTAATCTATCGGATATTTTTTTTTTAAATCACATTTTAAATAAACTATGAATTAAATTAAATAACTATTTTAAACAATAATTTAAATTTTTGAAAAAGATAATTTTATATTCTAACGGGGCTAAGAATAAACTTAACTTGCTTTAAAGTATTTAAAAATAATAAACCTGTGGAAAAATGTTTGAATTTTAATTAATTGACCACTTAGCTTGTAAAAAGCAGGCCTTACGCCTGCTTTTTACATTTCTAAATACTGCAGGCATACGATCCCGGGAAATCCTGCAAAAAAAAAACTAAGTTGAAAGCACACGCGCATCCTCTCCTGTATGCGCGTTCGACCTCTGCACCCCTTTGTTTAGAGGATCGGAAGTGCCGGTTTCCCGCGTATGAACAGTGCATGCCGATAACCGTTACTTCCATTCAGCCTACGGGTAAGTACACCGTGCATACTCACCCATGGAGACCCGAATTTCTGGGCCATTATATTCCATCAGCCAAGTTCTCGCCCGCTCACTGAACCTGGCGAGCTCCCCTTGAAGCCTCCGCACCTCCTCTTCAGAACTGACACTGCAACCTAGCTTTGTACCATCAGTAAATTTGAAAATATTACATTTAGTCCCCTCATCCAAATCATTGATATAGATTGTGAATAGCTGGGGCCCGCGCAGTGATCCCTGCAGTACCCAGTAGTCACAGCCTGCCATGCTGAAAATCTCCAGTTTATCCCTACTCTTTGTTTTCTGTCTGTTAACTAATTCTCAATCCATATAGAATATTACCCCAATTCCATGTGCCCTAATTGTGTTCAGAAACCTATTGAGTGTGACCTTATCGAAGGCCTTCTGAAAAAAACAGATACTACACATCTGCCGGCTCCCCTTTATCTACTCCATTAGTTACATCCTCAAAGAACTCCATTAGGTTTGATAAACAGGCTTTCCCTTTCATAAATCCATGTTGACTCTGCCCAATCTTATTACAGTTTCTAAGTGCACAGTTATTTCATACATTTATAATAGATTGCAACTACTGATGTGAGGCTAACAGGTCTGTAGTTCCCTATTTTCTCTCTCACGCCTTTCTTAAATAGCAGACATGCGTTTGCTACCCTCCATTCTGCAGGAACCGTTACAGAATCTACAGAAACTTGGGAGATGACAACCAATGCGTCCACGATCCAAATGGCCACGTCTTTCAAAACCCTGCGATGTAGGTCATCCGGTCCTTGCGATTTATCGACTTTTAATCAGATTAATTGTGCTTATGCTGTTTATTTATTAATAATAATTTCTTTAAGTTCCTCATTCCTGCCACACTTTTGCATTTTGCGTAATTCTTTGTGTTTTGTTGTGTCTTCCTCCGTGAAGAGAGAAACAAAGTATTAATTTAACTTCTCTGCCATGTCAACCTGCATCTGTGTCTACCTTCTGCCTCGTCCATCCTAACACGCACATCCTTCACGCTATGTCACCCACCATCGGTCACTCACTTCTGCCTCCTCCATACTATCACACACATCCTTCTCTGTATGACACCCACCATCGGGCACTCACTTCTGCCTCCACCATCCTATCACGCACATCCTTATCCCTCTGTGCCAGCCAACACCTGCATATTCCGTCTGCCTGCTCCATGCTATCATGCCTATCCTTCTCTTTCTGTCACACACCATCCTATCGAACACAGCCTTCTGTCTGTGTCACCTACCATCTGTCTCTCGCTTCTGCCTCCTCCATACTATCACAAAGATCCTTCTCTCTATGTCAACCACCATCGCTCACTCACTTCTGACTCCTCCATCGTAACAAATCATTCTTTTCGCTCTGTGTCACCCACCATCTGTCTCTCATTTTGCCTCCTCCATCCTATTACAAACAACCTTCTCTCTCTGTGTCACCTACGATCTGTCGCGCCATTCTGCCGCCTCGCTCATATCACACCGATCCTTGTCTCTATTGCAAACATCATCTGACTCTCCCTTCTCCCTCCTCCCTCTTATAACACCCATCTTTCTTTCTCTGTGAGAGCCAACATCTTTCTCTCCCGTTGCCTCCTCCACCCTACACACACATTTTACTCTGGCTGGGTCACCCACCATCTCTCTCTCTCTCCCTTCTGCCCCCTCCATTCTATCACACCTATCCATCTCTCTCTGTGTGTCACACCATCTGTCTATCCCTTCAGACTCGTCCATCCTATCACACCCATCCTTCAATCTCTGGGTCACACACTATCTGTCTGTCGCTTCTGCTTGATCCATGCTACCACACCCATCCTTCTCTCTCTCTGTGTCACCCACCATCTGTCTCTGTCTTCTGCCTCATCCAGACTATCATACACGCCATTCTCTCTGTGTCACCCAAACTCTGTTTTTCACTTCTGCCTCCTGCACCCTCTCACACGCATCCTTCTATCTCTCCATTACCCAGCATCTGTCTCTCCCTCCTGCCCCCTCGATCCTAGCACACCCATCTTCTCTCTCTGTGTAAACCACCATCTGTCTCTCTCTTCTGCCACCTCCATACTATCACAACCATCCTTCCTTGTCTTTGTCCCCTGCCATCTTCCTCTGCCTTCTGCCTCCCGAATCCTGTCACACGCATCCTTCTATTTCTGTGTCACCCAACAGCTGCCTCTCCCTTCTGCGTTCCCTATCCGATCACACCCGTCCTAATCTCTCTCTCTCTCTCTCTGTCACTCACTATCCATCTTTCACTTCCTCTTCCTCCTGCTATCACACATGTCCTTCTCTCTCTGGATCACCCACCATCTGTCTCACCTTCTGCTTCCTCCATCGTCTCACGCCCAACCTTTCTCTCGAATTCACCGACCATCTGCCTCTCACTCCCGCCTCCTCCATCATATCCATTCGTGCTTCTTTCTCTTGATCACCCACCGTCTGTCTCGCCGTTCTGCATTCTCCATCATATCCACCCATCTTTCTCTCTCTGTGTCACCCACCACCTGTCTCTCCCTTCTGTCTCCTCCATCCTATGCACCCATCAATTGCTGTCTGGGTCACTCATTCTATGCCTGTCCCTACTGCCAGCTCCATCATATCAGACACTGAAATCACTCTCTGTTAACTACCACCTTCCTCCTCTATCCTATCCCACCCATCCATCTCTCTCTCTGTCACCCACCATCTGACTCTCCCTTCCGCCTCCTCTATCCTATCATGCATAACCCCCTCTTTCTGTGTCTCCAACCTCCTGCTTCTTTCTTCTGCCTCCTCATTCCTGTCATTCCCATTCATATCTCATCGGATCACCCACCATCTATCTCTCACTTCTGCCTCCTCCATCCGATCACAACAATCCTTCTCTCTCTGTGTAAGCCAACACCTGTCTCTCCCTTCTGGCGCCTCCATCCATTCACATGCATCCTTCTCTCTCTGGGTCACCCAGCATAAGTCTCTCCTTATACCTCATGCAGCCTATCACACCCGTCTTCTCTCTCTGTGTAAACCGACTTCTGTCTCTCTCTCTTCTGCCACCTCCACGCTATCACACCCATTCTTCTTTTTCTGTGTCGCCCGCCATCTGTCTCTCGCTTCTGCATCCTCCATCCTTAAGCAGACATCCTTCTCTCTCTGTCACCCACCACCTGTCTATCGCTTCTGCCTCCTCCATCCTTAACACCCATTCTTCTCTCTCTGTCTCATCAACCATTTGCCGCTCCCATCTCCCTCCTCCATTCTATCACAGCCATCATTCCCTCTCTCTGTCACCAACTAACTCTCTCTCCCATCTGCCTCATCTATCCTATTACACCCATCATTATCTCTCTGTGTCACCAGCCATCTGTCTCTCCCTTCTGCCTCGGCCGTCTAATCACACCCAACCTTTCCTCACTGTGCCACCCACATTCTGTCTCTGCATTCTGCCTCCTGCAACCTATTCCAACCATCCCTCACTCTCTGTGTAACCCAACATCTGTCTCTCCCTTCAACCTGCTCCATCCTGTCACACAGCTTCCTTATCTCTCTAAGTCACCCACCATCACTATCTCCCTTCTGCTTCCAAGATCTTATCAACCCATACTTCTCTCTCTGTGTTACACAACATCTGTATCCCCCTTCGGTCTCCTCCATCATATCACACACATCCTTCCCCCTCTGTGTTACCCACCATCTGTCTCTCCCTTCTGTCTCCTCCATCCTATCCATCAATGCTTCTCTCTCTGTGTTACCCACCATCTGTCTCACCCTTCTGCCTCCTCCATTCTATCCATCCATCCTTCTCTCTCTGTGTTACCCACCATCTGTCTCCCCTTCTCCCTCCACCATCCTATCACACGCTTCCTTCTCTCTCTGTGTCACACACAATCTGTCTCGCCCTTATGCCTCCTCCATTCTATCAAACCCATCCTTCTCTCTTTCTCCCAACATCTGTCTCTCCCTTCTGCCTCCTCCATCTTATTACATCCAT
This sequence comes from Somniosus microcephalus, assembly GCF_052327205.1. Taxonomy (NCBI): domain Eukaryota; kingdom Metazoa; phylum Chordata; class Chondrichthyes; order Squaliformes; family Somniosidae; genus Somniosus; species Somniosus microcephalus. Next base: position 31,172,577 of record NW_028225183.1, read on the forward strand.
CTTTCTCGCTCTGTCACTCACCATCTGTCTCTCATTTCCTCCTCCTCGCTGCTACCACATCCCTCCTTCTCTCGCTGGGTCACCGACCATAGCTCCATCCATTATGCCTCCTCCATCCTATCATACCGATCATTCTCGATCTCTCTCACCCACCATCTGTCTCTCCTATCTACCTCCTCCATCCTATCACACCCATCGTTCTCTCTCTGCGTCACCTGCCATCTTTCTCTGCCTTATGCCTCCTCATTCCTATCACACGCATTCTTCTCTTTCTGTGTCACCCACTATCTATCTCGCCCTTCTGCATTCTCTGCCCTATCACACCCGTCCTACTGTCTCTCTGTTACTCACCATCTGTCACTCACTTCCTCCTCCTCCTTGCTTTCTCATTCATCCCTCTCTCTCTGGGTCACCATCTGCATCTACCATCTGCCTCCTCCATCCTATTACATCCACCCTTCTATCTCTGTCACTCAACCGTCTGTCGCTCCATTCTGCCTCCTCCATCCTATTACACACGACTGTCTCCCTCTTTGTTACCCACCACCTGCCTCTCTCATCTGCCTCCTCCATCAAATCACACGCATCCTTCTCTCTCTGTGTCACCAACCATCTGCCTCTCCCTTCTGCCTCTTCCATTCTATCACACCCGTTATTCCATCCCTGTGTCACCCACCATCTGTCTCTACCTTCTGCCTCATCCATCCTATTACATCCATCCGTCTCTCTCTGTGTCACCCACCATCTGTCTCTCCCTTCTGCGTCATCCATCCTATTACATCCATCCGTCTGTCTCTGTGTCACCTACCATCAGACTCTCCCTTCTGCCTCCTCCATACTGCTGATCGATCCTTCTCTCTCTGTGTTGCCCACCATCTTTCTCTCCCTTCTGCACCCTTCATCCTATTCCAACCATCTTTCTGTCTTTGTCACCCAAGATTTGTCTCCCCTTCTTCCTCCACCATTCCATCAAACCATTCCTTCTCTCTTCGTGTCACCCACCATCTGTCTCTCCCTGCTGCCTAATCCACCCTGTCAAACTCATCATTCGCTCTCTCTGTGTCACCCACCACCTGTCTCTCCTTTCTGCCTCCTCCATCCTATGCACCCATCAATTGCTGTCTGGGTCACTCACTCTCTGCCTGTCCCTACTGCCAGCTCCATCATATCAGACACTGATATCACTCGCTGTTAACTACCACCTTCCTCCTCTATCCTATCACACCCATCTTTCTCTCTCTCTGTCACCCACCATCTGACTCGCCCTTCTGCCTCCTCTATCCTATCATGCATAACCCCCTCTTTCTGTGTCTCCAACCTCCTGCCTCTCCCTTCTGCCTCCTCAGTCCTGTCATTCCCATCCATACCTCATCGGATCACCCACCATCTATCTCTTACTTCTGCCTCCTCCATCCTATCACAACAATCCTTCTCTCTCTGTGTAAGCTAACACCTGTCTCTCCCTTCTGGCGCCTCCATCCTTTCACATGCATCCTTCTCTCTCTGGGTCACCCAGCATAAGTCTCTCCCTTATACCTCATGCAGCCTATCACACCCGTCTTCTCTCTCTGTGTAAACCAACTTCTGTCTCTCTCTCTTCTGCCACCTCCACGCTATCACACCCATTCTTCTGTTTCTGTGTCACCTACCATCAGACTCTCCCTCCTGCCTCCTCAATACTGCTCAGCGATCCTTCTCTCTCTGTGTTGCCCACTATCTTTCTCACCCTTCTGCACCCTTCATCCTATTCCACCCATCTTTCTGTCTTTGTCACCCAAGATTTGTCTCCCCTTCTTCCTCCACCATTCCATCAAACCATTCCTTGTCTCTTTGTGTCACCCACCATCTGTCTCTCCCTGCTGCCTAATCCACCCTGTCAGACCCATCATTCGCTCTCTCTGTCAGCCACCATCTGTCTCTCTCTACTGCCTCCTTCATCCTATTACATCCATCTTTCTCTCTGTCACTCACCATCAGTCTCTCACTTCCTCCGCCTTGCTGCTATCACATCCAATCTTCTCTCGCTGGGCCACTGACCATTTGTCCCTCCCCTCTGCCTCCTCCATCCTATCACTTCCATTCATCTCTCTCTGTCACCCACCATCTGACTCTCCCTTATGCCTCCTTCATCCTATTACACCAATCGTTCTCTCTCTGTTTCACTAGCCATTTTTCTCTGCGTTATGCATTCTCAATTCTATCACACTGATCCATATCTCATTGGGTCACCCACCATCAGTAACTCCATTCTGCCCCCTCCATACAATCCATGCATCCTTCTCGCTCTGTGTCACACACCATCTGTCTATCACTTCTGCCTTCTTCATCCTATTACACCCATCTTTCTCCCTCTGGCACTCACCATCTGTATCTCGCTTCCTCCTCCTCGCTGCTATCACATCCATTCTTCTGTCTTTGGGTCAGCGACCATCTGTCCATCCCTTCTGCCTCCTCCATCCTATCACTTCCATTCATCTCTGTGTGTGTCACCCACCGTCTGCCTCTCACTTCTGCCTCCACCAACCAGTCACACCCATCATTCCCTCTCTGTGTCACCCACCATCTGTCTCTCCCTGTGTGTCACCCAACATATGTTTCTTGCTTCTGCCTCCTCCATCCTATCACATCCATCCTTCTGTCTCTGTGTCAGCCACCATATGTTTCTCCCTTCTCCTTACACTATCCAAGCACTTCATCCTTCTCTCTCTTTGTCACCCACCATCTCACTCTCCGCGCTGCCTCCTCCATCCTATCACACCAATCATCCTCTCTCTCTGTCAGCAACCATCTGTCTCTACCATCTGCCTCCTGAATCCTATCACGCCCATCCTGTTCTCAAGGGTTCACCCATCAGCTATCCCTGTATTTCTGCCTCCTACATTCCATCACATCCGTCCATCTGTCAGTGTGTCACCCACCATCTGTCTCCCTCTTCTGCCTCCTCAATCCTATCACACCCATCCTTATCTCGATGGGTCACCCACCATCTATCCCTTTATTTCTGCCTCCTCCATTCTATGACATCCGTCCGTCTCTCTGTGTGTCACCCACCATCTGGCTCTCGCTTCTGCCTCCTCAAGCCTATCACACCCATCCTCTCTCTCTATGTTACCGAACCCCTGTCTCTCCCTTCGGCCTCCTCCATCCTATCCACCATTCTTCTCTCTCTGGGTCACTCACCATCTTTCACTCCCTTCTGCATCCTCTTTCCTTTCACATCCATCCTCGTCTCTCTGGTTAACCCACCATATGTCTGTCGCTTCTGGCTCCTCCATCCTATCACACCCATCCTTCTCTCTCTGTGTCACCCACCGTATGTTTCTCCCTTCTGCTTCCTCCTTCCTATCACACCAATCCTTTTCTCTCTGTGTAACGTACCATTTGTCTCTCTCTTCTGCCTCCTCCATCCTCTAACACCCATTCATCGCTCTCTGTGTAGCCCACCATCTGTCCAACTTCTGCCTCCTCCATCCTATCACACCCATTCTTCACTCTCTGTGTCTCCCACCATCTGTCTCTCTCTTCTGCCTACTTCCACCTATTACACCAATTCTTCCCTCCCTGTCACCCACCTTCTGTCTCCCACTTCAACCTCCTCCATCCTATCACAAAAAACCTTCTCTCTCTGCGTCACCCAGCATCTGCCTCTCCCTTCTGCCTCCTCCATACTATCACAACCACCCTTCTCTCTCTTTTCTCACACCATCTGACTCTCCATTCTGGTTCCTCCATCCTTTCACAAACATATTTCTTCCTCTGTCAACCACCATCTGTCTGTCTCTTCTGCCTCCTCAATCCTATCACACCCACACTTATCTCATTGGATCACGCACCATCTATTACTTTATTTCTGCCTCCGACATTCTACCGCAGACGTCCTTCTCTCTGTGTTTAACTCTCATCTGCCTCCTCCGTATTCTCGCACCCATCTTTCTATCTCACTTCGACCCACCTTCTGTCTCACCGTTCTGCCTCCTCCATCCTATCCACCCATTCTTCTCTCTCTGGGTCACTCACCATCTGTCTCACCTTTCTGACTGCGCCATCATATCTGCTGTTCCTTCTCTCTCTTGGTCACAAACCATCAGTCTCTCGCTTCTGCATCCTTCATTCTATCACACCCAGCCTTCTCTCTCTGGATAACCCACCATCTTTCTCCCCGTTCTGCCTCCTCCTTCCTAACACACCCATTCTTCTCCCTCTGGGTAACCAACATATATCTCTCGCTTCTGCCTCTTCCATCCTATCACAGCCATCCTCCTTTCTCTGTGTCACTTACCATCTATCTCTCCCATCTCCCGCCGCCATTCTATCACACCCTTTTTTCTCTCACTGTCTCACCAACCATCTGTCTCCATCTTCTGCCTCCTCAATCCTATCAAACCCATACCTATCTCATTGAGTCACCCGCCATCTATCCCTTTATTTCTGCTTCCTCCATTCTATCACACCCATTCTTCGCTCTGTGTGTCACTCACCTTCTGCCTCTCTATTCTGCCTCCTCCAACCTAACACACCCACCCTTCTCTCCCTGTGTCACCCACCATCTGTCTCTCCCTACTGCCTCCTCCATTCTATTACACCCATCCATCTCTCTCTGTCACCCACCAACTGTCAATCTCTTCTAGCTCCAACATCTTATCACACCCTTCCTTTTCTCTCTGGGTCATCCACCATCTGTCTCTCCCCTCTGGCTCCTCCATACTATCACACCCATTCTTCTCTCTTTGTCACCCACCCTCTGACTCTACCTTCTACTTCCTCTACCCTTTCACACACATCTTTCTCTCTCTGTCAATCACCATCTCTCTCCCTTCTGCCTCGTCCATCCTATCACACCCATTCTTCTGTCCCTCTGTCATCCACCATCTGTATCTCCCTTCTGAATCCTAACTCACCCTTTCTTCGCTCTGTGTCAACCACCAACTTTCAACCACTTCTACCTCCACCCTCCTATCGCACCCATCCTTCTATCTTTGTGACTGCAACTATCTTTCTCTCCCTTTTGCCACTTCCATCCTATACACACATTCTTCTCTCTCTGGGCCACCCGCCAACTGTCTCTCCCTTTTAACTTCTCCATCCTATCACAGCCATCTACTCTCCCTATTTCCCCCACCATCTGTTTCTCCCTTTTGCATCCTCCATCCCATACACCAACTTTTCTCTCTCAGTGTAACCCAGAATCTCTCTCTCCATTCGGCCTCTATATCCTGTCACACCCACCCTTCTCCCCGTGTGTCACCCAACATCTGTCTCTCCCTTGTGCCTCCTCTATCCTATCACACCCATCCGTCTCACACTGTGTCAACCACCATCTGTCCCTCGCTTCTGCCTCCTCCATCCTATCACATCCATCATTCTCTCTCTGTGTCACCGACCATCTGTCCCTCTCTTCTGCCGCCTTATTCCTATCACACGCATTCTTCACTCACAGTGTCACTCGCAATCTGTCTCTCCCCTATGCCTCCTCAATCCAATCACATCCATCCTTATCTCATTGGGTCGCCCTCCACCTATCTCTCCCTTCTGCCTCATCCATCCTATCACACGCATCATTCTATCGCTGTGTCACACACCAAAATGCCTCTCTCTTCTGGCTCCTCCACCCTATGACGCCCATCGTCTCTCTCTGTGTAACACACCATCTGTCTCTCTTCTGCCACCTCCATACAATCACACCCATGCTTCTTTCTCTGTGTCAACTGCCATCTTTCTCTTACTTCTGCATCCTCCATCTTATTACACATATCGTTCACTTTCTATTTCACTCACCATCTGCCTCTCCCTTCTGAGTTCTCCATCCTATCACACCCATCCTTCTCTCTCTCAGTTACTCACCATCTGTCTCTCACTTCCTCTTTATCCCTGCTATCACATGCATCCATCTCTATTTCGGTCACCCAGCATCTGTCCCTCCCTTATGCCTCCTCCATCCTATCAAACAATCCTTTTCTCTATGGGTCACCAACAATCTGACTCCACTGCTGCCTCCTCCATCCTAACACATCCATTCTTCGCTCTCTGATTCACCGACCTTCTGTCTCTCCCCTCTGCCTCCTCCATCCTATTATGGATGTCCTTCTCTATCTTTGTCTCCCACCATCTGACTTTCCCTTCTGCCTTCTCCATCCGATCACACCCATCGTCTCTCTCTGTTAACCCACCAACTGTCTCTCTCTTCTGCCACGTCCAAACTATCACACCCATCCTCTCTCTCTGGGTCAACTATCAACAGCCTTTCCCTTCTACCTTCTCCTTCTCGGTCACACACCATTTGTCTCTCACTTCCTCTTCCTCCCTGCTATCGCATCCAACCTGCTCTCCCTGATTCAACCACCATCTGTCCCTCCTTCGGCCTGCTCCATCTTCTCAAGCCCATCCTTTTCCCTGTGGGTCACCGACCATCTTATTCTCACATCTGCCTCCTCCATCCTATCACATCCATCCTTCATTCGCTCAGCTACACGCAATCTGTCTCCCCTACTGCCTCGTCCAACCTATCACAGCAGTACTTCTCTCTCTGTGTCACCCACCATCTTTCTCTACCTTCTGTATGCTCCATCATATCACATCCACCATTCTCTCTCTCTGTCACTCACAATATTTTTCACCCTTATGCTGTCTCCAACCTATCATACCCACGTTTTTCTGTGTCAACATCCACCTGTCGCTCCCATCTGCCTCTCCATCCTAACACACCCATCATCCTCTCTCTGCGTCATCCACCTTATGTCTCTCGCTTCTGCCTCCTCCATCCTCTCACATCCATCCTTCTGTCACTGTGTCACCCAGCGTATGTTTCTTCATTCTGCTTGCTCTCTCCAATCACACCCATCGTTCTCTGTCCTTTACACCAACCATCTGACTCTCCCATCTGCCCATCTGTCCCTCTGTTCTGCCTCCTCAGTGCTATCACATCAATCTTTATCTCATTGGACCAACCAATATTGATCTATCCCTTCTGCCTTCTCCGTCATTTCGCAGCCATCCTTCTCTCTCTGTCACCCACCATCTGTGTCTCCCTTCTGCCTTGTCCATCCTATCACACCCGTCCTTCTCTCTGTCTGGCACCGACCCTCTGTCTCTCCATTTTGCCTCATCCATCCTATCACGCCCGTCCTTCTCTCACTCTGTCACCCACCATCTGTCACTCCATTATGCCGTCTCCATCCTATCAAACCCATGTTTTTCTCTGGGTCAACAGCCATCTGTCTCCACATTCTGCCTCCTCCGTACTAACGCACCCATTCTTCTCTTTATGGTTCACCCACCATATGGATCTCGCCTATGCCTCCTCCATCATATCACATCCATCCTTCTGTCACTTTGTCACGCATCGTATGCTTCTTCATTCTGCCTCCTCCATCCTATCATACCCATTCTTCTCTCTCTCTGAAATACAACATCGGTCTCCATCTTGCTCTTCCTCCGTGCTATCACATGCATCCTTTTCTCTATTGGGCAACGTCCATCTAACTCATTCTCCTGTCTCCTCCATCCTATCACATCCATCCTTCTCTCTCTTTGTCACACACCATTTGTCTCCTCTTCTGCCTCCTCAATCCTATCACAACCATCTTTCTCTCTCTGTGCCACCGGCACTCTGTATCAGCATTCTCTTTCTTCCACCATATCACACCGGTCCTTCCCTCTCTGTGTCACCCACCATCGTTTTCAACCTTCTGCTTCCTCCATCCTATCAAACCCATCATTCTCTCTCTCTGCCACTAACCATATGTCTATCGCTTCTGCCTACTCCATCCTATCACAGCCATCCTTCTCTCTCTGTCACGCACCATCTGTCCCTACCTTCTGCCTATTCCTTCCTAAACCACCCATTCATCTGTCTCTGGGTCACACACCGTCTGTCTCTCTCTTCTGCCTCCTACATCCTATCACATTAATCCTTCTGTCGCTGTGTAACCCACCAGATGTTTCACCTTTCTGCCTGCTTTATTCTATCACACCTATCCTTCTCTCTCTGTGGCAGCAACCATCTATCTCTCCCATCTGCCTATTCCTTCCTAACACACCCATTCATCTCTCTCTGGGTCACCCATTATCTGTCTCTCACTTCTGCCTCCTCCATCCTATTACATCAATATTTCTGTCACTGTGTCCCCCACCATATGTTTCTCCTTTCTGGCTCCTCGAACCTATCAAAACCATCCATCCCTCTCTGTGTCAACCACCATCTGTTTCATCCTGTGCCACCTCCATTCTATCACAACCATCCTTCTACCTCTGTCACCCACCGTCTGCCATCACTTCTGCCTCCTGCATCCTTTGACAACCATCGGGCTCTCTTTGTGTCACCCACCGTCAGCCTCTCCATTCTCACTCCACCAACTTATCACAAGGATCCTTCTCACTCTGTCTCACCGATCATCTGCCTCTCCTTTCTGTCTCTTCCATCATATCACACACATCCTTCCCTCTCTGTCACCCACCATCTGTCTAAACTTCTGCCTCCTCCATCATGTCAAACCCATCCTTCTCTCTCTGTGTCACCCAACATCAGTCTCTCCCTCCTGCCTCGTCTATCCTATCACACCCGTCCTCTTTCTGTCACCCGCCATCAGTCTCCGCCAAGTTTGAATCCATCCATCTCTCTCCGCATCGGCCTGTCTCTGTCAGTTGTTCGCTCTCTACCTCCCACCATATGTCTCTCTGCCTGTCACCCTACTGTCCGTCTCTCTCTCTCTTTCTCCACCGGGATACCTCCCTCCTGTCCCGCTCTCCCCGTCTTTCCCTGTATCTGATTTCCATCATCTGTCCTCCAATTCTATCTCCACCCTGTCTATTTTCCAAGTCTGTCTCTCTCTGTGTTTATCTACGTCTGCCACCGCCCTTCTGTCTCTCTCTCTCTCACTTTGTGTCTCCCTCTCCCTCCCCATCTGCCTCCCCCTGTCTGTCTTATTCGCGTCTGTCTCCGTGCATTTTTTCTACCCCAGTCTGTCCCCCATCTGTCTCTCTCTCTCTTTCTGTCGCCACAGTTTTTCACACATATTTCCATCTTCTGATGTCAGATTTAGCACTACTGTCTCCATATCTGTGTCCCCTCCTCTGTCCCCCCCGCTGTCTCACTATCTATCTCTCTTTCTCCTCCATGTCTGTCCCTCTCTTTCTGTCTCACCCATCTGTCTGCCCCGTCTCTCTCTCTCTGTTTCTCCCCACATCTCTTTCCGCTGACTGCCTCCTCCTCTCAGTCTCCCACTGTCCATTTCTCTCTCCCTCTATCTCCACTGCCTTTCTCCCTATCCGTTTCCCCGTCTGTCCAAATATATATCTACATCAACCCCGGTCTTTCTCTCTCTGCCTCACTGACCCCGGCTGTCTCTCCATCTATCTCACCCCATCTTATCTCTTTCCCTGCTCCCACATCTGTTTCTCTCTGTATCTCCCTAGTCTGTCTCCATCAATGCCGCTCTCCCCATACATTCTCGCCCCCGGCCTGATTAAGGCTCTGTCTCCCATATTCCTCTCTCGCTCTGTCTCCCCTTCCTGTCTTTTGCTCTCTCCCTTCCAACTATCTCCCCCGTCTGCTTCCTCCCATCTATCACCCCGTTTGACAGCCACATCTGTCTCTTTCTGTGTCGCCCACAATCTGACTCCCCACAACCTGTCTCCATCCATCTCCCTCCCAGTCGGTTTGACTCTCTGTGCCCTGGGTCTGTCGCTGTCTCTCTATTTCCCACCATGTGTCTCTCTGTCTGAGAGCACAGACTGAACATTTTGGAGTTTGGTAAGTGTGGGTGTTTTAAGGGTTAATCTCCTTTTAGGTTTACTCTCTTTAAAATCTAGTGTTAATTGCTTGTAGCTCTTAATTAGGATAAACTGTTTAAGTTGAACTTTAAACTTTGAATTTTAAATTTTCTTTCAGGATTAAGCAGAAACAAACGAGCAAGCTCTCCTACTAGAGAGCTGCTGTCGTTAGTTAACTAGCTAGCTAGAGTAAACTGGTTCCTAAAATAACAGCAGAGCAGTGCTGACAGATCTGCTTTACAAACAGTATAAATCCAGGGATCTGTGAGTGCAGCCGGCACCAAGTGCAGCGGGGAGAGTGAACAAGTTGGAGTTTGTTAAGTGTGTGCGTTCGGGGAAGAGGGAGATGGAGGTGTTGCTTTGCCTTGCTTTTTCTGACTTCTCCCTCAGACCAGCAGCGGAACCGAGCGGGAGCAAACCAAGTCCTGAGAGCGAGGATAAAAGCAGCAGCTGAACTGGATTTACAAGAGAAAACGGCAGTGTGACGTTTGAGGTAAGGCAGGTAAGTGATTGGTGCTGACTGTCGGCTATGTTTTAAGTTAACATATAGCATAAAACAACATTTTAAAAACTAAACTTAATTCAATTAATTTAATAAACTAAACGAAGTAAATGATTTGAATAACACTAAAATAATTAATAAAATAAATAAAATAATGGGAGAACAGTAGATGTGGCTGCTGCAATATGTGGGAGGTTGTGGACATTTGTTTCCAGGGTGATTACATCTGCGCTAAGTGTCTGTGCTTCAAGGAAATTTAGCTCCGAGTTGAGGAGCTGGAGTCCGAGCTGCAGATATTGCATGACATCAGGGAGGGAGAAAGCTACCTGGAGCTTTTGCTCCAGCAGGCAGCGATAGCCATTTGATGAAATGCTTTAGAATTGACACGTGGTCAGGGACAGGAGTGTGTGACTGCGAGTGAGGCAGTTTCAGGGATCCAGGAGGTAGTATTTCAGGAGCCTGAGTCTCTGCACTTGTCCAATAGATTCGAGGTTCTTGCAACGGTTGTGGACAAGTGCGGGAATTGAGGGGGTGACGTTCAAACTTACTATGGCACCATAATAGTGGAAACCGTTCAAGTGGGTGAAGTAAACATGAAGGTGCTTCTTGTATAGCTAGGGGGATAGACACTTTGCTCTGCAGCCAGGAGCGTGAGTCCCGAAGTTTATTTTGCCTACCCGGTGCCAGGTTAAAGGACATCTTCTACTAGCTGGAGAAGAACTTGGAGTGGGAATGGGAGGATCGAGTTGTCGTGGTCCACGTAGGTACTAACGATATAGGTAGGTCAAAGAAAGAGGTTCTGCGGAGAGAGTTTGAGCAGCTAGGAATTACGTTAAAAAGCAGAACCACGAAAGTCTTAATCACTGGATTATTACAGGAGCAACAAGCAAAATGGCATAGTTTCAACAGGATCAGGGAGATGAATGCGTGGTTCAAAGACTGGTGTGGGAGAAGTGGATTTTGATCCGTGGGGCACTGTCACCAGTACTGCGGAAAGAGTGAGCTGTTCCGTTGGGACGGACTACACCTGAACCATGCTGGGACCAGAGTTCTGACGAATCGAATAACTATGGAGGTAGATAGGGATTTAAACTAAATGAGGTGATATGGGGGAGGCTCCCGGTGGAGAGAAATCTAGAATGCGAAAGAGAAAACGCAAGGAAACAGTGCAAGAATGTGGTTGGGGTAAGGATAAACCGATTGTATCAGTAAGGGTCAAAGCGTGCAGAAAAAGGAGTGCACCAACAAATAATGTCCGGGTAAGTAAAATGGTAAGAAGACAATTAGGGTCATACTATGTTAAGATGTCTAAAGATTTTAAAAAGAGAAATCTAAAGGCACTGTAATTGAATGCGTGAAGCATTCGTAATAAGGTAGACGAATTAATAGCGGAAAAATTAAGACATAGCTGCAGGGTGACCAAGACTGGGAACTGAATATCCAAGGATATTCGATATTTAAGAAGGAGAGGCAAAAAAGTAAAGGAGGTGGGGTGGCGTTGGTAGTAAAGGATGACATTAGAGCAAAAGTGAGAAAAGTTATTGGCTCAGAAAATCAAGATGTAGTATCAGTCTAGGTGAAGCTAATTTGAGCTGTAAGGGCTAAAAAAAAATCTGACTTTTCATTTTTTTAAATTTTATAAGGCAGTTTTCCTTCAATTGACCACACTGCACAGTGCTGCCACCCAATCATCAAAATCCACGACAAGACCTTGGACAACGTGAACCACTTTCTATACCTCGGGAGCCTACTGTCAACAAGGGCAGACGTCGACGACGAAGTCCAACACCGCCTTCAGTGTGCCAGTGCAGCCTTCGGTCGCCTGAGGAAGAGAGTGTTTGAAGACCAGGACCTCAAAGCCGGCAAAAAGCTCATTGTCTACAGGGCAGCAGTGATACCTGCCCTGCTGTATGCCTCAGAAACATGGACAATGTACAGCAGGCACCTCAAAGCACTGGTGAGGTAACACCAAAGCTGCCTCCGCAAGATCCTGCAAATCCATTGGCAGCATAGACGCACCAATGTCAGTGTTCTTGCTCAGGCCAACATCCCCAGCATCGAAGCTCTGACCACGCTCAATCAGCTCCGATGGACGGGTCACATTGTCCGCATGCCCGATACGAGACTCCCAAAACAAGCGCTCTATTCAGAGCTCCGGAAAGGCAAGAGAGCCCCAGGTGGGCACAGGGCACGTTTCAAGGAGACCCTCAAAGCCTCCTTGAAGAAGTGTAACATCCCCACTGACACCTGGGCATCCCTGGCCCAAGACCGAACAACGTGGAGGAGAAGCATCCGGGAAGGCGCCGAACACCTCGAGTCTCTTCGCCGGGAGCAAGCGGAAGCCAAGAGCAGGCAGTGCAAGGAGCGCACTTCAACCCAAGCACCACACACACCCATCCCTTCAACCACCTTGTGCCCCACCTGTGACAGAGACTGTAGTTCCCGAATTGGACTCATCAGTCACCTGCGAACTCATTTTTAACGTGGAAGAAAGTCATCCTCGGTCCCGAGAGACAGCCTAAGAAGGAGAAGAAGAAGAAAAAGAGATGCTTGCATTCAGAGAAGGCTGATCTTGCTGAGAGAGTGCAGCCATCGGCAAAGATTGAAGAGGTTGGGCCCTATTATTTCAGACGTGGGAAAAATTAGAAGTGACCGGATAGATGTTACTAAATTATGAATGGGTTGGGCAGGATCGATTTGGAGAGAATGTTTAGATTGTGGAAGAATCCAAGACAAGGAACAATAAATGCAATATATTTCCTGATAAATCAAAAGGGAAATAAGGCGCAATTAGCAGAGTTGTTGAAATGTGGAACTCGCCGCCTTGGCAGGTAGTTGAGGCAAATAGCTTAGGTGCTTTTAACAATTAAACATAGAAGATAGGAGCAGGAGTAGGCAATTCGGCCCGTCGAGCTCCCACCACCATTGATCATCCAAATTCAGTACCCTATCCCTGCATTCTCCCCATAGCCCTTGATCACTTTAGCCTGAAGAAATATATCCAACTCCTTCTTGAATATAATTAATGAATTGGCCTCTACTGCCTTCTGTGGTAGAGAATTATACAGGTTCACCACTGTATGGTGAAGAAAGTCCTCCTCATTTCTGTCCTAAATGGCTTACCCCTTATCTTAGTCTGTGATCCCTGGTTCTGGACTCCCCGACCATCGGGATCATCCTTCCTGCATCTAGTCTGTCCAGTCCTGTCAGAATTTTATAAGTTTCAATGTGATCCCCTTTCATTCTTCTAAACTCCATCGTGTTGTATCCGTGTGTTAATAGAGACACTGAAGGCAGGAGTTAGTTTCACAGGTGTTTACTGAACAAAGTCTGGGGGTGAACTAACTGATACAACACAATATACAGGCTTATATAGCCCGAGTGGCCATTACTGGCATTACAGGACACAGGGGGCTCTTAAAGGCACATACACTACAATTCCTCCCCTTTTTGCCAACCAGTACATAATATTTTAAGTAATCATTAATTACAAGGTACAAGAACAATAATCTACACATTGCTGCAGTTAATCAATTATAATTCAATCTCTCTGGAGGCTTCCTGACTCGGTCCGGATAACGCCTCGGTGGTGTAGTAGTTTCTGGTGATGTAGTAGGTTCTTTTGGCAAGGCTGATTCGGCTTGAATGCCACTGTCGGGTTCAAATGTTTCCAGTATCACCGGATCGGAGGTAGATACTATGGGTATCTCTACTTCATCATTAGGCGTATAGAGCTGTGGTTTAGGTTGTCCTTTTTTGGATGACTCTATGACCTGTTCAGCATGGCGCCTTATTATGCTTTCTCCAATGTCCACGGTATACATCAGCGGTCCTAGTCGTGTGCAAATAGTTCCAGGCTGCCATTTCTCGGTACGGTAGTCCCGGGCCAAATCTTGTTGACCTATCTGGAAGGTTCTCGTTGGCCTTTCATTCATGCCTTGAAATTGCCGGTTCTCCACGTCCCTTCTGATGTTTGGCTTGATCAAATCCAGCCGGCATGTTAGGCTTCTATTGAAGAACATCATGGCGGGAGTTTGGTTTGTAACCATATGTGTTGCATTCCTGTATGCAAACATGAAGTTATCTACCTTATGGTGAAGTTTTATGTCTTCTTTACCCATGGCATTTATGGCCTTCTTGAAGGTCTGGACAAACCTTTCAGCCAATCCATTGGTGGCGGGATGGTATGGGGCGGACGTGTAGTGCTTAACACCATTGTTATTTTAAGAAATTCCTGAATTCTTCGGACACAAATTGCGGTCCATTATCAGAACAGATCTGTTCAGGCAGCCCATTCCAGGCAAATATGGTCCTTAATACTGTGATGGTTTTTTCCGTGGTGGTGGAGGACATCTTTATTACCTCCGTCCACTTGGAATGTGCATCAACCGCGATTAAGAACGTTGAGTCCATAAATGGACCAGCAAAGTCGATCTGTACCCTTTGCCATGGAGATGAGTGCCACTCCCATGGATGTAGAGGGGCTTGTGGTGCAGCGTTTTGGAACTTCTGGCATCCTAGGCAGCTCTTGGTCATTTCTTCGATGTCTCCATCGATACCTGGCCACCATACAAACGCCCTGGCTAGGTTCTTCATTTTCACTCCACCCAGATGCCCCTCGTGAAGCTCCTTCAGCACTTTATCCTGGAGTTTGTGTGGAATCACCACTCTGGATCCACACATCAAGGTTCCTCGGCACACTGACAGCTTTTCTCTTCTTTGCGAGAATGCTGGCAGCAGTGGTTCGCCATGTGCTGGCCATCCCTTCACTGTTAAATCGTAGACCCGTGAGAGAGTCGGGTCATTTCTCGTTTCCCTTTCAATGGCAGAAGTTGTTCCTGGTAGACATTCCACTATGGTAGAGTGGAACATCTCCACTGGGTCTACTGTAGGTGCCTCTTCTACCGTTGGCAACGGTAGGCGCGATAAACCGTCAGCATTCCCATGCTGTTTTGATCCTTTTGTATTCTATGTCATATTGGTGTGCCCGTAGAAAAAGGGACCACCTCTGTAGCCTTTGCGCTGTCATAATGGGAACACTCTTTTTAGGGTTGAATATGCAGATGAGGGGTTGATGATCAGTCAGCAAGGTAAATGTTTGTCCGTGTAGGTTATGGTTGAATTTCTTCACTCCCTATACCAGGCTGAGTGCTTCCCTGTCGATTTGGGCATAGTTACACTCAGCTGAGTTCAATGAGCGTGACGCAAAAGCTATCGGCCGTTCCGAGCCATCAGGGAATCTACGCGATAATACCGCTCCTACGCCGTAAGGGGATGCATCGCACACCAGCCTGATTGGCAGTGATGGGATGTAATGAGCCAAAATTCTTTGGACATGATTATGTCTTTGCATATATGGAAGGCACGTTTACAGTCTTCGCTCCATTTCCAAATTACTCCTGTTTGTAGCAGTGCATTAAGAGAGTGCAGAAGAGTTGATAAGTTCGGTAAAAATTTATGATAGTAATTTATCAATCCCAGGAACGACCTTAATTGTGAAACATTTTCAGGTGCTGGGGCTTTTTTGACCGCTTCAATTTTTTCAGGTGACTTATGCAACCCTTCCTTATTAATTATGTGGCCACAATATGATATTTGTTTCTGGAAAAATTCGCACTTGGGGCGATTTGCTCGTAGGCCCCGTTCTCTCAACCTAGTGAGCACCTGCTCCAAATTGGCAAGTTGCTCGTTGTCGATTTCTCCTGTTACAAGGATGTCTTCTAGGTAGCATTGAGTCCCCGGAATCCCTTGGAGGACTTGCTCCATAGCTCTTTGCCCGATAGCTGGAGCTGATGCTACTCCGAAAACCCGTCGATTGTACTTGTACAGGGCTTTGTGTGTATTTATCGTGAGATACTTTATAGAGGCCTCTTCAACCTCCATCTGTAGATATGCCTGTACCAAGTCAATTTTGGTGAAACGTTTCCCTCCGGATAGTGAGGCGAAAATATCTTCTATCCTCGGAAGAGGATAATGTACCGTGTGATGGACCAGGTTTACAGTCACCTTGAAGTCTCCTCAGATGCGAATTTTTCTCTGTTCTTCAGATTTATCATTATTCAACGTTTTCTTCATGACCGGGACGATGGGTGTTGCCCACTCGCTCCAATCTATCTTGGATAATACGCCTGCCTTTTCCAAATTCTCCAGCTCTGCCTCGAATGCTGGACGAATTGCGAATGGCACAGGCCTTGTCTTAAAAAACTTGGGAATTGCCACATCTTTCACTTTTATTGAGGCGGTGATGCCTTTCAAGGTTCCTGGTTTCTATTGAAACTCTTCCTTGGCGTTGGCCAAGATGTCTTTTAATCGTTCAGGTATGATGTCATCATCATTTTTTCTCTTACTGGTCACCGTCAGTGACTGAATGGAGTGCCAGTCTAAACGTATCTTCCTGATCCATTCACATCCCAACAGCGGTGGACCACCATCTTGTCGAACGTTTAATTGCAACTTCTGTATTTTCTTGCCGTTGTATACAACACGCACCCTTATTTTTCCTTTGGGGTATACTTCCTGCCCCGTATATGTTTTCAAGATAATGGATGTGTCTTTTAAAGGTATATGCGGAAATAACCGCTCGTTACCCATCGATTTATGACGGTCAGAGCTGATCCTGTATCTAGCTCCATTTTAACTGGGGCCCTGCTATCGTGAGGGTAACCCAAATGATCTGGTAATCTTCTTTGGCAATTACATTATATAATTTGAGACAGCTTAGTCTCTTGTTTCTGGAGTCGCTATCGCTCTTCTGGTCTTCGGAGCTACTGTCCGTCATCATTTGTACCTTTCTGTACTTATCTTTATTGATTTTTATTTTCCTGTCCGTGGATTTTATTTGTCCAGATCGGCATAGCCGTGCAATGTCTCCAATCTTTCCGCATTGCCTGCATGCTTTGTCCTTGAACCAGCAGTCCCTCTGGTCATGGGTGGATCTGCCGCAGCGTTAACATCTCTCGAAACCCTGTGTCATTTCATGGGTGCCGAAGTCCTGTGTCTTTTGCTGTATCTCTGCATCTCCTCTTGTGGCTGCTTCATATGATACAGCCATACTGAAAGCGTTGTCCAGTGTCAATTCTTTCTCAGAAAGCAGCCTTTTCTGTGTTCCTTCACTTAGGAGACTGCAGACGAATTTGTCTCGAAGATAATCTGCCAGTCCTGCCCCGAATTGGCAGATAGTTTTCTTAATTCAGTGAGGTAATCAGCGTTACTTTCATTCTTGTGCTGATTCCTCTTGAAGAATTTGAATCATTCCACTATCAGCAGCGGTGTTGGGTTTAAGTGCTCCTGTAGGGTATCAACAATTTCCTTAACATTCTTGTCCTTTGGCTTGGCTGGGGTGATTAATTTTCGTAACAGCCCGAATGTCTTTGCGCCCATTAGATTTAGAAGTACTGATGCCTTTTTATCATTTTCGATTCCATTTGCTGTGCAATATACCTCAACTCTTTCCACATATGTGGTCCAATCCTCCATATCATTATCAAAAGCATCAATATTGCCAGCCTTAGGCATCCTGGAAAAAAATGGCGCTTCCCGCGCTTTCCTTTCTTTCCTGCAGAAAAAATAAGGCGCTCCCAGCGCTTTCCCACCGCTGCTGCTGCTGACAACGCTGTACTCCGCGTTTTTTTTTAATTTTTAAATTTTATTTACAGGTGGAGACTCGTTCCCGCCGGACTCTCTGGGACTTTCCCCCCCCTGTCTGTTTCTGCTTGCCTCCGCCTTCGCTGCTCGGCCTCGCTGCAGAGCCAGCCGATGGAGCCCCAGCCCGCCACCCAGGAAGGATTATTGCAGTACCTGCCACCAGCTCGGCCAGCTGGTGAAACCACAGTTTTTGTTTTTTTCTTGCTTTTCTTCGACTTTGGACGTCTGAGGAATCGATGTCCTTGAGGTGCTGCCGAATTGCAGGTAAGTCCGTTTCCAATTCGTCGCCACTGTTGTATCCATGTGTTAATAGAGACACTGAAGGCAGGAGTTAGTTTCACAGGTGTTTACTGAAAAAGTCTGGGGTTGAAATAACTGATACAACACAATATACAGGCTTATATAGCCCGAGTGGCCATTAACGGCATTACAGTGCACAGGGGGGTCTTAAAGGGACATACACTACACAGCGAGTATAAGCCCAATCGACCAAATCTCTCCTCATATGTCTTTCTTGCCATCCCAGGTATCAGCCTGGTGAATCTTCGCTGAACTCCCTTCATGGCAAGAACATCCTTCCTCAGATAAGGCGACCAAAACTGCACACAATACTCAAGATGTGGTCTCACCAAGGCCCTGTACAACTGCAGCAAGACATCATTATTCCTGTACTCAAACCCTCTCGCTACGAAGGCCAACATACCATTTGCCTTCTTAACCGCCTGCTGCACCTGCATGCTTAACTTCAGCGACTGGTGCTCAAGGACACCCAGGTCTCGTTGCACTTCCCCTTCTCCCAATCTATTGCCATTCAGAAAATAATCTGCCTTCCTGCTTTTGACACCAAAGCAGATAACCAAGCATTTATCCACGTTATATTGCATCTACCATGCTTCTGCCCATTCATCCAACCTGTCCAAATCATCCTGGACCTTCTCGGCATTCTCCTCACAGCACACACGCCCACCCAGTTTTGTGTCATCTGCAAACTTGGAGATATTACATCTATTTCCCTTGTCTAGATCATTAATATATATATTGTGAATATTAATAATAATTCAACTTTATTGTCATTGTACAATGCACAAGTACATGAACAATGAAATGTGATCTTGCAAGCTCCCATGAGTCCAGTACAAATAACATTAACATTAAACGTAAATAGCACCGTCCTGGGAGAAGCAAAGCCGCTGCGTCTGTGCGCACCACCATTCCATTTCCACCATTCCTCCTGTCCGACAATCTTCAGCCCAACGCCCGGGCCTGCTCACCAGCTGCTCCTCCCGGGGCTCCTTCCGTGACCTTCTCACCAACCGCCCCTCCTCGGGGCTCCTTTCGTGACTTTCTGCACCTGGTCTTCCCTGCTGGTCACCTCTACCAGGTACTAACCAGGCCTGGCTCTGCTTAGACTTCCAAGCCTTGCCAGTGACCCTGTCCCTTGTCCCAGGAACGGGGCTAGTCCCAGGAACAGAGCTGGGGTCCAAGGACCGTTCCCTGTGGTACCCCACTAGTCACTGCCTGCCACTTGGAAAAAGACCAGTTTATTCCAGCTCTTTGCTTTCTGTCAGCCAACCAGTTCTCTATCCAAGTCAATAACTTGCCCCCAATCCCATGTGTTTACAAGCTAATCTCTTATGCGGGACCTTATCGAAAGCCTTTTGAAAGTCCAAATGCACCACATCCACTGGTTCTCCCTTATCCATTTTACCAGTTACATCCTCAAAAAATTCCATTAGATTAGTCAAGCACGATTTACCTTTTGTAAATCCATGATGAATTTGTCCGATCCTGTTGCTGTTTTCAAGTTCTCTGCTTTTACATCTTTTATAATGGACTCCAGCATTTTCCCCAATACCGATGTCAGGCTTACCAGTCTGCAATTCCTCCTTTTCTCTCCATCAGCTTTTTCGAACAGTGGGGTAACATTAGCTACCCTCCAATCCATGGGTACTGTTCCAGATTCCATCGAATGTTGGAAGATGATCAGCAATGCATCTGCTATTTCTTGGGCCACTTCCTTAGGTACCCAAGGATGTAGATTATCAGGCCCTGGGGATCTATCGGCCTTCAATCCCGTCTATTTCGCTAACACCATTTCGCTACAAAGACTGATTTCTTTCAGTTCATCCCTTTTGTCAGACCCTATGTTCCCCGACATCTCTGGGAGGTTATTTGTGTCCTCCTTTGTGATGGCAGAACCAAAATATGGATTTAATCTGTTGTCATTATAAATTTCCCTGATTCTGACTGGAAGGGACCTACGCTAGACTTCACCAATCTTATTCTCTTCACATATCTATAAAAGCTCTTACAGTCAGTTTTTATGTTCCCTTCAAGCTTACTTTCATACATTATTTTCCCCGACTTAATTAGTCCCTTTGTCCTCTTTTGTTGAATCCTAAACTGCTCCCAATCCTCAGGTTTACTGCTTTTCCTGGCCAATTTATATGTCCTCTCCTTGGATCTTATGATAACCCTAATTTCCCTTGTTAGCCAAGGTTGAGCCACCTTTTTTTTATTTTTATGCCAAACTGGGATGAACAAATTCTGTAGTTCATCCATGCAGTCTTTGAATATTTGGTATTGCCTTTCCACCGTCAACACTTTGAGTGACTTTCCGCAAGCAATCTTACCCAAATCGCGCCTCATACCATCGTAGTTTCCTTTATTTTAATTCCGGAACCTAGTCTCTGATTCAACTATTTCACTCTCCATCTTAATGAAGAATTCTATCATATAATGATCGCCCAGACCCAAGGGGCCTCGTAAAACAAAATTGCTAATTAATCCTTTCTCATTACATAATACCTTGTCCAAGATGGCCTGATCTCCAGTTGGTTCCTCAACATAATGGTTCAGGAAAGCTTTGCGTAAACACTCCAGGAATTCCTCCTCCACTGTATTGTTACTAATTTGGTTAGCCCAATCTATATGTTGACTAAAGTCACCCATGATGGCTGCTGTGCCCTTATTGCACGCTTCACTAACTTCACGTTTAATGCCATCCGCAACCTCTGCATTACTGTTTGGAGGTCTATATACCACTCCCACTAAAGTTTTCTGCCCCTTGGTATTTCTCTCTTCTACCCATATAGATTCCACATCATCAGAGCTAATATCAATCCTTACAATTGGGCGAATCCCCTCTTTAAACAGCAATTTATGCAGTGGCAGTGGACTTGCGGGAAACTCGGCGTCGAGGCTATAAAGAGGTGGCAGAGACCAGGTAGGCCTCAGAGCGGCGGCAGCGGACCTGTGGGAAACTCAGCGGCGAGACTATAAAGAGGCAGCAGAGACCAGGTAAGCCTCAGAGTGGCGGCGATGGACCTGCGGCAAACTCGGTGGCGAGTCTATAAGGAGGCGGCAGGGACCAGGTAGGCCTCAGAGTGATGGCGGTAGACCTGTGGGAAACTCGGCGGCGAGGCTATAAAGTGGTGGCAGAGACCAGGTAGGCCTACCAATCTCAGAGAGAGGGAGAGAAGTAAAAAGTAATGGAAGTGTGACGTCACCAGAAAGCAGGTAAGTGATTGGTTGGTGAGTATTTCTCTCTTTTTTAAACTTTAACTCTGTGGTTTATAGTTTCTAAGCTCTCTGTGGTGTAGCGGGGACTGTTTGTAAAACAAGGCCCTTAAATATATCATTTAAATGTCGTGTAATTGGTGGGAGTGATTGGTTTTATTTAATTTTGAATTAATTAAAGGGAACGTCATGACAGGAGAGCCCGGCCTGGTGGTATGCTCCTCCTGCGCTATGTGGGAACTCAGGGACTCTTCCTTTGTCCCTGACAACCATGTGTGCAGGAAGTGTATGCAGCTGCAGCTACAGGCAGAACGCATTGCGGCGCTGGAGCTGCGATTGGATAAATACTGGAACATTTGCGATGCTGAGAACATGGTGGGAATCACGTTTAAGCAGTTGGTCACACCGCAGGCAAAGTTTGCACAGGCAGAAAGGGAGTGGGTGACCAACAGGCAGAGTAGTAGGCGCAGGCAGGTAGTGCAGGGGTCCCTTGTGGCCGTCCCCCTCTCAAACAGATATACCACTTTGGATACTGACAGCGGGGATGGCTTACCAGGGGTAGGCAGCATCAGCCAACTTCGTGGCACCTGGGCTGGTCCTGCAGCACACGACGGGAGGAATAAGAGTGGGAGAGCTATAGAGATAGGGGTTTCTATTGTAAGTGGAATAGATAGGCGTTTCTGCGGCCGCAAACGAGACTCCAAGATGGTGTGTTGCCTCCCTGCTGCAAGGGTCAAGCGTGTCTCAGAGCGGCTGCAGAACATTTTGGAAGGGGAGGGTGAACGGCCAGTTGTCGTGGTGCATATAGGTACCAACGATATAGCTAAAAACCTGGATGAGGTCATAAAAGCTGAATATAGGGAGTTAGGAGGTAAATGATAAAATAGGACCTCAAAGTTAATAATCACAGGATTGCTACAAGTGCCACGTTCTAGTCAGAGTAGAAATGGAAGGATATTTCAGTTGAATACGTGGCAAGAGCAATGGTGCAAGGGGGAGGGATTCAAATTCCTGGGATATTGGAACCAGTTCTTGGGAAGGTGGGAACAGTACAAAATGAACGGTTTGCACCTGGGCAGGGCCGTGACCGGTGTCCTAGAGGGAGTATTTGCTGGTGCTCTGTGGAAGGGTTTAAACTAAAATGGCAGGAGGTTGGGAACCTGAGCGGTGAGACAAAGGAAAGGGAAACAAGGATAAATGCAAATGACAGGCTGGAGAAAAACAAAAGTGGCAGGGAGAGAAATCAAGTGTTTAAATCAAACATGGCCACAATAAATAATAACTCTATAAGATCTAAGATCGTTAAAAAAACAAGCCTGAAGGCTTTGTGTCTTAATGCTAGGAGCATTCGTAAAAAGGTGGATGAATTAGCTGGAGAAATAGAGGTAAACGAACATGATATGATTGGGATTACGGAAACATGGCTCCAGGGCGGCCAAGGCTGGGAACTCAACATCCAGGGGTATTCAATAGTCAGGAAAGATAGGCCAAAATGAAAGGGAGGTGTGGTAGCATTGAAACATAGAAACGCAGAAGATAGGAGCAGGAATAGGCCATTCGGCCCCTCGATTCTGCTCCAACATTCACTGTGATCATGGCTGATCATCCTTGACCCTTGCACCAGGGAGGCAACATACCATCCTGGAGTCTCGTTTGCAGCCGCAGAAACACATATCTATTCCACATACAATAGAGTCCCCTATGACTTATGCTCTCCTGCTCTGTTTCCTCCCCTGCTGTGCAACAGAACCACCCATGGTGCCAGGAAGTTGGCTACTGCTGCCCTCCCCCGATGAACCATCTGCCCCAACAATATTCAAATTGGTATAGCTGTTTGAGAGGGGGATGGAAACAGGGGACCTCAGCACTACCTGCCTGCGCCTACTAACCTGCCTGGCGGTCAGCCATTCCCTTCCTGCCTGTGCAGTCTGTATCTGCGGTGTGACCAACTCCCTAAACGTGCTATCCACGATGTGCTCAGCATCGCAAATGGTCCAGTATGTATCTATCAGTGCTGCAAAGCGCTCTGCCATAAACTGCAGCTGGATACACTTCCCACACACATGGCCATCAGGGACACAATAAGTGATTTCCCAGGAGGATCATGCCAAGGGGTCGAGCTCCGCTGCCATGACTTACCCTTTAAATAATTCAAATTAAAGTAACTTAAATCAATACCACTAATGGCACTACAATTAAATGATATAATCAAGGGCCCTTGTTTACTAGCACTCTCCGCTACACAACAGAGAATCTAGAAACTATAAACCAAAAAATTAAGTTTGGCAAAAAGCGAGAAAGAGAGAAATACTCAGTCTTCAAGCATAACCCTGCACTTCACGTTGCTTGCTGCTGTCGCTCCGCCTTGGGGACTTTAACTCGGGCGTCTTTGCATGGGAGTTCGTCTTAGGGGAGTGGGAGCTAGTGGGGCCTTGGGGAAGAATTCCTCCGCCTCCTGGCCAACATACAGTGCTGTGATGGCAAGTACAATGTCCCCAAGCTGCCTGGGCCGCACTTCATTTGCCGATTTTCCAGAAGCCAGAGTTAATCGTGTAACACAGTTTAGATCAAATCCTCAGCAATGGTATCCTGCTCCGACGTACTCCATGTGTAATCGAACTGGAATTCCGCCCTTCATGTTATGGATCCACCAAGGATTTCAGATATCTCCGAGATATTCAGCGTTCCTCCAACCACTGCTCTCATCGTATCTTGAGATCCATCCTGAACGCCATGCAGTGCCACATGAACAATCTCGACCTCTGTCTTCAG
This sequence comes from Somniosus microcephalus, assembly GCF_052327205.1. Classification (NCBI taxonomy): domain Eukaryota; kingdom Metazoa; phylum Chordata; class Chondrichthyes; order Squaliformes; family Somniosidae; genus Somniosus; species Somniosus microcephalus. The sequence goes on from NW_028225183.1 coordinate 31,196,782, forward strand.
CAGCACCGACTGATTTATCTCAGAGCTGTCCTGGTCCGCAGCTTCATTTCATCCTTCGCTTCATCCGCTGCTTTAAAAAAAAACTGTTTTTCTTCCTTTCAGGTGTCAAGAAATTTCAGCTTCAACAACTCATGGACACCACGCCCCTCCGGAAACTTCTACCCTTCACTTTCCTCTGATCCCATCCCTTCTTCCAATCTCACCCCTGCCCTGTTTACCCTATCCCCTCTGACGTTCCCCCCTCTGTCTCTGAACGATCAGTCCTCAGCAAACGCCTGAGCTTCTTCCTCTTACACCCGCACCTCAATGAATTTCGAACTTGGCACGGCGCTGAGCCTTCATCTCCGTGCCCAACTTTGGGGCCAGCAGTCCTCCCCCCGCAAACCTTACCCTTTCTCCTGCTTTCGGAATTCTCATTCTAATTAGACACCCCCCTCTGGCCTCTAATCCTATCTAATTATTTTAATTGCAAACTGCCGGCGTGACATCGGCCGTCTCAATTACTCTGCTCCCCTCACCCACTCCATTCTAGCTCCCTTTGAACGGGCAGCACTCCATTCTCTCAGATCCAATCCCGACAATGTCATTAAACCTGCTGACAATGGTGGTGCTGTTGTTGTTTGGCGAAACGACCTCTACATAGTGGTGCCTGAATGGCAAATCTCGACACGTCCTCCTAGCTCTGCCTGGACCAGTACCCCACTAGATAATATCAAGCAACCGCTTCCAAGACTGTTACTGACCTCATCTCCTCTGGAGATCTTCCCTCCACCGCCGCCAAACGTCATAGTTCCTCAAACCAGCACAGCCCGCTTCTACCTCCTTCCCAAGATCCTCAAACTGGACTGCACCGGTAGACCCATCGTTTCAGCCTGTATTTGCCCCACGGAACTTATCTCTTCCTATCAAGAATCTATTTTTATCCCCTTGTCCATTTGCTTCCACCATAAATCCACAACTCTACCGACGCCTTCCGCCATGTAATCAGTTTCAAATTACCTGACCCCAACCGTCTCCTTTTCACTATGGACGTCCAGTCCCTCTACAGCTTCACCCCCCAACAGGATGGCATTCGGGCTCTCTGCTTCTTCCCTGAACAGAGACCCAACAAGTTCCCATCCATCACCACACTCCTCCGCCTGGCTGCACTTGTTCTCACATTGACCAACTTCTCCTTGGACTCCACTCACTTGCTCCAAATTAAAGGTGTTGCTATGGGAGCCCGCACGGGTCCTACCTATGCTTGCCTTTACAAGTGATATCTGGAACATTCTTTGTTCCAGTCCTACTCAGGTCCCCTTCCTCACCTCTTTTTCCGGTACATTGATGACTTTATTAGTGCCAATTTCCTGCTCTCGCCCTGAACTAGAAATGTTCATTCACTTTGCTGATAATTTCCACCCTTCCGTCACATTCACATGGTCCAGCTCTGACACTTCCCTTCTCTTCCTCGACTTCTTTGTCTCCATCTCTGGTGATAGACTATTGACAAATATTCACTATAAGCCCACTGACCCCCACAGCTACCTGGACTACACTTGCTCCCACCACTCTTCCTGTTAGGACTCTATTCCATTCTCCGCAGCAATTGCTTTGATGATGCCACATTCCGCACCAGTGCTTCCAACATTTCTTCCTTTTTCCTCAAACGAGGATTTCCCTCTACTGCGGTTGACACTGCCAGTGACCGAGTCCATTCCTTTTCCCGCACTTCTGCCCTCACCCCTGCCCGTCTCTCCCGGAAGCACCATAGGTTTTCCCTTTACCTCAACTCTCATGCCACCATCCGGCACATTCAATGGATCATCCTCCGCCATTTCCGCAGCTTCCAGCGTGTTCTCACCACCAAACGCATATTCCGCTCACCTCCGCTTTCAGCATTCGGATGGGACCAGTCCCTCCAAGGCACCCTGGTCCACTCCTCTATCACCCCCAGCACCCCTTCCCCTTCGCCTGGCACATTCACGTGCAAGCGCAGAAGATGCAACACATTCCCTTTTACCTCCTCACAGCCCACTGTCCAGGGCATCAAACACTCCTTCCAGGTAAAACAGCAAATTCCTTGTACTTCTTGCAATTTAGTGTACTCTATTCGCTGCTCATGATGTAATCTCCTCTACACGGAGGAGACCAAATGCAGATTGGTGACTGCTTTGTGGAACAACACCAAATAGTCCATAAGGGGGACCCCGAGCTTCCGGACACCTCTCACTTTAATTCTCCGCTCCACTGCCACCCTGGCCTCTCCGTCCCTGGCCTCTGACACTGTTCCAATGAAGCTCATAGTAAGCTCGAGGAACATTACCTCATCTTTCAATTAGGCATTTTACAGCCTTCCGGACTCAACATCGAGTTTAACAATTTCAGATCATAACCTCTGCCCCTATCTTTTTTTCGTTACTTTTTTCTCTCTCTCTTACATGGCAGCTGTCGATCATTCTGCCATTGCCATTCACATTTCATTTAGAGCCATCTTTATTTTCTTAACTTGTCTCATTACCATCTACTTTTGCCTTGCACTATCATCCTTTTGTCTCTTAATCTCTCCTGCCTTCCATCCTATCACAGTCCTTCCCTTTTGTTCTTTCCTCCCCTTCAGCCTTTCCCTGCTTCCACACGTGCTTATAAACCTGTTCCATCTTCAACTTTTCCCAGTTCTGACGAAGGGTCATTGAGCTGAAAAGTTAACTCTGCTTCTCTCTCCTTACATGCTGGCTGGCCTGCTGAGTATTTCCAGCATTTCCTGTTTTTATTTCAATCAGAGTCTGTCAGCCTCATTAAAATATTCAAATTGCCAACCCGCCTTCTGGAAGTGGTTAGCAGTTTGGCCCCTGTCCCGACTCCATTATATCGGGAAGGGGGATGGTTAGGGTTGGGAAGATATACATTTTTTTAAATTTTACCTCTGACCCACCCACAACCCACCGACTGTTGCGGGCTAACATCCAGCCCTTCCTGTCTGGCCTCAGATACGGATAATGTTTGATCAATAAATTCCAGTCGCTTTTCCCTTCCCTTTTTTGCAGTTAATTTCGTGGTGGTTGTGATCCTGTCCCGGGGAAAGTGCGGACTCTCCACCTGCACCACTCGCTACCTAGTAGCCATGGCAGTGGTGGATCAACTGGTAATTATCACTGATGTCGTATTATTTCCAGGGATTTTTCCTCGACATCACCCCTGTGTGCAGTGATATCATTGTCTTGTCTCGTGCAGCCACAGAGTGTTCTGTCTGGTACACCGTCACTTTCTCCTTTGATTGATTTCTGGCTATTTGTTGGCAAAAGCTCAAAGCAAAATATTGCAGCGAGAAAACTGCGGCTGTCGTTCTAGCAACAACCTGCAGTCTGCATTGATTCAAAAACGTTCCCTTCTACTTTAAATTTGTACCTGGAGCTATAATTGACAATGTACCGCGGCTCTGCACTGTAAAGCCAAGCTATTTTATTCATCCCGGATGGGTGGGATTTGACTGGTTTAATACGGTTTTAACCCCATTGCTTCCATTCGCTTTAATTTTGTTGCACAACGCTCTAAAAGTCAGGCACATTTTAGTGGCCAGTCGAATCTTTAAGGGACTGAGGGGTGAGAGCAAGGGAGAGAATCGCAGTGACCCAGAGATGGAGTGCAGAAGGAAGTCTGTGATTTTGCTCTTCACCATATCTGGCAGCTTCATACTTCTGTGGTTGGTATATGTTATAAATTTCTTATATTATAGCATTACAGGAACTAATCCCAGTTTATACAATAATTCTTTACCTATCTTTCGACAATTCGGATTTATGCTGCGGTGTTTAATTTGCAGCACAGACATATTTATTTATGGGGTGACCCAGTCCGGGTTCAGAGAGCTGTTCAAGAGCGCGATGAAATATCCGCTTACCTCAATTATTCAAATAATTAAGAATCAGAACAACTGAGCGCAGCCCAGAGGCGGGTCCGTGTTTCCAGTCCATGAATGTAATGCTTAGCCACAGACATCGAGCAACTGAATTATATCAGGAGCTGCTCGTGATCTAAAAATACAACCACCAGCAGGCAAGCACTGTGTTTAGGACACAGCACTATTTCTGACTGGCAGTTCCCACATTGTCTTTCCGGGCAGTTTGTTGCATTCAGTCTGAGATCAGCTATTTAGTGCCGCAATTCAGACGATTATATTTCATAGAATATTCAGCATATATATAGGCCATTCATCTCAACTATTCTCTGATATTAATGTTCCACACTTGTCTCCATTTGCATCTATCTCATCCCTGCCTTTCAGCTTATCTTTCTGTTACCTTTTCTCTCATATATGCATCTAGTTTCCTTTAGATAGAATTAGGTCAGTAACTCGCACCAAATCCCGATAACCCACCACCCCTGTGGTTGCTGGCCACATTGGCTCCCTGTTCGGCAACGCCTTTATTTTAAAATTATTATCCTTGTTTTCAATCTTTACATGGCCTCCCTGTCTCTGTAACCACCACCAGCTCTACGTCCGCAGTCGCGCCCCGACCCACGCCGAGATTTCTGCAGTCCTCCAAATCTGGCACCTTGCTCATTCACATCCCCCTTGAACTCCACCATTAGCGGATGTGCTTCCAGCTGCCTGGGCCCGGAGTTCTGGAATCCTCTTCATAAACCTCTCTCCCTCCCTAACTCTCTCCCATCCTTTAACATGCTCCTCAAAGATTACCTATTCGTCCAAGTTTTTGGTCATCTGCCCTAATATTTCCACTGCTGCTCGGTGTCAATTGTTGTTTGTTGATGCTCCTGTGAAGCACCTTGGTATATTATACTACGTTAAAGGCGCTATATAAATACAAGCTGTTCCTTTTATAGTAAAATAATGCACTTTCTGCAGTGCTTCTATGTCCTTTTTAAAGTATGGATCCATAACTCCAAGCGTGAGTTGACCAGGGTCCTCAACAAATTGAACACAAATGACAAATTACTTACAGCACAGAGACAGGCCATTCGGCCCCAAATGTCCATGTCGGTGCTGATGCTCCAGATTACCCTGCGCCCACCATCCTTCTTCCACCCAGTCAAAATATCCTTCTATTCCTTTCAGCTTCATCTGCTTAACTCGTTTCCACTTCAATGCATCCAAGCTCTTTGCATTCATTACTGCTTATGGTAGCGAGTACACATTCTGACAAATCAATAGGTAAATAATTTTCTCCTGAATTTTTAACTGGGTTTATTGGTGACAATTATATATCTACGGCCCAGAATTCGGTTCTCTCCCGCTAGTGGAATTATCTTCTCTCCATCTATCCTATCAAGCCTTTTCAGATATCCAAAGACCTCTATCAGGTTACGCCTCAGTCTTCTCTTTTCGACAGAAAAGAGCCCCAGCGTGTTCAATCGTTCCTGGTATGTATAACCTCTCTGTCCTGATATCATTCTAGTAAATCCTTTTTGCATCTTCTCCAGTGAATCTATGCCCATTTTATAGGCTGGACACGAAAAATGTCCACAGGGCTCCAATTGCGGTCTAACCAATGTTCTATATAAGTTAACATAAACTATCTGCATTACTATTCTATCACTCTTTAAATTAATCCTAGTGTTTTATTTGTCTTTTATGGCCTTATCAACCTGCATCGCGAATGTTAGTGATTAGTGTATCTCTTAAATCTCATCCCTCTGTTCCTCAATCCCATTGAGACACTTATTTCCCAAGAAGTATGTGATCGCCATAATCTCCCTATTAAAATGCAGTACCTCTTATTTCTCTATTTAGAAGTTAATTTGCCAATTACACGCCCACTCTGCAGGCTTAATAATGTCTTCCTGTATTCCGTCGCAGCCCTCCTCTGTATTAACTATAAACCCCCAACTTGAAATTGCTCTTCTGACACCCGAGTCCAAATTGTTTCTGTGAATGGTGAACCAGAGTGGTCCCAGTATACATACTTTGGAACACCGCTTCTCATTGTTTGCCAACTTCACTACCTTTGAAATATATTGCCTTACAAATAAACCCCAGTACATTACTAGCATTTTAATTGCTTTGATGACCTGTGATACTGATTTCAATTATTTGTACACCTGTAGCCATAAATCACTTTGCTCTTCTGCCCCATTCAGTTTATTAGTTTCTAAGGTTCAGGTGATCAATGTATCATGTAATGATATAGCGCAGCAGGAGGCCATTCGGCCCATTGAGCCTGTGATGGCTTTTTGGTAGAGCTACCCAATTTATCCAACTCCTCTGCTCTTACCCCGGTATTTCTTTTACTTTAATATATTTTCCAAATCCCATTTCAATGTTAATATTGAATCTGCTTCCACCTCCCTTTCAGGCCGTGTATTCCAGATCACACGAACTCGCTGTTTAAAGACAGAGCTTCCTCATGTCGTCTCTGGTTGATTTGACACCCACATTGAATCTGTGTCCTCTGGTTACCGTACCATCTGCCACTGGAAACAGTTGCTCCTTATTTACTCTATCAAAACCAGTCAGGACTTTGTACACTTATATCAAACCTCCTATTAAACTTCTCTTCCCAAAGGAGATCAACTCCAGCTTCTCCAGTCTCTCCACATAATTGAAGTCCCTCATCCCTGGTACCATTCTAGTGACTCTCATCAGCTCATGCTCCAAAGTCTTGACATCATTCCTAAAGTGTGGTGCCCAGAATTGAACACATTCCTCCAGCTGAAGCCTAACCAATGCATTATAAAGTTTTTGCACGAATTCCTTGCTTTTGTAATGTATCGCTCTATTAATAAAGCCAAAGATCCCAAATGCTTTTTAAAAGCCTTCTCAACGTGTCCTGCCTCCTTCACAGATGTGTTTGTATAAACACCCAGGCCTCTCTGTTCATGCACTCCGTTTGAAATTGTACATTTAGTTCATATTGCCTCTGTTCATTCTTCCTACAAAAATACATCACTTCACAATTCTCTGTGATAAATTTAATCTGCCATGTGTTTGCACATTTTACTCCGAGTTCGGGTTATGTTATAAGCGAAGCGATTGGATTTGGAAAGAAACTCCATCGGGGAAGTGCAGCATCAGACCAGGGACTTCTCTGAAGCTCTCGGGCCCTCCAGCCTGAGGAACATTTTATGAGGGTTAAGCCGCAGCCAAATTTGCTGTGGATTTAGCGTCCGTTTTAAGTGGTACTGAGCTTTTATTTTGTTGATGCCAAATATACCAGCAAACTGAGTAAGCAGGTAACTGTATATGCAGGAATGAGGGTCAGTTAGAAGGTGTTACATGACTGTGTTTTAACCGAAGATTAGCCATGATTTATTGAATGGTGGAGCAGTCACGAAGGGGCGAATGGCCTTCTCCTGCTCCTATTTCTTATGTACTTATTTTGACCAGTCAGCCTTTGTAAAGCTCATGTCTGTTGCTATTGTCCTCATAGTGTACTATAATTCCGAGTTTCGCATCAACTGCAAGCTATAAAATGATGTCATGTATACCCAAACCTAGCTTATTAATATGCATCCAAAAGAGCAGTGGAACTAATAGCGACCCCTGGTGTACACCACTGTATGCCTTCCTCCAGTCAGATAAACAACCCGTCACCACTACTCTCTGCTTTCTGTCCCTTAGCCACATTTATATCCATGCTGCCCTGTCCCTTTAATATCATGGGCGACAATTTATTCAACAAATGCTACTTCGTCAAACACATTTTGAAAATCCATCTACACAACATCAACCACATTACACTCATGATGTTACTATTTTTCTATCAATTCGCATTCATCTATTTTAATGTTCACTTACCACTTAACAGCACAGTCTGCAAGTTTGCTAATGTCTATTGTGAGATGTAATTTAAGGGAATACCTCCTCAGTATTTCAAGCGAGGCATCAGTTGTATTAAATAAAAGCAATAATAATAAATAAAGGCTGATACATACAACTGTGTGAGGTTTTGGAATTTTATCAGAAAATCTGTAGATTTAATGCATACTAAGCTACTTGCTTCTCACGTTGTATTACTGCTTTTCGAAGATGTGGCTGAAATTATTATTTATTTCAACAAAGAGAACCCCAGTTAATAGCCTCAGCTGCACCCCACCCCAACTAATATGCTCAGCTCCACCCACCCCACCTCACATCCTCAGCGCCTTCCCCTCCTCCTAATATCCTCAGCTCCTCCACAGCCCACCTAAAACCCTCAGCTCCACCCATCCCCAACAATTATGCTCAGATCCTGCCCACCACACCTAATATCGTCATTGCATTATCCACCTCCTAATAACCTCAGCTCCTCCCCACGACAGATAATAGCCTCAGCACTTTCCGCATTTCCTAATATCCTCAGCTCCTCCCCATCCCACCTCTTATCGTCAGCGCCTTACCCAACACCTAATATCCTCAGGGCCTCCCCACCCGACCTAATAACCTCAGCGCCTTCCGCAATTCCTAATATCCTCATCTCCTCCGCAACCCATCTAATATCCTCATCTCCTCCCCATCCCACCTAATATCCTCAGCTCCCTCCCCACCCCACCCGATATCCTCAGCTCCTGCCCACCCCACCTAATATCCTCAGCTGCTCCTCACCCCAGCTAATGCCCTCAGCTCCTCGCCACTTCACCTAATATGCTCAGCTCCCTCCCCACCTCCTAATGTCCTCAGCTCCTCTTCACCCCACCTAATAGCCTCAGCTCATCCCCATCCCACCTAATAACCTCAGCTCCTTCCACACCTCCTAATATCCTCTGCTCCTCCCAACCCCACCTAATCTCCTCAGCTCCTCCCCAATCCACCTAATATCCGCAGCTCCTCCCATCCCAATTAATAACCTCAGCTCTCTCCCCACCTCCTATTATCCTCTGCTCCTAACCAACCCACCTAATATACTCATCTCCTCCCCACCTAATGTCCTCAGCTCCTCCCCACCAAATATCCTCAGCTCTTTCCACTCCTAATATCCTCTGCTGCACACCACCCCAACTACCAGCCACAAATCCACCACGCCGGTAATATCCTCAGCTACTGCCCATCCTACCTAATATCTGTTAAGTCTGTGTGTTCCAGTTATATTTAAGGTCAATTACTGACACAGACTACAAGAATAACTTTTCAATATATCTTTACTATTCGGAGGTTAGGGCTATACTACCCAGCAAATTACTACACAGCACTTATATACCGGTGTGGTCACCACCGGTATTACCGTATACAGCAGCCAGAGAAAGTAGTACATCTCTTAAGGTGGAACAGGTTTACGTTCTCTTAAGGTGGAATAAGTTACATACACCACAATCCTCCCTTTTTAGCTTAACAGTTATATCCCCATTTAACATAACATAATAACATATATACATATACAACTTCATGTCGAAACAGTTCAAAGGTTCAGTCTCTCAGGAGGCCTCCTGATTCGAGTTGGATAACGCCTTTCAGGGGTCTCTGACTCTTGTTGCTGAGGTGACTCCTCTAGTTGGTCTCTTATGCCTTGGACATCATCATCAGGTACATTCACTGCCGAGGTAGATGCTTCAGGTTCACTAACTTCTTCCACGGCTGTCTCTGTCGTAACCATGGGTTCGACCCTTGTTCTCGATTCTACCAGTTGGTCAGCATGACGCCGTGTTACATTTTTACCAACATCTACCGTGTACATCAGGGGTCCTTGTCTGGCCCGAATTATTCCGGATTGCCATTTCTCGTTTCCATAGTCCCTGGCCAACACTGGTTGTCCTACCTCGAAACTCCGAGTGGACTTGTTATTTATATGCTGGAACTGTTTGCTTTCAACTTCCCTCCGCACATTTGGTTTTAACAAGTCCAACCTGGACCGCAACCTCCTGTTATAAAACATCATGGCAGGACTTTGGTTTGTCACTGCATGAGCGGCGTTTCGATATGCCAGTAGAAACTTGTCCACCTTATGTTGTAGTGGAATCTGATCTTCGCTCATGGCCATTATTGCCTTTTTGAATGTTTGTACAAATCTGTCGGCCAACCCATTTGTAGCCGGATGATATGGGGCAGAGGTATAATGTTTCACCCCATTCTTCTTTAAGAATTTTTGGAATTCTTCTGACACGAACTGTGGTCCGTTCTCGGAACATATTTGTTCTGGCAATCCGTTCCTTGCGAATATCGTTCTTAACACCGCAATTGTCTTTTCTGAAGTAGTGGTAGTCATCTTGATCACTTCTGGCCATTTAGAATGTGCGTCCCCCCGCAATTAGAAACATGGAGTCCATGAATGGACCAGCAAAGTCAATATGTTCGCGTTGCCATGGGGCTGAAGGTCATTCCCATGGATGCAGCGGTGCAATCGGAGGTGCATTTTGCACTTTTTGGCACCCTGAGCAGCTTTTCGTCAGCTCCTCTATCTGTTGGTCGATACCCAGCCACCACACATAAGCCCTAGCAAGGCTTTTCCTCTTGACTCCCCCCAGATGACCTTCATGCAGCTCCTTTAGAACTCTTTCCCTTAACTTAGGAGGAATAATCACTCTCGTTCCATACATCAATGTTCCTTGACAGACGGGCAGCTGGTCTCGTCTTGCCGAGAATGCCGGTAACAGAGAATCATCATGTGCTGGCCATCCCTTCACTGTCACCTCGTAGACTCGGGACAGTGTCGGGTCGTTCCTGGTTTCTCTTTCAATACTTGCATTGGTGACTGGTAAACACTCGATGATGGTCGAGTGGAATAACTCAACAGGGTCAACCTTCGTTGTCTCCTCTTCTTCAGGTAATGGCAGGCGCGACAGCCCATCAGCATTACCATGCTGCTTTGTACCTTTGAATTCTATCTGATATTGATGTGCCCCTAGGAAAAGGGACCATCTCTGGAGTCTCTGTGCTGTCATCACCGACACACCCTTCTTAGGGTTAAAAATGGATACCAACGGCTGATGATCTGTCAGAAGCGTAAACTTTTGGCCCTGCAGGTAATGATTAAGCTTCTTTACTCCCCACACAAGGCTGAGAGCCTCCCTATCTATCTGAGCATAGTTGCGCTCAGCGGAGGTCAATGATCTGGATGACAACGCGACTGGCCTCTCCGTGCCATTTGGCAACTTGTGTGAGAGTACTGCCCCAATACCATACGGAGAAGCATCACAAGCCAAACGAATAGGCAGTGTTGGGTTGAAGTGAGCCAACACTTCCTCTGAGGTTATCAATTCCTTGCTTTTGTGAAAGGCCTTCTTACAGTCCTCGCTCCACTCCCATGGTACTCCCTTCTGCAAAAGAGCATTCAGCGGGTGCAGTGCCGTGGATAAATTTGGCAGAAACTTATGGTAATAGTTAGTCAATCCTAGGAACGAACTCAACTGAGATACATTAACCGGAGCGGGAGCCTTCACAACCGCTTCGATCTTGTCAGCAGACTTATGAAGTCCCTTCTGGTCAATGACATGACCACAGTACGAGATCCGCTTCTGAAAGAACTCACATTTCTGCCGATTAACTCGAAGTCCATATTCTTTCAATCTGATGAGCACCAGTTCCAAATTTGCGAGGTGTTCCTCGTCACCATCTCCTGTAATCAGAATATCGTCCAGGTAACATTGTGTGGCTGGAATTCCCTGTAATACCTGCTCCATGGCCCTCTGCCAAATTGCTGGAGCCGATGCCACTCCAAAAACCAGTCTATTATACCGGTACAAGCCTCTATGCGTGTTGATCGTGAGGTACTGGCGTGACTCTTCCTCAACTTCCATCTGTAAGTACGCCTGCGCCAGGTCTATCTTGGTGAAGTGTTTCCCGCCCGACAATGAAGCAAAGATATCCTCAATCCACGGAAATGGATACTGCACCGTGTGAATCACCGGATTAACAGTGATCTTGAAATCTTCACGGATGCGAACCTTCCCTGGTTCTCCCGGCTTGTTACTCGAAGGATGTTTCATCACGGGAACAATGGGCGTTGCCCACTCACTCCAGTCTACCTTAGACAGTACTCCTGAACGTTCTTGCGCTTCCAGCTCCGCTTCCACAGCAGGTCGTATCGCATAGGGTACCGGTCTGGCTTTGAAAAATTTTGGTTGTGCATGTTCTTCAATCTTGATGTTTGCCGTAATTCCTCTCAGTGTTCCCAGTCCCTGCTGGGACACCTCTTTAGCATCGTCCAATATTCTGGACAATCGTTTAGGTTTGACATCTGTTTCCCTGGCATCTACCGTTAGTGCTTTTAAGGAATGCCAGTCCATATTCATTTTTCTAATCCACTCTCGTCCCGGTAGTGGTGGACCTCCTTCAGGTAGCACATATAAGTCCATTCCTCGGCTTTCTTTGCCCTTGTGGACCACCTTTACCTCTATCTTTCCGATGGGGTATACTCTTTGCCCCATGTATGTTTTCAATACAATCTCCGTATCCCGTAGGGGAATATTTTGGAATAACCTTTTGTAATCTTTCTTATTCATGACCATCAATGCCGATCCAGTGTCCAATTCCATCTTCACTTGGACTCCTGCTATCTGAAGTGTGACCCAAATTGTCTGGAGGTCTGCTTCCTTACCAACGTTGTGTACTCTTAAGCTAACCAGTTCATTACTGCTGGCGTCTGAATCTGACTTCTGTTCGTTCGAACTGTTCTCTGTCACCTTGTGTACCTTTCTGTACTTTCCCTGCGGTGACTTTTTGTTGCTGGTCTTCTCTTCTGACCGGCATACTTTAGCTGTGTGACCAAGCCTGCCACATTTTCTGCATTCCTTATTTTTGAACCAGCACTGGTTCTGATCGTGCATTGTCTTTCCACAACGATAACAGTTTACTGTACCCAAGACCATTTGATTTGTGCTGAGTTCCGGTGACCGTAGCTGCATCACCGCCGTGCCTCTCGCTGCGGCTTTGTGCGATGCTGCCATAGCGACAGCTTTATCAAGCGTCAGCTCATTCTCCTCAAGCAGTCGCTTTTGTGTCTCCTCTTTTAACAATCCACACACAAATTTATCTCTTAGCGCATCTGTTAATCCTGTTCCAAACTGACAGTACTTTGCTAGCTTACGCAATTCAATTAAAAATTCAGCATTGCTTTCATCTTTCAGCTGCTTTCTGCTGTAAAATTTAAATCGTTCCGCTAGCATCAGCGGCGTGGGGCTTAAATGATTTTTCAGGACGGTAACAATATCCGCGAAAGTCTTATCCGCCAGTTTCTCTGGTGATAGAAGGTGTTTCAATTGCCTGTATGTCTTCACACCCATTAAGTTTAATAAGGTTAGTGCTTTCTCCCCATCTGGTATCTTATTTGCTCTACAATAGACTTCTATGCGTTCTACATACGTGCTCCAATCTTCGATGTCGCTATCAAAAGTATTAATGTTCCCATGTTTAGGCATCTTTGCAATTTCTTTTTTTTTTCAAAATGGCCGCTTCCCGCGCTTGGTAGTCTTTCCCGCGCTCATCTTCTTCACCCACTGGCTGCAATGCCGATTGCTGTGCTGCTGCCGGTCTCGCCTCCCCAGTGGTTAACAACTCCCCCAACGCTGCTTCTACTCCACCGCGGTTACCGTGGGCATTCACGCTTCCCTGCCGTCGCGCCTCACAGCCCTTCTTGCAGCCTGGTTATGTGCACCCGCTGCGTTTGAATTCACCGCAGCTCTCGCACCTTCAGCTGCCCCAGTCGCTGCGCCTTTCGGCCCGAATGCGGCCCGGCCCTTTTCACCGGCCGTGGTCGATTTCACTGCCCTCTGTCCTCCGTCTTCCCTCCCCTTCGCTACAGCCAACGCGGCCGACTTTCGCTGATTGGCTTACCCACCATGGTGGTAGAAGGAAGATAGCTGTCTGCCACTGATGGGCGCTTCGAGTTCAGAATTTCTCTTCTTCACTCCGGGTCCTCGATGCCTCCCGCGCGACGTGCTGGTCAGCAGGATGATAAAGGTGGATGCCTCTTCTCAACGCCCGTTCTGAGGACGAAGCTGCCGTGGATGTAAACTGACGCAGGGTAAGATTGGACTCGTCGCCACTGTTAAGTCTGTGTGTTCCAGTTATATTTAAGGTCAATCACTGACACAGACTAAAAGAATAACTTTTCAATAGGTCTTCACTATTCGGAGGTTAGGGCTGTACTACCCAGCAAATTACTACACAGCACTTATATACCGGTGTGGTCACCACCGGTATTACCGTATACAGCAGCCAGAGAAAGTAGTACATCTCTTAAGGTGGAACAGGTTTAAGTTCTCTTAAGGTGGAACAAGTTACATACACCACAATATCCTCAGCTCCTTCCCACCCAAACTAATATCCTCAGCTCCTCCCCACCCGAACTAATATCCTCAGCTCCCTCCCCACTCACAAAATGTCCTCAGCTCCTCCCCAATCCAGCTAATATCCTCAGCTCTACCCCATCCCACATAATAACCTCAGCTTCCTCCCCATCTCCTAATATCCTCTGCTCCTCCCAACCCCACCTATTCTCCTCAGCTCCTCCCCAATCCACCTAATATCCTCAGCTCTTACCCATCACACCTAATAACCTCAGCTCTCTCCCCACCTCCTATTATCCTCTGCTCCTACCCAACACACCTAATATACTCATCTCCTCCCCACCTAATATCATCAGCTCCTCCCCACCAAATATCCCCAGCTCCTTCCCCCTCCTAATATCCTCAGCTGCGCACCACCCCAACTAACCGCCTCAAATCCTCCACCCCCGTAATATCCTCAGCAACTGCCCATCCTACCTAATATCCTCAGCTCCTCCCCACCCAACCTAATATCCTCAGCTCCTCCCCACCCCACCTAATATCCTCAGCTCCCTCCCCACTCACAAAATGTCCTCAACTCCTCCCCAATCCAGCTAATATCCTCAGCTCTTCCCCATCCCACATAATAACCTCAGCTCCCTCCCCATATCCGAATATCCTCTGCTCCTCCACAACCCACCTAATATCCTCAGCTCTTCCCCACCTAATATCCTCAGCTCCTTCCCCCTCCTAATATCCTCAGCTGCTCACCACTCCAACTAACCGTCTCAACTCCTCCACCTCCGTAATATCCTCAGTTCTTGCCCATCCTACCTAATACCCTCAGCTCCTCCCCGCCCTACCTAATAGCATCAGCTCCAACATTCAGCAGATGTGGTTGATGATGTTTGGCTGCTAAGCCGGGACATGGGTGTCTGTCTGATCACGGTGTGGCTAAACAGTTTCTGGCTCTGGCTCCGCTTCATTCTCAGGGTAATGGGGAATTTATGTGTCCGTTAGATTTTAAAACAAATAATTCGCACAACGTTGGCTGAAGAATTTCTAATTAATCTTGAATTTAGAAGTTTAGCTGATTAGGCTGGTAGCTTTTCTTTCTCCACAATCTCAGATTTGGAAACTTAATGTTGTATTCAAAGGAAAATGAGTGTCTTTCCCCAGCTCAGGACATCGCAAGAGAGCAGGGCGGGACAGGGGGCCTGAATGTTACTGCTTGTTGCCGCCTCACTCACATTGGCAGTGGGTGATTGGAGAGAGCAGGGCGGGACAGGGGGCCTGAATGTTGATGCTTGTCGCCGCCTCACTCACTCCGGCAGTGGGTGATTGGAGAGAGCAGGGCGGGACAGGGGACCTGAATGTTGCTGCTTGTCCCCACCTCACTCACTCCGGCAGTGGGTGATTGGAGAGAGCGGGGCGGGACAGGGGGCCTGAATGTTGCTGCTTGTCGCCGCCTCACTCACTCCGGCAGTGGGTGATTGGAGAGAGCGGGGTGGGACAGGGGGCCTGAATGTTGCTGCTTGTCGCCGCCTCACTCACTCCGGCAGTGGGTGATTGGAGAGAGCAGGGCAGGACAGGGGGCCTGAATGTTGCTGCTTGTCCCCGCCTCACTCCCTCCGGCAGTGGGTGATTGGAGAGAGCGGGGGCGGACAGGGGGCCTGAATGTTGATGCATGTCCCCGCCTCACTCACTCCAGCAGTGGGTGATTGGAGAGAGCGGGGCGGGACAGGGGGCCTGAATGTTGCTGCTTGTCCCACCTCACTCACTCCGGCAGTGGGTGATTGGAGAGAGCGGGGCGGGACAGGGGGCCTGAATGTTGATGCATGTCCCCGCCTCACTCACTCCGGCAGTGGGTGATTGGAGAGAGCGGGGTGGGACAGGGGGCCTGAATGTTGCTGCTTGTCCCCATCTCACTCACCCCGGCAGTGGGTGATTGGAGAGAGCGGGGCGGGACAGGGGGCCTGAATGTTGCTGCTTGTCCCCGCCTCACTCACTCCAGCAGCGGGTGTTTGAAGAGAGCGGGGCGGGACAGGGGGCCTGAATGTTGCTGCTTGTTGCCGCCTCACTCACTCCGGCAGTGGGTGATTGGAGAGAGCGGGGTGGGACAGGGGGCCTGAATGTTGCTGCTTGTCCCCGCCTCACTCCCTCCGGCAGTGGGTGATTGGAGAGCGCGGGGCATGACAGGGGATTGAATGTTGATGCTTGTCCCCACCTCACTCACTCTGGCAGCGGTTGTTTGGAGAGAGCGGGGTGGGACAGGGGGCCTGAATGTTGATGCTTGTCCCCGCTTCACTCACTCCGGCAGTGGGTGATTGGAGAGAGTGGAGCGGGACAGGGGGCCTGAATGTTGCTGCTTGTCCCCGCCTCACCCCCTCCGGCAGTGGGTGATTGGAGAGCGCGGGGCATGACAGGGGATTGAATGTTGCTGCTTGTCCCCGCCTCACTAACTCCGGCAGTGGGTGATTGGAGAGAGTGGGGCGGGACAGGGGACCTGAATGTTGCTGCTTGTCCCACCTCACTCACTCCGGCAGTGTGTGATTGGAGAGAGCGGGGCGGGACAGTGGTCCTGAATGTTGCTGCTTGTCCCCGCCTCACTCCCTCCGGCAGTGGGTGATTGGAGAGCGCGGGGCATGACAGGGGATTGAATGTTGCTGCTTGTCCCCGCCTCACTCACTCCGGCAGTGGGTAATTGGAGAGTGCGGGGCGGGACAGGGGACCTGAATGTTGCTGCTTGTCCCCACCTCACTCACTCCGGCAGTGGGTGATTGGAGAGAGTGGGGCGGGACAGGGGACCTGAATGTTACTGCTTGTCCCACCTCACTCACTCCGGCAGTGTGTGATTGTAGAGAGCAGGGGGGGGGGACAGGGGGACTGAATGTTGCTGCTTGCCCCACCTCACTCACTCCGGCAGTGGGTGATTGGAGAGAGTGGGGTGGGACAGGGGGCCTGAATGTTGCTGCTTGTCCCACCTCACTCACTCCGGCAGTGTGTGATTGGAGAGAGCGGGGGGGGACAGGGGACCTGAATGTTGCTGCTTGTCCCACCTCACTCACTCCGGCAGTGGGTGATTGGAGATATCTTTGTTTCCATTTCCAAAATGCGTGCACTTAAATAATGCAGCTCATGTGAACTTGTAGATGCCGATAATGAAGCTGTGTGATGCGAGAGAGCGAACCCCCACCGCTCGCTGGGAGCCAAACCGTTCCTCACACTCACAGAATCACGGAATCATAGGAATCTGCAGCACAGTCTGGGGACTTTCGGCCCATCGTGTCTGCCCCACGGCCATTGACAGCATTTACTGTCCTCTTTTGACTGGAACATTCAACTGCGTTTCTGGAGCCACCATCAGTAATGATCATCTGTCTAAATGTTCTGTGATTTAATGATCCATAAACCAGAGCCTGAAACTGCACAGATATAGAACTGCGTCCGGTGTTTGGGCCCAGGCTGTAATGAGGTCTGGAGCCGAGGGGTCCTGGTGGAACACAAACTTAACATCAGTGAGCTGGTTATTAGCGATTAAATGCAGCTTGATAGCAGTGTCGACGGCACCTTCCATCAGATGATTGAGAGTAGGCTGATGGGCTGGTAACTGGCTGGATTGGATTCGTCCTGCTTTTTGTAGACAGGGCATACCTGGGCAGTTTTCCAGATTGTCGAATAGATGCCAGTGTTGTAGCTGTACTGGACCAGCTTGTTTAGAAGCATGGCTACATCTGTAGCACCAGTCTTCATCACGAGAACCGGGATGTTATCGGGGCCGATATCCTTTGCTGTATCCAGTGCGCTCAGCCGTTTCGTGATATCAGATGGAGTGAGTCGAATTGGCTGAAGACTGGCTACTGTGATGGTGGGAATCTCAGGAATATGCTGATAAGGATCATCCTCTCGGCACTTCTGGCTGAAGTTTGTTCCAAATGCTTCAGCCTTGCCTTTGATATTCACGTATGTGTTCCACTTCCATTGAGGATGGGAATATTCATGGAGCTAGCTACTATCATGAGTTGTTTAATGGTCCACCACCATTCACGACTGGATGTGACTGGACTGCAGAGCTTTGATCTGATCCATTGATTTATGATCGCTTAACGTTTCTAAAGTATGCTGCTCCCCTTTTTTAGCATGCATGTCGTTCTGTGTTGCATCTTCCCCAGGTTGGCATCTCATTTCGAGGTACGCCTGGTGTTGCTCCTGGCTTGCTCTTCTACATTCCTTATTGAACCAGGGTTGATCCGCTGGCTTAATGGTAATGGTAGAGTGAGGGATATGCCGGGACATGAGATTATAGAACGTGGTGCAATGCCGAAGACGTCCAGTTTCAAGCTGTGATATCTGTTCTGAACCCGATAGTTTCATGGTTACTATTACCGATGCTAGTTTTTTTTATTCCAGGTTAACTTAATTAACTGAATTAACAGACACCAGCTGCCGTGATTTGATTTGAACTCAGGGCTCTGGATCATTAGTCCATGTCTCTGGATTACTAGCCCAGTGACACTACAATTATGCTGCCATGCCCTGAGAATGTGCAGCACTGTTGGAGTCTTATTACAAAGGGAGCTTTGCATTTTCGGAGGGGTAGTACTGTGGGAGAGCTGCACAGTTGGAGGGGCAGGACTGAGGGAGTACTGCACTGTAGGAAGGGCAGTACTGAGGGAGTGTTGCATTATCGGAGGGGCAATTCGAGGGACAGCTGCACTGTTCGAGTGGCAGTACTCAGGGAGCGTTGCATTTTCAGACGGGCAGTGACGAGGGACTGCTGCACTGTCAGAGTGGCATTACTCAGGGAGCACTGCCCTATCGGTGTGACAGTACTGAGGGAGCAGTGCTCTGTCGGAGGGGCAGTACTGAGGGAGCATTGTGCTGTCTTTGTGATGGTACTGAGCGAGTGCTGCACTGTCGAAGGGGCAGTACTGAGGGAGTGCTTCACTGTCGGACGGACATTACTGAGGGAGCGCTGCACTGTTGAATGGATAGTACTGAGGGAATGCTGCACTGTCGAAGGGACAGTTCTGTGGGAGCGCAATATTGTCAGATAAATAGTACTGACGGAGTGCTGCATGGTCGGAGTGGCAGTACTGAGGGAGGGCTGCACTGTCGGAGGGAATGGACTGAGGGAGCGCTGCACTGTGGCAGGGACAGTACTGATGGAGTGCTGCACTGTCGGAGGGGCAGTACTGAGGGAGCGCTGCACTGTGCTAGGGACAGTACTGAGGGAGCACTGCACTGTCAGAAGGACACTACTGAGGGAGCACTGCACTGCGTCAGGGACGGTACTGACGGAGTGCTGCACTGTCAGAGGGGAAGTACTGAGTGAGCGTTGTACTGATGGGGAGGCAGTACTGAGGGAGTGTTGAAAGTTCAGAGGTGCCACCTTTCGAATGAGATGTTAACTGATATGCCTTCACAGGTGTAAATAAAAAATCGTATGGCCACTATTTCGAAGAAGATCAGCAGAGTTCTCCCAGATGTCCTGGGCTGATATTTCTTCCTCAACCAACATCAGACCTGGAGAGATTTTCTGGTCATGAACTGTGTGCAGCGAGTTGTTGTGAACTGGATAGCTGTGTCGAAATTTGCGGAGGAATTAGATTGAATAATAACTTGCAAAATGGAATAGGAGCAACACTTGAAAGTAAAAAGAAATACTCGGCTCTGGGGAAAGAGCAGTGGCAGTGGGAAAATTAAGTCACTTTTTCAAGGAGCCGTCACAGGCAAGATGGCCTTTCTGTACGCAGTCTCATACTATTATAATATTTCACTAGAGCTATGAAGAGGATTAACATTAGTCAATAAGAGAGGTGCTGAAACCGACTGGAATAATACAAAAGCAGGACACAATGTCGGGGAGGGGACAATTTTAACTTGGAGGGATAGTGTAAAGCGGGCGAGGTTGAATTCGCTGCAGATTATACACACCACCAGATTTCCCTCCTCCTCTCACCAGATTTTTCCATCGAAATTTTGAAATACATTTTGGAAAAGTTTTGGCGCCCGCCTGGAATTTATGGGAGTTATCTTCACATCTAGTGTCTTAATAGATCATCTATCAGAGCCCCTCTTATCTCCCAATCCCCTTTGTGGCGTCCATTGCTTCCACTTCCAGCGGTTAACAAGTTGGAGAGGGTTGTCGACCGAGGCAAGAAGACAAAAAGTGTTTTTGCACAGCCCGTCCCCCACATGACACCAAGGCACTCTCTCACCTGAATCTCGCGAGATCGCTTTGGAGTCTGCAACGGAGCGAAGGAGCTTAGTTACTATTGGAAAAGGAGCTGTAAGCATCGGCCAATCGCTTGTAATTATGTTGAAATTGGACATGGGGAAGGGAAATGGGAGGATTCACTGGTGGTGCCCGAGATGGTACAAGCCTGTTGTTCAGGTTTATTAGCAACTACATCAACAACAATTATGAAATAGTGCCTTTCACGAAGTAAAATATCCCAAAGGCGCTTCACAGCAGTATTAAAGGAAATACATTTGACACCGTTCCACATAGGGAGAAATTGGGGCAGATAACCAAAAGCTTGGTCAAAGAGGGATGTGCTAAGGAGCGTTTTCCAGGAAGAAAGTGAGGCGGAGAGGTTTAGGCAGGGAATTCCAGAGCTTAGGGTCTCGGCAACAGCAGGCATGGCCACCAATGGTTCAGCAGATTGTAAGAAACATTTAATCCTAAAGATTGATGCATGTTATGAGATGTTTAACATTTCTGTTTAAATTGTTCGGCGTCCCCGCTGACTGACCACCCTGAAAGAATTCCAATCACATCAGATAATTAATGAAAGAGACGTTAGGTCAACAGAAGCACAAGCGAGCCCATCAACCAGACATAGCAATACTGATGAGGGCGTCAGCAGGGAACCAGCCAGCCGAAGCATCAAAACATCTTTGACCATAATAAAATTTTTCAACAGCTCCTAGCTAACACCAAACAGGGCCATACCGAAAGCCGGAATGTCTTTTGCCCATAAACTCCGTGACATCTTCCAGCACACCAGTGGTGGTGCAGGAGATGACTTCAATAACCCGGGCTTCAAAAGCTTCTTTTTTAACTGTCTCTATGTCTCCAAAGACTCGCCGTGGGAACAAGTATGCACTGATGCCAGGATTGCGTGGGAGCACACCCCTGCCAGTATTCCTAGGACACATGCCAAGGTTGTAGCAGAGCCCGTTGAGGACCCGCTCCCTAAGCTAAAGTCAGGGTCATCTAAGACTACAGCGAAAAGTGCTTTGGTCACTGCTATCTCTTCGACCATCGTGGTCACTATGCCCGTCAATGCAACAATGGAAACAACCCCGCAGACAGGCAGGCTCCGACTCACTCGACCGACGACTAGACAAGATGGAGGCAGCATTAGGCTATTTTACCATCGGCCAGGGAACCCTATCGGTCGCTGCAGAACCCGAGTCAACAGAATCATGACCACTTCCTCTCTGATTCCTGCAGGCCCATTAGGGGGAGGCAACCTCCCCTGTCCGATACCATGGTGGTGGGAGACCGGTAGTCCACATTGTTGACTACAGACACTATCAGCAATTGATGTTGGTCCACTCCAGCTCCTCCACTACCAACATTGGCAACACCGACCCTGCTCCTACGAAGGGCCTGCGCAAGGTTCCATCAGCTTCGACAGTTGGACACGGACGACCATACGGGGCCCGTTCCTTTAGCATTAGGCATGGACGGGGTTCAGGTCACTGTCCTGTCTCGCCTCTATATGTCTATGTGCAATGGGCAGGGACTGCTGGGTGGCGATGTGCTCAACAGGCAACGAGTGGTGACTGAATAGGCCAAAAACTGTATCTGATGGAAGATTAGAACAGACCCCCTATCTGACACACATTCAATATCCACGATTATTAAACAAAGGGGTAGAAACCACCCACCTCCGATGACCCGGAGGTACAGGCGGTCCGAGAAACTGTCCCGTGCCCATTTGTACTGCAGAAACCGATTGGGGAAGGATGACTGAGCCCGACGAGATCAATGGACTGGTACGTGTTCCTGTAAACCAATCCTCGTATCCTGCCAGGAGTGGACCACATATTCTAGCCACAATCGAGTCATTGTTAAAGCAGGGTGTTGGTCGCCAAGGCACATTTACAACCTACTCTACAGTTTGGCCGGTTGGAAACCGGAGGACAGCTGGAGACTAACTATCAGGAGGAGGATCGAGTGGAGCATAAACACCAGCATGGAACTGTTGGGCTGAAATTAAATGTCAGTGCTGTCAATACTTTGTAATACTTTATTATACGATCTCCTCCCGGGATCTGTCAGAGAACTTCCTGCACTAATCACGTGGCACACAAACTGTGGCTGTCAATCACACGCGCTCCTAGAAACTTTCAGGGAATTCCAGCCTTTAAACCGCAAAGCAACGTTGTTGTTGTTCTTTCTGATTGATAATATGCGATAGCACATCGCACTCATTACATTGGCAGCTGCAGACTGTAGGCAGAAATACCTGCAGGCAGTTCCCTGCGGGTTCCCCGGCAGCGAGTATGTGATTGACAGCTGAAGTCTGCATGCAGAAATAACTGGAGAGATGTTGAGAATGTCAGGTAGAGGTGGGGTGCAGTTGGGAATATTAGATGTTTTGTGGAGGAGCTGAGGATGTTTGGTTTCAGCGGGATGTGGAGAGGAAATTTGATGTGGGTGGTGATGATCTGTGGATAGGTGGGGTATTGAAAATCATAGGAGGATTGTTTGGGTAGGGTGGAGAGGAGCTGCAGATATTTACTTGGTGTGGGCAGGAGCTGAGGATGTGTAGTAGGGATTATTAATTTCTAAAATTAAATGAAATAAGACTCAATAAAGATGGCACAGCAGGCGATTTGTTGCGACTGCAGGATGTGGGAGCTCCTGGACGCCAGTTTGCTCCAGAATGAACACATCTACAGTAAGTGTCTGCAGCTCGGGGTGCTTCGGCTCAGAGTTTATGAGTTGGAGGCCGAGCTGCCAAAACTGCGATGCATCAGGGAGGGGGATTGTTAGCTGTACACTTTATTCCAGGAGGTAGTCACACCCCTTCCGATAGGGTCTTCTGATTTGGTCAGTGGTCAGAGACAGGAGAATGTGACTGCGGGTGAGGCAGGTATGGGGACCCAGGAGGTGGAGGAGCCTCAGCCTTTTCAATTGTCCAACAGATTTGAGCTTCTTGCGGCCTGTATGCATGAAAGCGGTGGCTGCACATTGGATGAGCAAACTGACCATGGCACCGAGGTAGAGGAAGCCGTTCAGGCAGGGGTCTTAATCGGAATGTAGTGGCAATAGATTGGGAGAAGGGGAAGTGCGACGAGACCATTCGCTGGAGGTAAGCATGCAGGTGCAGCAGGCGGTGAAGAAGGCAAATGGTATGTTGGCCTTCATACCAAAAGGGTTTGAGTACAGGAGCAAGGATGTCCTGCAGCAGTTGTACTGGGCCTTGGTGAGACCACACCTTGAGTACTGTGTGCAGTGTTGGTCACCTTATCTGAGAAAGAATGTCCTTGCCATGGAAGGAGTTCAGCGAAGATTCACAAGGCTGATACCTGGGATGGCAGGAATGACGTTTGAGGAGAGATTGGGTCGATTGGGCTTATACTCGCTGGAGTTTAGAAGAATGAGAGGGGATCTCATCGAAACTTATAAAATTCTGACAGGTCTGGACAAACTAGATGCAGGTAGAATGTTCCCGATGGTCGGAGAGTCCAGAACCAGGGGTCATAGTCTAAGGATAAGGGGTCAGCCAATTAGGACAGAGATGAGGAAGAATCTCTTAACCCAGGGATTGGTGAACCTGTGGAATTCTCTACCACAGAAGGCAGTTGAGGCCAAGTCTTTAAATATATTCAAGAGGGAGTTAGATATATTTCTTAGAGCTAAAGGTATCAAGGGATATGGGGAGAAGGCAGGTACGGGGTACTGAGTTTGGATGATCAGCCATGATCTCATCGAATGGCGGAGCAGGATCGAGGGGCCGAATGACCTACTCCTTCTCCTATCTTCTATGTTTCTATGTGTCTGTGTTTCTTAGTCAGGGGGGAAAATCAGATGGGAAAAGGTGGCCCAGATGAGGAGTTCAGAGAATGTTTCCGAGATAGTTTCTTAGAACAGCACGTTCTGGACCCAACCAGAGAGCAGGCTATACAAGACCTGGTATTGTGCAACGAGAACGAATTAATTAATGACCTCATAGTGAAGGCGCCCGTAGGTAGCAGCGATCGTATTATGATTGAATTTTACATTCAGTTTGAGGAGAGAAGAGTGGGTCCAAGAATAACATTTTAAAGTTAAATAAGGACTTTTAGGAGGGCATGAAAGCTGAAATGGCTAATTAAGTTAAGATATAGGTAAATAGATTTGCAGTGACAGACATTTAAGGCGATATTTCAGAATAAACAGAATATATACATTCCAAAGAGAAAGAGCAATTCCAAGGGGAGGATCCACCATCCGTGGTTAGCTAAAAAGTTAAAGATAGTATCAATCTTTAAGAACAAACATATAATTGCGTAATGAAGTCTGGCAGGTCTGAAGATTGGACAGAATATTTAAAAAAAAGCAAAGACTGACTGAAAGATTAATAAGGAGAGAAGAAGTAGAGTTTGCGAGAAAGCTAGCTAGAAATTTAAAATCAGATAGTAAGATTTTCTATACATATTTAAAAAGGAAAATTATTAACAAGGTGAGCATTGATTCTATAGAAAGTGAGTCTGGGGAATTAGTAATGGAAAATAAGGGGATGGCCATTTTATTGAACAGGTATTTTGCATCGGTTATCACTATATAGGATACAGGTAACATCCCAGAAAGAGCAGTAAATCAGGAAATAGAAGGGAGGGAGGAACACGGAAATTATAATCACTGGGGAAGTGGTACTGAACAAATTGTTGGAGCAGCGGGCTGACAAGTCCCCGGGTCATGATGGACTTCATTCTAGGGTCTTAAAATAAATTGCTAGTGAGATAGCTGATGCTTAATATTTAATTTACCAGAATTCCCTAGATTCGGGGAAGGTTCCATTAGAGTGGAAAATAACGACGAAACCTCGTTTATTCAACAAGGGAGGGAGTCAGAAAGCAGGAAAATAAGGCCAGTTAGCTTATCATCTGTCATAGAGAAGATGTTAGAAGTTATTATGAAAGACGTTACAGCAGGGCACTTTGAAAAATTCAAGGTAATCAGGCAGAGTCAATATGGTTTTGTGAAAGTGAAATCATGTTTAACCAATTTTTTGGACTTCTTACACGAATTACATGTGTTGTGGATAAAGGGGAACCGGTGGATGTACTGTGCTTAAATTACCAGAAGGCATTTGATAAGTTGTCACATCAAAGGTTATTGTGGAAAATAACAGCTCATGGTGTAGCGGGTATCATGTTGGCATAGATAGAAGATTGGCTAACAGAGTGTAGGCATAAATGGGTCATTTTCTGGTTTGCAAGATGTAACGAGTGGTGTGAAATAGGGATCAGTTCTGGGGCCTCAACATTTTATAATTTATATAAATGACTTGGATGAAGGGTACAAAGTTATGGCCGATAAATTTGCTGATGAAACAAAGATAGGTAGGGAAGTAAATTGTGAAGAGGTCATACGGAGACTACAAAGGGATATAGATAGGTGAAGTGAGTGGGAAAGGATCTGGCAAATGATGTATAACGTGGAAAAGTGTGAAATGGTCCATTCTGAAAGAACAGAAAAAAATAGCATATTATCTAAATGGCGAGAGATTGTAGAGTTCTGAGATGCAGAGGGATCTGGGAGTCCTAGTGCATGATTCGCAAATTGTTAGTATGCAGGTACAGCAAGTAACGAGGAAATCAAATGGAATGTTATCATTTATTGCGAGGGAAATTGAATACAAAAGTTGGGAGGTTAAGCTTCATTTATATGGGGCATTGGTGAGACCACATCTGCAGTACTGTGTACAGTATTGGTCTTATTTAAGGAAGGTTGTAAATGCTTTGGAAACAGTTCAGAGAAGGAATACTGGAGCAATACCTGAAATGAGCGGGTTTTCTTATGAGGAAAGTTTGGACAGCCTAGACATGTAACCACTGGAGTTTTGAAGAGTAAGAGTTGACTTGATTGAAACATATAAGATCCTGAGGGGTCTTGGAAGGGTGGATGTGGAGAGGCTGTTTTCTCTTGTGGGTTAATCTGGAAGTAGGGGTCTCTGTTTAAAAATAAGTGGTCGCCCATTTAAGACAGAGATGAGGAGAATTTCTTTCTCACAGAAGGTCGTGAGGCTTTGGTATACTCTTCATCAGAGGGCGGTGTAAGCAGAGTCTTTGAATATTTTTAAGGCAGAGGTAGATGTATTCTTTATAAGCAAGGACGAGAAAGGGTATCGGGCATAGGCTTGAATGTGGAGGAATCAGATCATCCATGATCTTATTGAATTCCGGAGCAGGCTCGAGGGGCCGAGATATGTACTCCTGTTCCAATTTGAATGTTCATATGTTCGTATTTGATAAGGTAGATGTAGACAAGTTGTTTCCACTTGCGATTGAAAACAGAACTATGAAGCCATAAGTATAAGATAGTCATTGCTCAATCCAATACGGAATACAGGAGAAAAGGCTTTTCACACAGATTTGTCAGAATTTGGAACGCCCTACAAGGAATAGTTGAGGCATCTAAGATTGATGTATTTCAGGGGTAACTAGATAACCTCATGATGTAGAAGGGTGTATTTACCGTCTGGAGCATCAAAACCAGTTTGGCCGAATGATCAGTTTCTGCACTGTAAGTACTTTATTATAGGTTATAACTTATGTAATACTTTGTAATAAGGGGTCTAAAACTAACACAGTACCTCAAAATAATAGAATACCTCAAACTAATACAGATGCCCAGTTTAATACAGCCCCTCAAACTGAGTCAGCACATCATACTAACAGATATCCTCAAACTAATACAGCCCCTCAAACTAATACAGACACTGGAGCTAACACAGCCCCTCAAGCTAATACAGACCTTCAAACTAATAAATTCCCTGAAACTAATACAGTTCCTCAAACTAATACAGCTCCTTAAACTAATACAGCCCCTCAAATTAAAATAGAACCTCAAACTAATACAGCTCCTCAAATTAAGACAGCCCGTCAAACTTATAATGCCCCTCAAGCTAAAACAGTACTTCAAACTAATGCAGCTCCTCAAACTAATACAGCCCCTCAAACTAAAGCAGTACCTCAATCTAATGCAGGTCCTCAAACTTATACAGCTCCTCAAACTAATACAGATCCTCAAACTAAAGCAGTACCTCAAGCTTCTACAGCCCCTCAAAATAATAAAGCCCCTCAACATAATACAGCCCCTCAAACTAAAACAGTATTTCAAATTAATACAGCTCCTCAAACGAATACAGCTGCTCAAACTAATACTACCCCTCAAACTAAAATAGTACCTTAAACTAATACAGGTCCTCAAAGTAATAAAGCTCCTAAACTAATACAGGTCCTCAAAATTTTAGGCCCGCAACCTAATACAGCTCCTCAAACTAAAACAGATCGTCAAACATTTACAGCCTCTCAAACTAACACAGAACCTTAAATTAATACAGCCCCTCAAACTAACACAGCACCTCCACCGAATACAGCACCTCAAACTAATATAGCTCCTCAAACTAATACAGCTCCTCAAATTAGTACAATCTCTAAAAGCAATGCAGCTCTCAAATTAACCTCCATCCCTCAAAATAATACAAACCCTCAAACCAACCACAGCCCCTCAAACTAATATAGCTCCTCAAACTAATTCAGCTCCTCAAACTAATACAGATCCTCAAACTTATACAGCACCTCAAACCATCACAGAACCTTAAATTAATACAGCCCCGCAATCTAAAACAGCACCTCACAGGAATACTGCACCACAAACTAACACAGCTCCTCAAACTAACACAGCCTCTCAAGCTACTACAATCCCTCAAACCAATAGAGCTCCTTAAAGTAACCACTGCCCCTCAAACTAATGCAGCCCCGCCAACTAACTACAACCCCTAAACCTAAAAGAGCTCCTCAAACTAACAGAGCCCCTCAAACTAATACAGCTCTGCAAACTAACACAACTCCTCAGACTAATACAACTCCTCAAACTAATACAGCATCTCAAACTCATACAGCTCCTGAAACTAAAAGAGCTCCACAAACTATTACAGCTCCTCAAACGGTTACAACCCCTCAAACTGGTACAGCCCATCAACCTAATAGAGCCCCTCAAACTAAAGCAGTACCACAAACTAATACAGCTCCACAAACTAATACAGCTCCTCAAACGTTTACAACCCCTCAAACTGGTACAGCCCGTCAACCTAATAGAGCCCCTCAAACTAAAGCAGTACCACAAACTAATACAGCTCCACAAACTAATACAGCTCCTCAAACTAGTACAGATCCTCAAACTTATACAGCCACTTAAACTAAAACGGAACCTTACATTAATACAGCCCCCCAAACTAACACAGCAATTCAAACGAATACAGCAACTCAAACTAACACAGCTCCTCAAACTAATACAGCCCATCAATCTAATACAATCCCTCAAACCAATACAGCTCCTCAAACTAACCACAGCCCCTCAAACTAATACAGCTCCTCAATCTAATACAGATCCTGAAAGTAATACAGCCCCTCAAT
The DNA here is from genome assembly GCF_052327205.1 of Somniosus microcephalus. Lineage (NCBI taxonomy): Eukaryota > Metazoa > Chordata > Chondrichthyes > Squaliformes > Somniosidae > Somniosus > Somniosus microcephalus. Next base: position 31,225,543 of record NW_028225183.1, read on the forward strand.
CAACTACCACCCCTCAAACTAACACTGCTCCTCAAACTAATACATCCCATCAAACTACTACAATCCCTCAAACCAATACAGCTCTTCAAACTAACCACAGCCCCTAAAAACTAATAGAGCTCCTCAAACTAATACAGCACCTCAAACTAATATAGCGCCTCCATCTAATACAGCCACTCAATCTAATACAGACCCACAAACAGCTACAACCCCTCAAACTAATAGAGCTTCTCAAACTACAACAGTCCCCCAAACTAATACAGCTCCTAAAACTACTACAACCCCTCAAAATAACACAGCCCCTGAAACTAATACAGCTCCTCAAATTACAAATCTCCTCAAAAATAATACAGCTTCTCTATCTAATACTGCCACTCGAACTAGTACAGCTGCTCAAACTAATACAGCCCCTCAAACTAATATAACCCCTCAAACCAGCAAAGCTCCTCAAACTAATACAGCCCCTCAAACTAACACAGGCTCTCAAAATAATACAGCCCCTCAAACTAATACAGCTCCTCAAACTAACACAGCACCTCAAAATACTACAGCCCCTGATACTAATACACTCCCTGAAACGAACGCAACCCCTGAAACTAATACAGCAAATCAAATGAATACATCACCTCAAACTAATACTGTACCTTAAAATAATGCTGATCGATATCATCCAGGACAAAGCAGCCTGCTTGCTCTTTTGATTCAACAAATTGACTGTAAAGCAGCCCGCTAGATCGGCAGCCAATTCATCACCTGATACATTTTCTCCCACTACCACCGGCGCAACATGGCTGCAATGCACACAATCTAAAAGATGCACTGCAGCAAATCGCCCACACTGCTGCAACACCATCTCCAAATCCAGGAAGACTACCGACTAGTTCCTTAACAATCTAATGCAGATAGAAACCATTCATCTCAAAGCATCCCGCTTAATCGGCAGCCCATCCACCACCTGAAATATAACGTGGCTGCAATGTATAAAATCTAAAAGGTGCACAACAGGAGCTCGACCATACTGCTGCGATTGTAGATCACAAACCCCCGAAGTCTACCAGCTCGAAGAACAAGTGCAGCGGGCGCACAGAAATACCACCAACTCCAAGTTATCCTTCAATCACACACTATCCTGACTTAAAATGTATCGCCATTCCTTCATCGTCACTGTTCCGAAATCCTGGAACTCCCTCCCTATCAGCACAGTGGCAGTGATTGAAAACGGCAGCTTAACACCACCTTGTCAACTAGGGATGAGAAATAAATGCTGGGCCTTGCCAGAGACGCCCGCATCCCGTGAACGATTGAATTAAAAAACTGACCAGTTGCCAACAAACTGACTGAAAATCCAGAAACTATCTAAATGACCACTACCCGAGCTTGCCGCCAGAAACTGACCAACTGACCAACTGACCACTACCTGACAGCCCCACAGGTGTTGATCAAGAGGTGGCATGACTCTGGCGAATCACTGCCCCCATCAAATGATGGGCTATATATATTTAGGAGATAGGGACAGATCAGGCCCTATTAGTCCATAAACTGCCAGAGCTCCCCACGTTTACAGAGTGTGTACTCCCACTGCTTTCTGGGGATTTCTTCATATCTTTCATTCCCATCCTACAGGGGCCAATATTCGGCAGAGGTAACTTATCAAAAATGAGTAAAGTTGTCCTGTGGGCTAAAAGTTAGCGGGATTTGAAGCACATTGTTTATTTTGCCTGCAACAAAATCCTTCTTTGTACTCTAACCGTGCCTTTCTCGGACATGCTGTGCCCCCAGGAGGGAATATGGCTCCAGAATCAATTTGATTTTATTGGACTCTTGCACAGTCCAAGCATGGGTTACCAGTATTGCTTCGTGGTTATTGACTGATTCACAAAGTGGATCAAGGCAATCAGGTAAAGCAAGCATGCTGGTACAGCAAGCAATAAGGAAGGCAAATGTCATGTTGGCCATGATTGCAAGGGGGTTGGAGTGTAAGAGTAAGGAAGTCTTGCGGCAATTTTACAGGACCTTCGTGAGACCACACCTGGGGTAGAGTGCACAGTTTCCTTCTCCTTATATAAGGAAGGATATACGTGGCTTGGAGGCCATGCAACGAAGTTTCACCAGATTGATTTCTGGGAGGAGAGGGCTGTCCTATGATGAAAGATTGTGTAGATTGTTCCTATACTTTCTGGAGTTTTAAAGAATGAGAGGTGATCTCATTGAAACATACAAGATTCTGAAGGGGTTTGACAATGTAGATGCTGAGGTTTTTTCCCCTGGCTGGCGTGCATAGAACTAGGGGCTTAATCTCAGGCTAAGAGGCAGGCCTTTTAAGACTGAGATGAGGAGTATTTTTTTCACTCAGAGCGTTGTGAATCTTTCAAATTCTCTGCCGCAGAGAGCTGTGAATGCTGAGTATATGAATCTATTCAAGGCTCAGATATATATATTTTTGGACTCTACGTGCATCAAAGTATATGGTGATTGGGCGGGATAGTGGAGTTGAGATCGATGATCAGACATGATCTTATTGACTTGAGGAGCAGGATCGACGGACACAATGTCCTACACCTGCTCTTATTACTTATATTAATGGGCCAGTAATTCCGGTCCCAACGAGTGAGTATGGACGCTGTACTCACGCGTGGGCCCATTGGAAGTGTCGGATTTCAGCATGCACAGCGCATGCGCGGGAAACCAGCATTTCCTCCAAGGGGTTCAGAGGTCCAACGCGTGCATGCACGACTCTGCCTGCACGTGTTGTACTTCCTTCTGTTTGACAGGTTTGCCCGTGTGCAAGGGCCAGAACTTTTTAGACTTATAAAAAGGAGGTGTAAGGACTTGATTCTTGAAGGTAAATGGTCTGTTATTTAAAATTATAACATTTTTCCACAGCTTTATTGTGTTTAAGGAATTTACAGTAAGGTAAGTTTATATTTAGACCCGATTTCTTAAAAAATTATTTTTTTCAAAAGTTCGATTAATTGTTTCAAATAATTTTTTTAAGTTATTTATAGTTTATTTAATTATTGGGATGTTTTTTATAATTTTATTTGAAGTTAAACTAGTCTTTTGGGTGCCCATACTTTTCATGAGTTTGACAGTTCTTACTATCAAACTCATGAATGAAATTTCCCCTCCCCTGATAGGCTGCACAGTGCTCACCTGATCCAAGCCGGTACATCACACTAACTACGCCGCTGGATCAGGCAAGCACATCGCGCCGACGTCTGACCCGGGCCAGTGACAGGAATTCCAAGCAGTCCCAGGCTTCAGATGTCGGCGCGCCGGGTGAGTGCACATCGGGGGCTTGCACAAGCGGCAAGCCCCCGATCCTAATTTCTGGGCCCTTATGTTCTTAATCCCGTGCAGAACTAACACGGTGCACACTGCAGCACGCTTGGAACTGAGTGAGGTGATCATTGGGCGGGGATTTTCATTACAGGTGCATTGTGATCCAGGGTCTCATTTCAAAGGGAACATTGTTTACAGAATTTACAGGAAGTAATGCAATTTACACAAACAAGGCATGCATCTCATCGTCCTCATTCATCACGTGTGGTCGAAAGTGGAAATATGACTTTGAAAACGATCCAACTATGCTGCTAATGTGCTTACTGGCTATGCGTTTTTTCCCACTCTCTTCTACAGAGCTGTCACTAAATCAAGAAATAACTGTACCACTACTGCTTAGCCCAGGACATCTTTTGCTCCCTGCAGAAATATCATTGATGCACGGAGCAATTAGAGACACGTGGTTGGCAAAGAAGATGAACCACGCACAAATCACTAGTCAGTATATGGCCCAAAAGATTGGGAAAGTTAAAATCAGCTTAAGAAGTACTTCGATAAAATGTTTACAGCTTTTGACTAGGAAGTCGGTGATACTGTCATGGTGCCCGTCCATTGGAAAAATGGATAATTGTTTCTGCACATAAATCGCGAGGACCATTGTCCAATTGTGGCTATTGGATTAAATAATTTAAAATGGCTAATTATCTGCTCTGAAGATTTCAATGACTAGAACTCGATCTCATCTCATCTCACCTCACCAACTGAACCGTGCCTGTGTAACTCAAACGATGGTCTAGCTTTCCAACTTAAGACTTGGGTTGAAAAACCACAATGTGGATCATCCCCGGATAAAAATAAATGATGATTAAAACCGGGTAAACTCTATTAACGGGAGCCAATCCACAACCCCAGTTTCAAGCTGGGGGCAAGATTAAATTATAGTCAAATTTGACCTGATCTTAACCAAATTCTTGATCATTAGTATTATTGTAAAATTGTTCTGCAGTATTATTTAGTAGTGTTTGTGATATTGGCTCCCATTTAAACAGCGCCTCGATTTACAAATTCTCATCGGTGTTTTCAACTCCCGCCATGGCCTTGCCCCAGCCTACCTTTGTAATCTCCACCAGCCTCACGACCACCGAGATCTCTGCGCTCCTCTAATTCTGCCCACTTGAGCACCTGCAGTATTTATTGGGAAATTTTTTCTGCATTTAATTTGGTACCTGTTGTTGCAATTTTCCTCGGAATTTTTCTGCCAGGTTACTGCCAGGAAAATGCAGACATTCCTCGCTCTCGCTCTCTGCACTAAATGATTGCAAGATCAGATCCATCCAGTGCAAATGCAACTAATTTCAACAGTTGAAACTGGAATCCTCTTATGGATGTTTCAATCATATTCACAACCTACCCCATAGTATGACAATGTACCAGTAATTTAATACACGGCTGCGCCTTGCCTTGTAACGGTCAGTTTATTCCCATTCCAGACGCAGAGAAACGGACAAACTCAGACAAATACACTCACTTACACACAATAATCCACACACACACTGACACACACATGCAGACAAAAACACACTCAGATATATACACTGATACAATCATTTGCAAACACACTCACACACATACACAAAAACATATACACACACAAATCATATTCACACACACACTCAGACAGACACACTCGCTCACACGCACAGAGACATACAGAGACACACTCATAAACACAGACACACATAGAAACACACAAACAGACACACACACAGATACACACATACCCAGTCACAAAAACTCACACACACAGACACACAAACACAGACAGACACACATACACACGCACACACACAAACAGAGACAAACACAGACACACACATGCACTCTGTCACGCACAAATACAGACACACTCACACACACACATACACACATACGCACACTCAAAAACACACTCACAAATTTACACTCGCACACATGCACACACAGATGTGCACACACACACATACACTCATGCTCACACACACACACTCACACGCACACTCACAAACAGACACACACACAAATATGCACACACTCACTCACACACACTCTCACACACCCACTCACATAGACACACATACATACACAAACGCACAAACTCACATACACTCTCAGACACACATACGAAAAAACTCACACACACTCATTCACACAGACACACACTCACACACACAATCACAAACAGACACACTCACTCACACACACAGACTCACACACACACACACACTCACTAACACACACACACACACACTCACACACAACATTCCGCTCTATCCATATTGTATTCCGCCTGAGATTCCCTGTCTATCAGATGGAGGAATGAAGATAAATAAACCAGCAGTTGGGGATTCGAACTTACCATATCCCCTGATTATTATGCTGTCTGATGGGTGACAGTGATATTATTCTGTTGGAAATATCTGCCAACGTGTTTCGAACGGCTTTCGCTCTGTAAATGGCCATGCATTTAGATTGTTTTTAAATCTTTAAATCAAACAAGTAATTAATCAATGAACTTTAAAAGGCAACGGATGCTGCCGTTACAAATACCAAGGATCCAGTGCTTTTGGATTCCACAGTGACAACAACAGCAACAGCTTGCATTAATAAAGAGCCTTTAAAGGAGAAAAGCGACCAAAGGCGCTTCAGAGGAGCAGTTTCAAACACAATTAGAAAGAGCCTCATAAGGAGATATCCGGGCAGGTGATCGGCAGCTAAGTCAAAGAGTTAGTTTTTAACAAGCATTTTTAAATGAGGAGAGAGGGTTAGAGACTTGGAAAGGTTTAGAGAGCGAATTCCGGAAATCAGGGGCCAGGCAGCTGAAGGCATGGCCACCAATAGTGGAGCGAATTATAAAAGGGATCCGCAACAGGCCAGAATTGGAGGAGCACAGAGATCTTGCTGGGTTGAAGGGCTGGAGGAGGATAATGGGGTAGGAAGCGGTGAGGTGATGGAATGATTTGAACATGAGGATGAGAACTGTAGGGCTTGAGAAAGTTACAGAGATATGGAGGTGTGAGGTCTTGGAGGGATTTGAACAGGAGGATGAAAATTGTAGAGCTGGAGGACGTTACAGAGATAGGGATGGGAGCGAGGGCCATGGAGGGATTGGAAAATATGTTTGAAAATTTTAGTGCTGGGTGATGTTACAGAGATAGGGAGGGCTGAGGTGATGGAGTGATTTGAACACGAAAATTAGAATTGTAGGGCTGGAGAAGGATACAGAGATAGGGAGGGGAAAGGGCTACAGAGGGATGTGAACACGAGGATGAAAATTGCAGGGGCTGGAGGAGTTTACAGAGATAGGGAGGGGCGAAGGCCACAAGGGATTTGAGCAGGAGGATGAAAATTGTAGTGGCTAGAAGAGCTTACAGAGATAAGGAGCGGCAAGGGCCATGGAGGGATTTGAGCACAAGGATGAACATTTTTGGGGCTGGAGGAGGTTACAGAGATAGCGATGGGACGAGGACACGGAGGGATTCAAACACGAGGATGAAAATTGTAGGGGCTGGAGGAGGTTGCAGAGATAGGAAGAGGATGAGTTCAATGGAAGGATTTGAAATCAAGAATTACCATATATATTCACGGCACTGTCGGACAGAAGCCAAGTCAGATCAGCGAGCCCAAGGGTCAATGGGACTTACTGCCAGATAGGATACAGGCAGCAGAGTTTTGGATGAGCTCAAGTTTATGTTGGGAGAACCACACTTAGAAATGGAAGGCAATTAAAGTCTTTCCCGAGTGCGTCTGCCCCTGATAATTAATGCTGAATGAAAATATCATGATGGATCTGTACTTGCCAGGCAAAGGTTAGATAGGATTACAGACTGACGCTGTGCTTCTGTTTGCAGTGGAAACGGGAGAATTTCCCATTAAAATTCTCTCTTTATATGTTCATCTAGGTTCTTACTTAACATCCTATTCAATCCCAATTCGATTGTGTCTCACCACATTTTTCCTGCTTTGGACTCTGATTATCCTGGGAATAGAGTGCAAACCGATAAAAGTAAAGCAACATCGTGCAGGTACGTTTGAAGAATTGCTGAAACTCTGCAATATTTCATACTGGAATAAAGTCAGAAATGAAGTGATTTTGCTTTTCACACCACACTGGAAATAAGTATTGATTTTCACGTTATTAAATGTCGACACTATGACTAAAGTTTGTCCCAATGCTGAAAATCAAGGACCTTATAATGTTCCTCTTCGACACAAAATGTGCACATTACATCATCATTCATTGGCAGCGCAAGAGGAGAGGCGATAAGAACAACGAAGTTGTGACGTTGGCGGGAACCTAACAAAATATAGCTGAGGTGTAAATAACTACCGAATTAAATGCATTCAGATTGGTCATTTGGAAATTCCTTTAAATTGTCTACACCGATTATATCTGAATCAAAATATCGTTCAGTTTATTGATATTTACCAGTTGTAATTGGTAGTTGCGACAGAACTCTGCGAGATTACACTTCAGCCCCGTTGCCACCAATCATAATGTTCTTTGCTTCCTGTTACATCTATTTGCAAAATTATGCTAAACTCATTTCAAGCCTGTTAATAATAGAAACATAGAAACTAGGAGCAGGAGTAGGCCATTCGAGCCTGCTCCGCCATTCAACAAGATCATGGCTGATCATCCAAATCCTAGTACCCGGTCTCTACACTGACAGCCATCCCACCCAATCTCTATCCCCTTAACCCCACATATTTAATCCCCCCTAACAATAAGTGCCAATTTTTATCATGGCCAATCAACCTAACCCGCACATCTTTGGACTGTGGGAGGAAACCGGAGCACCCGGAAGAAACCCACGCAAACACGGGGAGAATGTGCAAACTCCACACAGACAGTCACCCGAGGTCGGATTTGAACCCAGGTCCCTGGCGCTGTGAGGCAACAGTGCTCACCACTATGCCACCGTGCCACCATGTGGGTCTCCAGTTATCAAAATGCACCGTTTCAAGATAATAACCACTTCACTGCGAAAGCAGAGTCAACACAGACACAGTAATTGATAGATGACCTTCATCTCTTACTCCCAATAGAAAGAGCTATCAAGCATTCTACCATTAACTACTATGGCTGGAGTTAATTCAGATAAACACATGCCGAAATAAGTTACTTAACAAGCTATGAACATAAGCTCGGGAATTGCCTGTGACTTGTCCAAGGTCAATTGATGTATACAGTTTTTACACATTCAAGATTGGGACCTGGTTGAGAAGAGAAATTTGGATCCAGAGCACCACGGACTGGCCGGACTCCACTACTGCATGATTATAAATAACTTCTCTCAGAGTCAGTTTCTGCTTTAAATACAGCCACAAGATGGTGCCCAGAAATCATTACAGCCGTAGGTTTTACAGGATATAGACGCACACACGAAAGTGTTTTAATAATGGTAGTATATGATTAGTGGCGTTGCCCATAATCACTTGTTTAACATAAGTTGTTTAGACATTTTAAGAAAAGTCGATGAAGTCGGGAGTTGGACTTCAGAATTTATTGCAGCGCGCGACACTGTAGCTAGAAATTGTACTTTTCTCATAACAGTTGAATTCGCAAAATTGTATCGGAAATATTGAACTGTTAATTTGCCATAGCATATGACCACAAAATTACCTGAACGAAATGAAAGTCAACCGAAATAAGTTATGTGAACCGGAAGTGTGCACCAAAGTAATATGTAGTTGTATGTTCGATTAGTGTCATGGAGATATCAGTGACAGTCCAGCACTTGCTGAGCAGCCTCAATGAGACCCATTTACTTTCTATTTTGGCAGGAGATGTTACTGCAGGAAAACATTCTGTCCAAAGGGGCGACGACGAGACTTCAATCCAGGCAGACCATTTTCAAGATGCCATATACCTGTGACATTATTTCTAGATTAGCGTTTGAAAGTACACAAAATCGGAACCACGTGATTTTGATATCAAACGTAGATACAACGAAGTTCTACACCTCTTTCTATCAATAGTTTTTTGTGTGTATGTCATAATCATAATCATAATCAACGTTATTGTCATTGTTAGTGCACAAGTGCAGTACAACGAAATGTAGGCTTGCGGCTCCCGAGAGTGGACATTTAGATTAAGACATTTAAACATTCAACATTCATTTGGCTTGTAATACATTAACATAAACATAACCATAATAAAGTTCATTGGCAGATGTGCAGGTTTTAGAGTTTATTTGTGGAGTTCAGTAGGATGACAGCCCTGGGAAAGAAGCTGTTCCTAAATCTGGTCGTTCGGTTGCGAATGCATCTGTAGCGTCTCCCAGATGGCAGAAATGTGAACAGACTGTGGCTGGGGTGGGTAGGGTCTTTGATGATGGTCTGTGACCTCCATAAACAGCGTTTCTGGTATATGTGCTCTATGGCCGGTAGCCGGGTGCCGGTAATGCGTTGGGCAGTTTTGACTACCCGCTGCAGGGCTTTCCGGTCATAGTAGCTACAGCTGCCATACCATACTGTGATACAGTTCGTCAGGATGCTCTCTATTGTGCAGCGGTAAAAGTTAGAGAGGATCAGGGGTGACAGGTTACATCCCTTCAGTCTCCTTAGGAAATATAGGCGCTGCTGGGCCTTCTTCACCAGAGAGGAGGTATTGAGTGACCAGGAGAGGTCTTCCATGATGTGGACTCCGAGGAAATTAAAGCTGTCCACCCATTCCACCACAGCCCCATGGATGTGGATGGGGGTGTGACTTCCGCCTTTAGACTTCCTGAAGTCCACAATTATTTATTTAGTTTTCTTGATGTTAAGGGCCAGGTTGTTATCGGCGCACCACTTCACGAGATGCTGGACCTCCTCCCTGTAGGCTGACTCATCGTTGTTGGTGATCTGGCCTACTACCGTGGTATCATCCGCAAACTTGATGATGGTTTTGGAACCATGAACAGCCACACAGTCGTGGGTGAAGAGGGAGTAGAGGAGGGGGCTCAGCGCACATCCTTGTGGGGCCCCCGTGTTCTGGTTCAGGGGGGGAGGTGTGGTTACCCTGTTTGACAGACTGGGGTCTGTTTGTTAGGAAGTCCAGAGTCCAGTTGCAGAGGGAAGTATTCAGGCCAAGAGTGTGGAGTTTGGTGGCCAGCTTGTTGGGGACTATAGTTTTGAATGCTGAGCTGCAGCCTATGAACAGCATCCTGATGTAGGTCTCTTTACCATCTAAGTGATTCAGTGTAGATTGTAGAGCAGTTGTGATTGCATCCTCCGTTGATCTGTTTGCACGATAGGCAAACTGGTGTTGGTCAAGAGAGGCGGGAACACTGGCTTTGATGTGAGCCAGGACCAGTCTCTCGAAACACTTCATTATGATGGGTGTGAGTGCGACAGGTTGATAGTCGTTCAGGCACGTCACAGCCGTTTGTTATGGCACAGGAATAATGGTAGCGGCCGTGAACCATGTAGGGACTACTGCCTGGGCCAATGACAGATTGAAGATGGCGGTGAAGAGATCAGCCAGCTGATCAGCGCATTCCTTGAGTACCCATCCAGGGATGCTATCTGGTCCAGTAGCCTTTCATGTGTTCACTCCGCGTAGAACATCCCTTACGTCAGAGGTCGACAGAGAGAGCACCTGATCTGCCGGGGGTGGCAAGGCTTTGGTAGCCGGCTCCCTGTTGTCCCTGTCGAAGCGAGTGTAGAAGTTGTTAAGCTCCTCTGGAAGGGAGGCATCGCTAACCGGGGGGCGGGTGTTTTTGCTCTTATAGTCAGTGATGGACTGGATGCCTTGCCACATGCACCGGGGGTCCGAGTTGTTGTGGAAATGATCCTCTATCCGCAGTGTCTGTTTCCTTTTGGTAGTCCTGATACCCTTTTTTAGGTTGGTCCTAGCTGCACTGTAAGCCGCCGCGTCACCAGATTTAAAAGCTGCGTCATGTGCTTTCAACAGCTAGCGGACCTCTCTGTTCGTCCAAGGTTTCTGGTTGGGGTATGTCCTGATATTTTTATGGGTCGTGACGAGCTCGACAGAACTGTTAATGTAGAATAGCACTGTTGATGCGTATCCCTCGATGTCATTATGGGCAAACATGATCCAATCAGTGCATTCGAAGCAATCCTGAAGCTCCGAGACTGCCCCCTCTGGCCATACATTCACTGATCTCACTGATGTTGTCACTCTTTTGATGAGCGGTTTGTATGCCGGGGCTAGAGAGAGACAGAGACAGAGTCATAGAGTCATAGATTTATACAGCACAGAAAGAGGCCCTTCAGCCCAATGCGTCCGCGCCAGCCATCAAGCCCTGTCTAATCTAATCCCATTTTCCAGCATTTGTTCCATAGCCTTGTAGGCTATGGCATTTCAAGTGCTCATCCAAATGCTTCTTTTATGTTGTGAGGGTTTCTGCCTCTACCACCCTTTCAGGCAGTGAGTTCCAGATTCCAAACACCCTCTGGGTGAAAAAGCTCTTCCTCAATTCCCCTCTAAACCTCTTGCCCCTTACCTTGAATCTATGCCCCCTTGTTATTGACCCCTCTACTAAGGGAAAAAGTTCCTTTCTATCTACCCTATCTATGCCCCTCATAATTTTGTACACCTCAATCAGTTCCCCCCTCAGCCTTCTCTGCTCCAAGGAAAACAACCCCAGCCTGTCCAGTCTTTCTTCATAGCTGAAGCACTCCAGCCCAGGTAACATCCTGATGAATCTCCTCTGAACCCTGTCAAAAGCAATTCCACTCTTCATATCGTATGGCGATCAGCAATGCACACAGTATTCCAGCTGTGGCCTAACCAGCGCTTTGTACAGCTCCATCATAACCTCCCTGCTCCATATGCCTCGGCTAATGAACGCCATTAACCCATATGCCTTTTTAACCATCTTATCCACCTGTTCTGCTGCCTTCGGGGATCTATGTACATGCACACCAAGGTCCCTCTGATCCTCTGTTTTTCCAAGGGTCTTACCATTCATTGTGTATTCCCTTGCCTTGTTAGTCCCCCCAAAATGCATCACCTCACACTTTACAAGGTTAAATTCCATTTGCCACTATTCCGCCCATCTGACCAACCCATCTATATCGTCCTGCAGCCTGAGGCTACCTTCCTCGCTATTTACCACTCCACCAATTTTCGTTTCATCTGCGAACTTACTGATCATACCTTTTACATTGACATCCAAATCATTAATGTAGACCACAAACAGCAAGGGACCCAGCACCGATCCCTGCGGTATCCCACTGGGCACAGGATTCCAGTCACAAAAACAACCTTCGACCATCACCCTTTGCCTTCTGCCACTAAGCCAGTTTTGGGTCCAATGTGCTCGGGCACCCTGGATGCCATGGGCTCTTACATTCTTTACCAGTGTCCTATGCGGGAATTTATCGAAAGCCTTACTGAAATCCATGTATACTACATCCACTGCACTACCCTCATCCACACACCAATCACCCCCTCGAAAAATTCAACCAATTTGTTCAGACATGATATTCCCTTGACAAAGCCACGCTGACTATTCCTGATTAATCCTTGCCTCTCCAAGTGGAGACTAATTCTGTCCCTCGGAATTTTTTCCAATAATTTCCCTACCACTGGCTCACTGGCCTGTAATTCCCTGGTTTATCCCTACTACCCTTCTTGAATAATGGGACTATCCTCTGGCATGTCCCCTGTGGCCAGTGAGGTTCTGAAAATTTGTGTCAGAGCCCCTGCAAACTCCTCCTTTGCCTCACACAGCAGCCTGGGATACATCTCGTCCGGGCCTGGGGATTTGTCCACTTTTAAGCCTGTTAAAACCGCTAGTACCTCCTCCCTCTCGATGTTAATATGTTCATCATCTCTTATGATTCACATCCATAACGATGACATAAGATTTTAAGGCATTCACTTTTGCAATTACTCAAATGCAATTTAATTGTTGAAATCTACCTGTGTTATGGATCTGATATTTTCTCTCCCCTTTTGTAGACCGTTGACCATGGCCGAGTTGTTGGAACTGAACCTGCATTTAAGCTTTATTTGAGTATTACTTATTTCAATTTGTAACTTAGCTTCACTTGCATATTTTTCAAGAGAAATTTGAGTTGGTCAAATCTAATCTGTCAATTACATATCTTTTGTTCTTGCACACGCAGAGGGACTGCTTTAAGGATTGACAAATAAATAGAGAGAGAGAGACAGAGAGAGATAGAGAGACAGACAGACGGACAGACAGACATAAAGGAATGAGTGAATGAGTGACCTGGGCAGCTGAATACTGTACATTTAACGGGTGATGCTTATCACCTGTAATGACATTTTTGCTGAATATTACTTTCCTCAATAAACTATGAAAATGCATTTTGTGCCGATCCATCGAAAAAACTTGTTGCATTGGTTCATTAAAATATGATGGTGCGCTGCTTTGTGCTGTTTATAATGAAAGGTTTTCCACAATTCTTCATGCTCAGTGCCCCCATTTAACTATTGTATTTCTCCCGCTATTTGTTCATTCGGCATAAAGATTAAAGTTTCTAACTATTGGTAATGAAGGGTCCGAGAGTCACAATTTAACTTTGTAATATTTCACATGGACAATAAAAATGTTTCATATGTGTCTTCAAGCAGAACTGTTAATTAAGGATTCAATTCAGAGCTAAACAAATAAAATTTCCCAAACATATTCAGTCAGCTTGCTGTATGTACTGGTTATAAAGGTTTGTGAAATAAAACAGCGCTAAATTCACGAAGAATGCAATGTGTATTATGTATTAATGAAATGAAAATATGCTCCCTTCATCTGCAGTTAAAGCTTAACAGTTCTAACAATTGTTCAGCTATTTCATCAAGAAAATAGCAACTGGATGTGTCGCTAAATGAAACTACACAGAAACGCTAAACCTTCAACTACTAACCAATTCCACTGCAATCACCAGTTCAAACAATTGTCCTGAATTAGGTGATTACCTCGTGCAACCGTGACCTAATGAATGATGCTCTGCCTGCAATGCTTAAGGTTCAGAAGGTCAGTGACCTCCTGCCTGGGCAGATATTCTGGCAAACGACGTATAAGACATTCACTCATTCTATGAATTTTAGCATTCCTTTTACCCTCCAGACGCGGTCCTGTTTGATCTTATGCTGGAACAAATGGAGGATGAAAAATCAAACTCAGCCTCTTTTGCCAAAAGTTCCTTTTATTGTGACAATGAGTTTCTCACTCGGTGAACGTGCTGAAACCAAGAAGGAATGCTGGGTCTTGGTGCAATCGCACTTGATTCTGAGTGTCTTTTATAACTGCAATCCTTTAACTATATTCTTCTTACCACACAGCATTCATTTCGGGATATCTGAGCTCCCAGCCATAGCTTGACATGGTTCCGCAGAGCTGCCGAGTAGGAAAGAGGTTTAAGGGGCAGAAGTTTTCAGGTTTCTTCCACATCTTCATTCACCTATTCCAAATGAACATCATATGTTTTGAATAAATATGTTCCCTGTTGTGCTATTGTGTTATCTGTTGTGTAAGGAAATTCACTGTTCGTAAAGTGTTTACTGTTGTGTCAAGATGTTCACTGTTGTTCAAAAGGGTTCCTGGTGTTTGAAGTTATTCCCTGTTCTGTAAATGTGTTAACTCTTGTGTAAATGTGTTCCCTGTTGTGTAAATATTTTTCCAGTGGCGTAAATATGTTCCAGTGGCGTAAATATGTTTGCTGTTATGTAAAGATTTTGCCAGTTGTGTCAAGCTGTTCGCTGTTGTGTATACATGTTTCCTGTTGTTTAAATATGTTGCCTGTTGTGTAAATGTTTTCTCTGCTGTATAAAGAAATTAAATGTTGTGTAAAGGGTTCCCCTGTTGACTAAATATGTATTGTGTTATGTAAGGGTGTTCCTGGTGTGTAAAGATGTTCCCTGTTATGTAGAGAGATGTGCTCTGTTGTGTAAATGTGTTCTCTGTTGTGTAAAGATATTCACTGTTAAATAAAGATGTTTCGTGTTGGGTAAAGGAATTCCTTCGTGTGTAAACAATTTCCTGTTTTGTAAAGGATTTTACTCTTGTGTAAACTTATTTCCTGTTATGGAAACATGTTGTCTGCTTTGTAAAGTTGGTGCAAGTAATGTTTAAAGTGTGCTAACAATCATTACGATCTGATTTTGGTTAGCAACAGGTGTTTTTCATTGGGTAAATAAGAATGAAATTGCAGGGGATGGCTTTGATCTATTGACCGTTGGGTTACGGGCCCAGCACGATTCAGCTGCGCCACTCAATTATGGTCAGCTAACGATCTTCAGATGCCTGTCAGCCCTGTGTGTTGGCGAGACAATTTTCAGACTCCAGGCTGTATTGAAAGCAATAGCATTGCCCTCAAATAGCCCTTAGTCCCAGACACCGCAACACACGTGTTGGGAGGCACAACCTGATATACAATGTCTGAAGGACACTCAGTATTACACCACCCACAATGGCACAGACACGGAATGACACACAGAAAAAAAGCAAGGGACTTTTAGGATATAAAATATCACGAGGGAGAGGCAGACTGAAGCAAAATCAGAGATGCGAGAGAGACTGAAGCAAAGATAGTGAAATGGAGACAGAGAGGAAAAGAAAATACGTCCCTTGTTGTGCAAATTTATTTCCTGTGGTGTGGAGTTGTTCCAAATTGTTTAAAGATGTTCCCTGTTAAGTAAAGTTTTCCATGTTTTGTAATGTGTTCTCATTAGTGAAATGGATGTTCCTGTTATATAAACGTGATCCCTCTTGTGAAAATATGTCATCTGTTGTGAAAAGTTATTGCTTTTTGTGTAAATATGTATGCTGTTGTGTAAAGCATTTCTCTGTTGTGTAAAGTTGTTTCTTCTTGTGTAACGCTGTGCCCTGCTGATTAAACGTGTTCGCTGTTGTTTGAACACGTTCACTATTGTGAAAAGATATTCCCCGTTCTTTAAAGTTACTCTCTGTTGTGTAAAGATGCTCCTTATTGTGTAAAGCAGTTCCCTGTTGCTTAAATGTGCTCTGTTGTGTGCTGCATTTAAAGTTTCGTAAAGCTGTTCCCAGTTGTGTAAAGGTGTTTCCTGTTGTGTAAAGATGTTCTCTGTTGTGTAAACGAGTTCTATTTTCTGTAAGGATGATCCCTCTGGTGTTCTTGTGTGCTCTGTTGTGTGAATGTGTTCCTTGTTGGGAGAAGTAGTTTCAGGTAGTACAAAGGTATTTTCTGTTGTGTAAAGTTGTTGTATGTCAAATGCGTGGTGAAATAAATATAAGTGCGATGTGATTGTGGGTGGCAATCGATGTTTTCCGTTGTTGGTGTAACTAGCAAAAGATAGTTCTGATGCAGCGGAATCTGGGTTATGCGCCCAGGGCGTCTCCAGCTGTGCGGTGCTATTTCTCTCCAACTTCCTGGTAATACTGTGAGTTAGCGAGGAAAAAACCAGCCTCCAGTCTGTAATGAAAGCGGTAGCATTGCCTTCAACTATCCTGGAGAACCGGACATAGCAACACACGTGTTGGGAGGCTGACCCTGGATACACAATGTCACAAGGGCACTCAGTTTTACACCAGCCACAATGGGACAGACACAGAATGACACACAACTAACCAGCAACAGGATTTCTGGACACAAACGGGAGGGAGTGAGAAAGACACCGAGGAAACCCAAGAGAGACAGACAAACAGACTGATTAACAAATGGCTGAGGGAAACAAATAGCATGCGAGGGAGACAGAGGAAGATTAGACAGACAGGGAAACTGAGATTGAGAGGAAGAGAGAGACTTGTACGAAGATGGTTTCTCCAGTGCAAAGATGTTCCCTGTTTTGTAATGATGTTTCCTGATGTGTAAAAGTTTTCTCTGTTGCCTAAAAATGTTTCCTGCTGTGTAAAGATGTCCTCTGCTCTGGAAAGGTGTTCTGTTTCGTGTACAAACTTATCAAAATATAATTAGGCCATACGGCCACTCGAGCCTCCTACGACAATGAATAAGATCATGGCTGATCATCGAGCTCAACTGCACTCTCCCACCCGATCTCCATATCCCTTGATTCTCCTCGAGTCCAAATATCTGTCCATCTCAACCTTGAATATACACAAAGGCTCAGCATTCACAGCCCTCTGGGTCAGAGATTTCCAAAAAATCACATCCGTCTGAATGAAGAAATTCCTCCTCATCTCGTTCTACCCCTTATCCTGGAACTAAGGCCTTAGTACTTGACACGCCGACCATTGGAAACAACCTCTCAGCATCTAAACTGTCAATTCCCTTCACAATCTTGTTTGTTTCATTGAGCTCACCTCTCATGCTTCAAAATCTCTCATCACAGTACAGCTGTCTTGTCCCAGCAATCAATCTCTGAACCATTTTTGCACCGCCTCCAAGGCAAGTATATCCTTCCTTAGATGAGGAGAACAGAACTCTGCACAGTCCAGCATGTGTGGCCTCACCAAGGCCGTGTGCAATTGTAGCAAGTCGTCCTTAATTTTATACTCCAAGCCCCTTGCTATAAAACCAAAATGCCATTTGCCTTCCTTATTTCTTGATGCACCTGCATGCTAGCTTTCTGTGTTTCTTGCACGAGGGCACCCAAATCTATCTGAATACCAACATTTGAAAGATCAGTGATGCAAATTGTAAATAGCTGAGGCGCCAACACTGATCCTTGTGGCACTCCACTAGTTACAGCCTGCCAACCTGGAAATGATCTGTTTATCCCGACTCTCTTATCTGTCCAATAACCAATCTACTGTTTATGTTACTTCATTACCTCAACCCCATGACCCCTAATCTGGTGTAATACACTTTTATGTGACAGCTGATCGATTGCCTTTTGGAAATCAAAATATACTACATCCGCTGGTTCCCCTTTAGCTGCCCTGCTAGTTCCACCCTCTAAAAACTCTAATAAATTTGTCCAACACGATATCCATTTCATAAAACCACGTTGACTATGCCTAATCATGTTATGATTTTCTAAGTGACTTGATACCACTTCCTTAACAAAGCACTCCAGCATTTTCGTGACAACTGATATCAGGCTAACTGGCCTGTAGTTCCTTGGTTTCTCTCTTCCTCCTTTCTTGAATAGCGGTGACACATTTGCGACCTTCCAATCCGGTGGGACAATTCTAGAATGAAGGGAATTTTGGAAGATCAATAACAAAGCATTCACTATCTCTTCAGCCAGCTCGTTTAGAACCCATGGATGTAGGCCGTCAGGAAAGGGGATTTGTCAGCTTTAGTCCCATTAGTTTCTCAACTGCTTTTTCCATACTTATATTAATTTCCTTAAGTTGCTCACCCTTAATAGACCATTGGTTCCCTACCATTGTGGTATGCTTTTTGTGTCTTCTACTGTGAAGGCTGATACAAATATTTATTAACGTTTCTGCCATTTCCGTATTCCCCATAATAATTTCTCCTGCCGTAGCCTTTAAGGGACCAAGGTTTACATTTGCTACACGCTTCCTTTTTATTTACATGTAGACGCTCTTCAAATCAGCTTTTATATCTCCTGCTATATTTCTCTCGTATTTTATCCCGTTTTATCTATTTTGGGTCATCCTTTGCTTGTTTCTGAAATCCCCAATTCTCAGGCTGACTATTATTCTTCACAGCATTATAAGATTCTTCTTTGAATCTAATACTGTCCTTAACTTCTTTTGCTGGCCATGGCTGAATCATTTTTCCCGCGGAGCTTTTTGTTTCTCAATGGAATGTATTGTTGTTGAGAATTATGAAATATTTCTTTAAAGGCTAGCCACTGCTTATCTACGATGTTAGCTTTTAATCTATTTTTTCAATCTACCTTAGCCAACTCGCCCCTCATACCTATATAATAGGCTGTAATTAAGTTTAGCTTTCTAGTATTGGACTTAGGCAAGTCACTCTCAATATGAACGGGAAATTCTATCATATCATGATCACTCTGCCCCAGAGGATCATTTACTGTGAGATTGCTAATTATCTTAGTCCCATTACACAATACGAGATATAAAATAGCCTGTTCCCTGTTTGGTTGCATGAGGTATTTTTCTAGGGAACTTTCCCGAATGCATTCCATGAAATCGTCCACCAGATTACCTTTGCCAATTGGATTTGGCAAGTCTATATTTAGATGAAAGTCTCCCATGATTATTGAATTACCTTTGCTACTAGCTTCTACTACTTCTTGAATTATATTCTGTCCAGCGGTGCAGCGAGTGTTAGGGGACCTACATACTAATCCTACCAGTGTTTTTTGCCTCTTACTATTCCTTATATCCACCCATACTTATTATTCTCCCTGATCTTCAGAACCGAGATCCTTTCGCTCTACTATGCTTATGTCATCCTTTATTATCCGGGCTACTTCTCGTCCTTATCCATTAGGCCTGTCTTTTAAAAACATCAAGTACCCTTGAACATGTACCTCCCAACCTTGTTCAACTTGGACCCACGTCTCTGTAATGGCTATTAGATCAAAGCCATTTATCACTATTTGTGCCACTAGTTCATCTATCTTGTTATGAATGTTTCGTGCATTCACATAAAGAGCCTTCATTTAATGATTTTGCCATTATTCCCTACTCTGACCTTATCCTCTGCTTCACTGCTACAGTTAAACTTTTCCGCATCCTGTCGCCTTCTGTGTATTTGTACCTGAATCGCTGCACTGCTCTATTGCCTTGACATTACTCTTTTGATTTCAATTTTTCCCTCGCCTGAACCCTCCCCCTCCTATTTAGTTATATTGAAGCCCTATCAAGAGCCCTAGTTATTCGATTCAACAGCATGCTAGTCCCAGCCCGGTTTAAGTGAAGCCCATCCCTACGGAGCAGCTCCCCATTTTCCCCAGTACTGGTGACAGTGTCCCATCAATTGAAACCCGTTCTTCCTACACCACTCTATGATATGCTTGACTCTATGCCATTTTGCAGGTGGCTCAGTTAGTAATCTCGGGATTCTTGACCTTGTGCTTTTTATTATTAATTTAGACCCTCTCTCCTCAAACTCCCTCTGCGGTACATCAGTCTTAGATCTACCTAGTCGTTGGTTCTTACTTGGAGCACAACAATTGGATCCTTCCCCTCCCACTCCAAGTTCTTCTCCAACCATGGGGAGATATCATTGACCCTGGCACCGGGTTTGCAACACAGCCTTCGGGAACCTATTTCACGGCTGCAAAGGACAGCCTCTGTCTCGACAAGGAGGCCATGGTTGTATGCAAATCAGCTACAAGCAGTCGGTGGGTTACAAGGAGGCCATAAATTGCAAGTTCAATACCAAAGCATGGCTCCAGGTAAGGAGCGACCTGCATGAGGAGGCATAGGATCTCAAAGGTGTAAGGTTTGGAATCAGAGATAAACCGAGGTATAGCCTCTCGAAAGCAGAATTTCGGTTGCAATAGAGAAAGTACCCTAAAGCAGGCTCCTTGCGAAGATTTGGAGTCCCGTATGCTGGAAAGCAGGAATCTGACCTGAACCAGGTGAAAGGGCACACACCCTGTTCCGCTACCTCTAACTTGGTCACGGAATTAATATGCTTCAATTAAAGAGATGGAATGACACTAGGCCTACAAGTAATTCAAGAATATTGTGAATGATTTCAATACAAGCTTAACTGGCAATGACAGCAGGTTATTTTAAAATAAGAATTTTTTTCGTTCATAAGTTATATTAACTATACGTTTGCCAAGTGAAAACGCTTCTGGTGATCGTTACAAGTCTAAAACGTTGGTGGAACCAAAAAAAGACATTCTAGCTCCCAGAAAGAACGCGACCTGTCCAATCCAGCAAAACAACCCAACAGTTAAAGACCTAGAGGTAATTGAATCAGGAAATGTTTTATATAAGATGGGCGGTTTGAAATGGAACTGGTTGTGTTAAAGATGAGCTTGAATCTGTCAGCTAGTTTTTGTGAAGAGAGTTCTTCACAATTAATGCGATATTTGTGATGGATGTGGTACAGAAGGGGCAGGGCAACATAGAGGGCAATCAAATCCCTCTGTTTATTCCTGAAGAAAGGCTGAGGAACTGGTTCAAATGAACTACCACAGAGACTGTAATATGGTGTGCCAGATGAGAATGGCATTTTTGGTTCTCTGAAATGAAGGCAGGGATGATGAAACCATACCGCTGAGAGTGGCATTTATCTGGTCAGCAAAGATTCGGAGTCAACCTTGAGAAGTGTACTGGATAGTAGAGTCTATCGAAGTGAGCAGAGACTCTGGAAAAGGGCGGCTACATAAACAATATGAAGAATACTCAAGTCATCTGATGAAGCACTGCGGAAATTGAAAAAACTTGACGTAGAATGCAGCATCATAAACGGCACAACTTGCGCTTGTAGGTGTGACGTGGTACCAAGACATTGCACTCCAGGCTGCGGGTTTAAAATTGACGAGGAACCTCTCAATTTTAAGATGAGTCAAATACTCTAGGAAGAGGGACGGACTTATATAGTCTACAGAGGCAAGGAAAGATACTGTGAGATCACCAGAGCTGCTTTTAAGACTGTTGGATTCGCAAGATGGTTCATTCTGGGACACTGATTCTGTGTGTTTACACATGATAAATAATACTGGTGACGGCACACCATCATAATGTGACCCACCTACAAGTGAGCAGGTTTTTGAATGAGACGATTGGAGTATCCCTACACCAGCGACATTATTTGCCACCTCTAGCCCTCAGTTTGAAATCCATAATCTACAGGACGAGAGCCTCGCATATGCTGCAAAATAATAAACAAATAGAATCAGCAATTAGGAAGCTCGGAAATCCTGAATGGTGTGGAGTTGCAATGTGATAGAAAATTCCAGATGGGATTGGTGAAATCCCAGATAATATCATTAGGGTAGTGGACATTGCATTATGTCGTGTGAGGAAATCAATGAGTGACATAGAAAATATAAGGAAAGGTAAGGAGATAGCAAGTGCACTAAGGGGAAGCCAGGATTATTACAGACAAAGAGGGAAATAAAACACCTTGCTAAGAGGTAAGCTAACCCATTGGGTAAAGTTTTTTAAAAGTAGGGCATGTTGGCACATGGCACTCGGATATTCAGCTTCTGAAATATTTAGTTCCTTCGCTATAGGGGGTGGGCTGATGCTGTTGTAATCATTGGAGAGACAGAGGGAGAGAGAGAGAGTGAGAGAGAGGGAGAGAGAGAGAGACGAATTTCCCTTAGCAACAGCTTGTGTTTGCAACCAACCTGCCTTGGATATTTTACCACAGCAAGGCCACGATGTTTTCCTCTGCTTCGAACGTTGTTGATGTATATTGAAGAAAATGCAGACTTGCCTCTCTGGAGTTTGCAGCAACCAATATTAGGCAATGGCTTTTCCAGTCTGATAAGAAAACCGTGTATAAATATAAGATTTGTCCTTTGTTCATGCGGTACGAAAAGGTATAAAAACCGGCGCAAAGACCGAGGCCCGAGACCAGTTCGGGGGCGGCAGCAGAGAGGAGGTGAGCCCTGTATAAAAACCGGTGCGAAGACCGAGGCCCGAGACCAGTTCAGGGGCGGCAGCAGAGAGGAGGTGAGCCCGGTATTAAAACCGGCGTGAAGACCGAGGCACGAGACCAGTTCGGGGGCGGCAGCAGAGAGGAGGTGAGCCCGGTATAAAAACCGGTGTGAAGACCGAGGCCCGAGACCAGTTCGGGGGCGGTAGCAGAGCGGAGGTGAGCCCGGTATAAAAACCGACGCGAAGACCGAGGCCCGAGACCAGTTCGGGGGCGGCAGCAGAGAGGAAGTGATCCCGGTATAAAAACCGGCATGAAGACCGAGGCCCAAGATCAGTTCGGGGGCGGCAGCAGAGAGGAGGTGAGCCCGGTCTAAAAACCGGCACGAAGACGGAGGCCCGAGACCAGTTCGGGGGCGGCAGCAGAGAGGAGGTGAGCCCGGTATAAAAACCGGCGTGAAGACCGAGGCCCGAGACCAGTTCGGGGGCTGCAGCAGAGAGGAGGTGAGCCCGGTATAAAAACCGGCACAAAGACCGAGGCCCGAGACCAGTTCGGGGGCAGCAGCAGAGAGGAGGTGAGCCTTACCAACTCAGCAGCGGGGAGAGAGGTAAAAAGTTATCAGAGTGTGACGTCACCAGGCAGCAGGTAAGTGATTGGTTGGTGAGTATTACTCTCTTTTCAATACAAGCTTGACTTCTGTGGTGTTAAATTTCTGGGGTCTCTGGTGTCGCGGGGACAGTTGGTAAATAAAGCGCTCTAGATTATACCTGTAACTGGGGTATTGAATACATTTTTTAATTAATTAAAGGAGTAATCATGGCAGGAGAGTTCAGACCCGTGTTCTGCTCCTCTTGCTCCATGTGGGAAGTCAGGGACGCTGCCAGTGTCCCTGACGACCATGTGTGCGGGAAATGCATCCAGCTGCAGCTACTTGTAGACCGCATTGCGGCGCTCGAGCTGCGGGTGGATGAATTTTGGAGCATGCGTGATGCTGAGAGGGTCGTGGATAGCACGTTTAGCGAGTTGTTCATGCTTCAGGGTAGGGCTGCACAGGGGGTGACCATCAGGCGGAGCAACAGAGGCAGGCAGGAAGTGCAGGGAACCCCTGCGGACATCCCCCTTTCAAACAAGTATAACAAGTTGGATACTGTTGAGGGGGATGACTCACCAGGGGAAGGCAGCAGCAGCCAGCTTCCTGGCACCAGGGACGCTTCTGCTGCTCAGAAAGGGAGGAAAAAGAGTGGGAGAGCAATAGTGGTAGGGGATTCTATCGTAAGGGGAACAGTAGGCGTTTCTGTGGCCGCAAACGTGACTCCAGGATGATTTGTTGCCTCCCTGGAGCCAGGGTCTGGGATGTCACTGAGCGGCTACAGGGCATTCTTAAGGGGGAGGGTGAGCAGGCAGAGGTCGTGGTCCACATTGGGACCAACGACATAGGAAGGAAGGGGGATGAGGTCCTGCATCAAGAATTTAGGGAGCTAGGTAACAGATTAAAGAGCAAGACCTCGAAGGTTGTAAT
The DNA here is from genome assembly GCF_052327205.1 of Somniosus microcephalus. Lineage (NCBI taxonomy): Eukaryota > Metazoa > Chordata > Chondrichthyes > Squaliformes > Somniosidae > Somniosus > Somniosus microcephalus. The sequence continues at coordinate 31,249,745 of NW_028225183.1, forward strand.
CTCTGGATTACTCCCAGTGCCACGTGGTAGTAAGTATAGGAATGGGAGGATAGAGCAGATGAATGCGTGGCTAAAGAGTTGGTGTAGGGGGGAGGGTTTTACTTTCCTGGATCACTGGGCCTGCTTCTGGGAAAGGTGGGACTTGTACAAGTCGGACGGGTTGCACCTGAGCCAGAGCGGGACAAATATCCTTGCGGGGAGGTTTTCTAGCACTGTTGGGGGGGGGTTTAAACTAACTTGGCAGGGGAATGGGATACAGAGGGGAGCTGAAATAGGGGGTGATGTGCTGCCAAATATAGAGAAAAAAACAAGTCAGCTTGGTAGACAGGGCAAATATATAAGGGCAAGGCCGAATGGCATCTATTTTGATGCAAGGAGTCTTGCAAATAAGGTGGATGAACTGAAGGTGTTGATAAACACATGGGAGTAGGATATTGTTGCTATCACGGAGACATGGTTGAGGGAGGGGCAAGACTGGCAGCTCAATATTCTGGGGTACAGAATCTTCAGGCGAGACAGAGGGGGAGGTATAAGAGGAGGGGGTGTCGCAATATTAATTAAGGAGTCAATTACTGCAGTAAGGAGGGATGATATATAAGCAGGTTCCTCTAATGAGGCCATATGGGTGGAGCTTAAAAACAAAACGGGGGCAAGCACTTTGCTGGGAGTGTACTCTAGGCCTCCAAACAGTCAGGGGGAGATAGAGGAACAGATATGTCGGCAAATCTTAGAGAAATGTTCAAATAATAGGGTAATTATAATGGGGGATTTCAACTTCCCCAATATTAATTGGGATAGTCAGAGTGTGAAAGGCTCAGAGGGAGTAGAATTCTTAAAGTGCATCCAGGAGAGCTTTCTGAGCCAGCATGTAGAAAGTCCTACAAGAGAGGGGCCGGTACTGGACCTAATTCTAGGGAATGTGGCCGGCCAAGTGGAAAAAGTGCTAGTAGGTGAGCACTTTGGTGATAGTGACCATAATATGGTAAGATTTAAGGTGGTCATGGAAAAGGACAGGGATGGGCCGGAAATAAAGGTTCTAAATTGGGGGAAGGCTGATTTTAATAGGATAAGGCAGGATCTGGCCAAAATGGACTGGGATCAGCTACTTGTAGGAAAATCTGCATCGGAGCAATGGGAGGCTTTCAGAAGGGAGATTGAGATCATACAATGGCCACATGTTCCCGTAAAGGTCAAGGGTGGTTCCAAAAACCACAGGGAACCTTGGATGTCAGAGGATATACGAGAATGGATTAGGAAAAAAAGGAGGGCTTTTGGTAGATACAAAAGTCTAAAGACGGAGGAAGCCCGAGAGGAGTACAAAAAGTGCAGGGGGATACTTAAAAAAGGAAATTAGGAGATCAAGGAGGGGCCATGAAAAAGCACTGGCGAGCAAAATAAAGGAAAATCCTAAGATGTTTTATAAGTATATTAAGAGTAAGAGGATAACTAGGGAAAAAATAGGGCCCATTAGGGACAAAAGTGGCAATCTGTGTGTGGAGGCGGAAGATGTAGGAGGGGTTCTAAATGAATTTTTTGCGTCTGTTTTCACTATGGAGAAGGACGTTGTAGACATAGAAATAGGGCAGGGGGACTGTGATATGCTCGAACATATTAACATCGAGAGGGAGGAGTTATTGGCGGTTTTAGCTGGCCTAAAATTGGATAAATCCCCAGGCCCGGATGAAATGTATCCCAGGCTGCTGTGTGAGGCAAAGGAAGTGATTGCGGGGGCTCTAACACATATGTTCAGGACCTCTCTGGCCACAGGGGATGTGCCAGAGGACTGGAGAACCGCTAATGTAGTACCATTATTCAAGAAGGTTAGTAGGGAAAAACCGGTGAACTGCAGGCCAGTGAGCCTAACATCAGTGGTAGGAGAATTATTGGAAAAAATTCTGAGGGACAAAATTTGTATCCACTTGGAGAGGCAAGGATTAATCAGGTATAGTCAACATGGCTTTGTCAAGGGAAGATCATGTCTGACTAATTTCATTGAATTTTTTGAGGGGGTGACTAGGTGTGTGGATGAGGGTAACGCAGTAGATGTGGTATACATGGCGTTCAGTAAGGCCTTCGATAAATTCCCGCACAGGAGACTGGTCAAGAAGGTAAGAGCATTTGGAATCCAGGGTGCCTTGGCACATTGGATACAAAACTGGCTTAGTGGCAGAAGGCAGAGGGTGATGGTCGAAGGTTGTTTTTGTGACTGGAAGCCTGTGGCCAGTGGGGTACCACAGGGATCGGTGCTGGGTCCCTTGCTGTTTGTGGCCTACATTAATGACTTGGATATGAATGTAAAAGGTATGATCAGTAAGTTCGCGGATGATACAAAAATTGGTAGGGTGGTAAATAGCGAGGAGGGTAGCCTCAGTCTGCAGGACGATATAGATGGGTTGGTCAGATGGGCGGAACAGTGGCAAATGGAATTTAACCCGGAAAAGTGCGAGGTGGTGCACTTTGGGGGGACTAACAAGGCGAGGGAATACACAATGAATGGAAAGGCCCTCGGCAAGACGGAGGGTCAGAGGGATCTGAGTGTGCAAGTACACAGATCCCTGAAGGCGGCGGAACAGGTGGATAAGTTGGTAAAAAAGGCATATGGGATACTTGCCTTCATTAGCCGAGGCATTGAATATAAGAGCAAGGAGGTTATGATGGAGCTGTATAAAACACTGGTTAGGCCACAGCTGGAATACTGTGTGCAGTTCTGGTCGCCACACTACAGGAAGGATGTGATCGCGTTAGAGAGGGTGCAGAGGAGATTCACCAGGATGTTACCAGGGCTGGAGCGCTTCAGCTATGAAGAGAGACTGGGCAGATTGGGTTTGTTTTCCTTGGAGCAGAGGAGGCTGAGGGGGGACATGATTGAGGTGTACAAAATTATGAGGGGCATAGATAGGATGGATGCTGAGGAGCTTTTTCCCTTAGTAGAGGGGTCAATAACTAGGGGGCATAGATTCAAGGTAAAGGGCGGGAGGTTTAGAGGGGAATTGAGAAAGAACTTTTTTACCCAGAGGGTGGTTGGAGTCTGGAACTCACTGCCTGAAAGGGATGTGGAGGCAGGAACCCTCACAACATTTAAGAAGCATTTGGATGAGCACTTGAAATGCCATAGCATACAAGGCTACGGACCAAATGCTGGAATATGGGATTAGATTAGACAGGGCTTGATGGCCGGCGCGGACACGATGGGCCGAAGGGCCTCTATCCGTGCTGTATTACTCTATGACCATGTCTAGGCACACGAGCTCTATCTGTGACAATACTCCTCTGGTAAATTTATTTTAAAGCTGAAATTAAAGAATAGAATGATTATAACCGGACAACTGAATTCGTTATTACTCAAGTGGACAAAGAGAACTTTGTTGAAGTCAACAATTTTTCAATTGATATGGTGTGTGCTTCTGTCAAGCTACTTTGAGTTCTTTATCCTGGAGCTTCAGCAAATCATATAGCCGTCTGGAAAATTGTGGAATAAGCCCACCCACGCAAAATAGATCGCAAGGCTGTCGTAGCAGCAGGCAGGGGCAGTCACTTGCTCACGTCTACTTTATGTTGATCGAGGCTGCGTCATTCATCCGTGTTGTTAATACCGAGAAAGGGAACAACAGGTTGCAGGTAGTTTGTCTTTCGAGTGTTAATTTTAAGACCAGCCTCTGTCAGCAGCTGCAACAACTAAGAGCAGAAAGAACAGGAGCAGATCTCGGCCATTCGGCCCCTCGAGCCTGCTCCTCCATTCAATAAATCAGGGGGGAACCTCTACATCAAATTTCTTAAAGAAACAGATTGGTGTATAAGAGTAAAGAAGTATTACCGCAATTATGTAGGGCCGTGGTGAGACAACACCTGGGGTAATGTGTACAGCTTTGGTCTCCTTAACTAAAAATAGATACACTTGCCTTAGTGGAAGTGCAGCAAATGTTCGCTGAACTGATTCCTGGGATGAGATGATTTTCCTATGCGGTGATATTTTGTAGAATAGGACTATATTCCATACAGTTTAAAAGAATGAGAGGTGATCTCATTGTAATATATAAAATAATTAATTGCTTGACAGGGTGATGCTGCGAGTATGATTCCCCTAGCTGGCGAGTCAAGAAGCAGGGGTCACAGTCTCATGATAAGCGGATGGCCATTTAGCCATGGTGTGGAGATGCCGGAGTTGGACTGGGGTGGACAAATGTAAGAAATCACACAACACCAGGTTATAGTCCAACAGCTTTATTTGAAATCACAAGCTTTCGGAGCGCTGCTCCTTCTTCAGGTGAAGTGGAGAAATGCATAAAGACACAGCTTATATAGTCAGGGAATCATGTCAGGTGTTTACAGGTAACCTTTCCAACTGCCATTTATCACACCTCGGCAGAGAGATAATCACAGCAGTCAAAGGTTTTGACCCCTTGTGACCCCACCTCATTGTTCTTTCATGTAATGTTTCCCTGACTGACCTGTTTGGACACCATTCACACCTTTGACTGCTGTGATTATCTCTCTGCCGAGGTGTGATAAATGGCAGTTGGAAAGGTTACCTGTAAACATCTGACATGATTCTCTGACTATATAAGCTGTGTCTTTATGCATTTCTCCACTTCACCTGAAGAAGGAGCAGCGCTCCGAAAGCTTGTGATTTCAAATAAAGCTGTTGGACTTTAACCTGGTGTTGTTTGATTTCTTACAGATGGCCATTTAGGACTAAGCTGAGAAGAAAGTTCTTCAATCACACGATTGTGAATCTTTGGAATTCGCTTACCCAGAGGGCTGTGGAAGCTTAGTATTTGAGCATATTCAAGACTGGGATCGATAGACTTAGGGGACAAAAGAAATCTAGAGAGATCACGATAGGGCAGGAAAGTTGAGTTGATGTAAAAGTTCAACCATGACATTATTTAATTTCAGAGCATAATCTAGGGGTCGTCTGGACTGCAGCTCGTATTCTTTATGTTCTGATGAGAGGAACAGAGAGTTAGAGAGACAGACAAGGAAAGGTCGAGAGACAAGGGGACGGAAATGGAAAAGGAGAAAGACAGAGGAACAGACATGGATAGAGCGAGATACAGTGGGACAGAAATGAAGAGAGTGAGAGAGAAATGAGATATAGGGACAGACGTGCTATGGGAGAAAGAGAATAACAGGGACAGATATGTACGCTACATTCATCCTCCCTAACAAACCACCCCAATCAATTCACTCCATTTAGTTGCTCCTGGGGAAGACGAGGGAAAGGGAATTGGGATGAGATGGCAGGGAGGGAACGGGAGGGCAATGAGGGGGGTGATGGATCTGGAAGGAGTGCGTTCTATGTCCACACTTTGCTCCTTCCAGCTCCAGCGTGCGTGTTTGGTGTGCACTGTGGTTCCAATCGATGTTATTCACTGGGGCATGTTCTTTGCCCCCAAGGGGCTGAAGTGACTAGTTTCTGGGGAACAGTGCGATCAGTGTTTTTTAACTTTTTAGAACAGCAAGGATGCTCACAACAAGGAATTAGAGAGCATCGAAAGTGTATGAAATCAGCAAAAACAAGTCAGTGGGAATATGTCACGTCCCAGCAAAGAGGGACCATGATTTTCCTGGACAATTCAGTTCTGATCCCCCATGGGAAGCCTTGGTTATCATTACTCTGAGCGGGACCCTTCCCATGCAGTAGAGAAGGCAACCAGATTGAACCCAACCTGGACAAAGACTCAGGGAAGAAGCTCTAGCCTGCAGTCTACAAGCTGCTCACCTGGGAGAGGCAGGGTACATCAAGTCCCAAACACGTCCCCTTTCTCTCCAGTGAGGGGGCACATCTCCCTCAGACTGTGGTTTTCATTATGTGCTCAGGATCTTTCTTTCTCTCTCAACTTGGCTCTCTCTGTCCTCTGTACATTCTTTGTTTTGTTGTATAGCTGGGATTTGTTTGTACATGCTGTTGCGAAGAGATTCGCCATGTAACCGACTGAGAGTGAGGGATCCAGTATCTCGCTGTTGTTTTTAAGTACTTTGATTTTTTTTGTCCATTTTTTTTCTCCCATTCCTGAAGAATTTTATTTTGTCGAAATGCTGCTATTACACGATGCAGAGAGAGATGAATCGTTGGACGAGGAATCACTAGATAAGAAGTTTTCTCTCCATCGTAGACTGGCCGAGGCCATCCCCACAGGCTGCACCAAACATGCACACCTGAGTTTTGTCTCTTTATTTACACTGGTCCTAGTTTTCTCTCTGGAGCCTGGCTTCGGGGCTTTGGTTAAAATGTTCTTGTTAGACTATAATTTCTCGAACTATTAATAAAAGCGCTGGATTTTCTGTTGGGTATGACGGTGTATGCCATAGTGTGAGGGGGCACCCGAATTGAAAAAACAATGCTTTTCTTAATTAAAAGACATCCATGAACATTAAAAGATTTAATGAGAAGAAATCCTAGCGCATGTTAAAGCTGCAGATTTTTTTCTATAAATAAAGTATATATTTCACAACATTCAGCACAGTGTGCAGTATTGCAGTAATTTAAATGAATGAATGAAAATCAGTGTTCTGATTGGAGAACCAGGCCCAGGTGATCCCAGGTAAGCTTCCACACAGGCTGAGTACCTGGGATCTGTGGGCCATTCATTACCCTCCTACTCACAGCGTCAATGCGCAAGTTTAAGCAGGAGGCCCGGCATCAGGTAGATGCCTATACTTTTCGGAGGTAGACCGCCCACCACCAGTTCAATTCAATTACAATTTCAATTCAATTTTATTTGTCATATATGCAGCAGACGTGTGTACTGCACAATGAAATGTTCATTTTTACAAGTCCTCCCAACATTGGAATAAATGTGGCATAACAATGATAAAATACTAATAGAAATACAGTAATAATAAAAGAAAACAACAGTAACAAAAAATAATAAATTACACGTTCATGAGTCTTATGGCCAGAGGCTAGAAGCTGTTTCGAAACCTGCTGGTGCAAGACCATACGCTTCGGTATCTCTTACCGGATGGGAGCAGGGCGAAGTGGTTGTGGCTTTGGTGGCTCGTGAATGTATTTATTCTAAGGGCCTTCCTCCAGCTCCTCTTGGGGTAGATATTCTAGACAGCAGGTAGATTAATTCCTATAGTATGTTGTGCAGCTTTCACCACCATCTGTAGAGCCCTGCGGTCTGTGGCAGTGCAGTTGCCATGCCAGATAGTGATGCAGCCGGACAGTATACTCTTGATTGTGCACCGGTTGAAGTTGGTGATAATCTGGGGTGTCATTCCAAATTTCTTCAGTCTCCTGAGGAAGAACAGGCATTGGCATGCCTTCTTTGTTACGACGTCGATGTGATTTGACCATGTTAAGTCCTCCGTAATGAATACACCCAGAAATTTAAAGCTGCTGACCCTCTCCACCTCAGCCCCTTCGATGTAAATTGGGGTGTGTCCCTCCCCCTGCCGCTTCCTGTAGTCCACGATCATCTCCTTTGTTTTGCTGATGTTGAGGGAGAGGTTGTTGTATTTGCATCATTCTGCTAGAGCTCTTACCTCCTCCCTGTAGCCTGTCTCGTCTCCATCTGTGATCAGGCCTACAACGGTAGTATCATCAGCAAACTTGATGATGGAGTTGGATTTTTAGCCCATAATATGTTTCAGGGACGTTGCGAAATTTGTGGGGGTTGGGGACAGGTTCCTGGAGCTCCAATTTTCTCCACCCCCACCATCCACCACAGGCTCTTGTGATTGAAACAAGTTAAAGCCTGAGTTTAAAGCAGCATGGTCTGCAATGTTGCAAAAACACGGTAAACAGCACTTTACAAACAGGGGCCGTGAGCTCTTTGAACTCCTAAACGTGATCCCGTATAAAGGCTCCGCTATAGTTTCAAAATAAAGCTTGTGTTTCCGGGCAGTTTGTCATCTGGTGGAGAAAGTGCGACCATTTTCTGTCAGTGTCTGGGTCGCCATTTTGTTCGGCATCACTTACTGGAACGCCAGTTTCAGTAAGACACTGGGAGATCATTTTGTTTCGTGTAATAGTGGGATGCCATTTCGATTAAGTTCCTGAGCCATCATTTCCTTTTGTGGTAGGTAGTGGGACGTCATCTTGCTACATTAATTAGGAAACCATTTTGTTTAAGATACTGCGCCACCATTTTGTATCATGCCGTGTATTGGGACACCATTTTGATTTGTTTCAGATAATAGGACGTTATTTTGAGACCTAGATCTATAAACGGATCATCCGGGTTTAGGAGACAAATTAGAGGAAAACGTATTCAAAATCTGAAAAGCATAACACCAGTTCTAAACAAGAACGAGATCAGGACATAGCTGAACCAAGCTGTCACATTTATATACACAGCACAGGGCCACTTGTTACAGCGACCGGCCCCTCACTTCGAGAGACACACACTGTATACAGGGACACATAATTACAGAATCCGACTCCTCACTGGGAGAGACACACACTGTACACAGGGACAGATATTTACAGAGTCCGACTCCACACTGGGAGAGGCACACTCTGTACACAGGGACACATATTTCAGAGTACAACTCCACACTGGGAAAGACACACACTGTACACAGGGACAGATATTTACAGAGTACAACTCCACACTGGGAGAGGCACACTCTGTACACAGGGACACATATTTCAGAGTACAACTCCACACTGGGAAAGACACACACTGTAGTCAGGTCCAACTGTTAAAGAATCCAACTCCTCACTGGGAGACACAGACGGTACACAGGAAGACTTGTTACAAAGTCCGCCTCCTCACTGGGAGAGACACACACTGTACACAGGATTACTTGTTACAGAGTCCGACACCTCACTGGGAGACACTGATTGTACGTAGGAATATTTGTTACAGTGTCCGACTTCACATTGGGAGAGACACAAATTGAAGACAGCGACACTTCTTACACAGTCCGATTCCACACTGGGAGACATGCATACTGTAGACAGGATCATTTGTTACACAGTCCGACTCCTCACTGGGAGAGATACACACTGTACGCAGGAACATTGGTACAGAGTCCGACTCCACACTGGGATAGATACATATTGTACACAGGTAATTTGGTACAGAGTCCGACTCCACACTGGAAGAGATACACACTGTACACAGGGACATTGGTACAGAATCCGACTCCACACTGGATGAGACCAAAACTGTACACAGGGGCACTTGCAATACAGTAGGACTCTTCACTGGGACAGATGCACACTTTACAATGGAACACGTGTTACTTACTCTGTGTCCACACTGGGAGAGCAGCATAAGATACAGAAGAACACTTCTACATATTTCGATTCGTCACTGGGGCAGACACATTCTGTACAGAGGGACTCCAGTGACAAGAGAGCAGAGAGAAAGTCAGAGAGAGAGCCGTCACCTTCAATCTGTGTGCCGACCTTCTTTGTCTCTCTTTAGTTATCAGGTAGACAGCCCACCCCGATTTTAACAGTGCCTGACCAGTGAGTATGGATGATCGTAAAATGCGATGAACTCGCAGTCTAATCTCTTACATCTCCTGACCGCTCCGTGACCAGAATTCACCGATTCGCCTAACCCGGGGGTTTAGACAGAGCTGTGATTTGAAGTGTTATCTCTCTGTTTGCGCTCACAAGGCCAAGCAATGAAGCAGTCTGATTATTTTTTGTACAAGTAGAGTGTTATTTTCTCGACACTGTTCTACTTCTGGACTTGTGGAGAGATGGGTTGGATTCTGTCGTCTCTGCACTGAAGGAGGGTTCTGATCTTTCACCTTCCCTACATACTCTTGGAACCCGAGGAGTTTAGAGGGGAAACTGGAGTTTGAATCTTTGCTAAGTTCCAAAATGGGAGACAGGCAGCGAGGTTCCCCGGGTTGAATATGCACAAATATTCTCACGATCGTCCAATGTAACCCCCGTATCTGCCTCTCTACATCTTCAACTCGTTCCTCTTACTGCTTCCTCCATAGCGTTATCTACATCCCCAACTCTCTGCTTCCACAACTCCGTCTATCTCTCAGCATTTACATCTTTCTACATCACTCACTAACTCTTCTTCCACCCCTCTCTATCAGTTCCTTCATCTCTCTCTACCTTTCCCTCCATCTCTCTCTACAACTTCATCCATCTCTCTCTACCTCTTCCTCCATCTCTCTCTACTTCTCCTTCCTTCTCTCACTACCTCTCCCTCCATGATTCCCTAATCCTGCCTCCATCTCTCTCTACCTCTGTCTCCATCTCTCTCTACCTCTCCCGCCATCGCTCTCACCATATAACTCTACCTCTTTCTGCATCATTATCTAGCACATCCTCCATCTCTCTCTACCAATTTCTCCATCTACCTCTAGCTCTCTCTCCATCGCTATCTACCTCTTCTACCAGCTCGCACTATATCTTTATCCGCCTGTTTATCCTCTCCATCCATTTCCCTCTACATCTTCCTCCACCTCTCTCTATCTTTTTCTCCACCTATCTCTACCTCTTTCTCCATCTCTCTATACCACTCCCGCCATCTCTCTCTACCTCTTCCTCCATCTACTTCTTCCTCTTTCTCCATCGCTATCTATCTCTTCCTCCATCTCTGTCCAACTGTTCCTCCACCTGGATCTACCACTGTGTCCATCTCTCTAACTCTTCATTCACCGTTCTGTAACGCTTTGTCCATCTTTCTCTACATCTCCTTCCATCTCTCTTTACCTCACCCTCCATCTCGCTCTACCTCTGTTTCCATCTCCCTCTACCTCTTCATCCATCTTTCTGTACCTCTACTTTCTCTCTCTCTATCTTTTACTTAATTTCTCTCAACGTCTCCCTCCATCTCTCTCTAAATTTCTCTCCATCTCTCTCTACCTCTGCCGCATCTATCTCTACCTCTGTTGCCATCTCTCTCTACCTCAGTTATTGAACCCTCTAATAAGGCGAATGTTAATTTCTATCTGCCCTATCTATGCCCCTTAAATTTGGTACACCTCAATCAGCTGCACCCTCAGCCTTCTCTGCTCTAAGGAAAACAATCCTAGCCTGTCCAGTCTCTCTTCATAGCTGAAGCTCTCCAGCCCAGGTAACATCCTGGTTAATCTCCTCTGCCCCTTTCCGAAGTAATCACATCCTTCCTTTAGTGTGGCGACTAGAACTGCAAAGAGTCTTCCAGCTGTGGCCTAACTAGTGTTTTGTACAGCTCCATCATAACCCCCCTGTTCTTATATTCTATGCCTCGGCTAATGTAAGCAAGTTTCCCATAGTCCTTTTTAACCACCATATTTACCTGTCCTGCAGCCTTCCGGGATGTATGTACATGCACACCAAGGTCTCTCTGATCCTCTGTCCTTCTAAGTGTCCTACCATTCATTGTATACTCCCTTGCTTTGTTAGTCCGCCCAAAATTCATCACCTCACACTTTTCAGTGTTAAATTACATTTGCCAATGTTTTGACCATCTAACCAACTCATCCTGTAGCCTGAGGCTTCCCTCCTCGCTATTTATCACTCCACCAATTCTCGTCTAATCTGCAAACTTACTGATCATACCTCCTACATTCATATCTAAATCATGAATGTACAGTACGAACAGCAAAGGACCCAGCACCGATCCCTGTGTTACACCACTGGACACAGGCTTCCAGTCACAAAAGCAAACTTCGACCATCACCATCTGCCTCCTGCCACTAACCCAATTTTGTATCCAGTGTGCCAAACTGACGTGGATCGCATGGGCTCTTACTTTCTTTACCAGTCCCCCATGTGCGACTTGGTCAAAATCCTGACTTAAGCCCATGTAGAGTACTTCAGCTGCACTACCCTCATCCACACACCTATTCACTCCCTCGAGAATTTCAATCAACTTGGTTAGACATGATCTCTTCCTGACAATGCCATGCTGACTATTCTTGATTACTCCTTCCCTCTCCAAGTGGAGACTAATTCTGTCGCTCAGAATTTTTTCAATATTTTCTCCACCACTGATGTTCGGCTCACTGCCCTTTAATTCCCTGTTTTATCCCTACTAACCTTCTTGAATAATGGTAATACGTTATCTATTCTGCAGCCCTCTGGCACCTCGCCTGTGGGCAGAGAGGTTCTGAAAATTTGTGTCAGAGCCCCTGCAACTTCCTGCCTTGCCTCACACCGCAGCCTGGGATACAACTCGTCTGTACCTGGGGAATTAGCCACTTTTAAGGCCGCTAAAATCGCTCGATAATAATTTGTTCAAGTATATCACAATCCCACTGCCTGATAACTATGCCTACATCGATCATCTCCGTAATGAACACCGCTGCAAAATATTCATTTAAATGCTTACCTACATCTTCCGGCTCTACACACAGATTGGCACTTTGGTCCCTAATGGGGTCCTCTCTTTCCAGTTTACATCTTGCCATTAATATATTTATAAAACACCTTGGGATTGTCCTTTACTTTGCCCGCCAGTGTTGTTACATGTCCCCTCTTCGCTTTCCTAATTTATTTTTTAATTAGACCCCTGCCCCTTCTATATTCCTCTAGGGCTTCCATTGTTCTTAGTTCTTTGTACCTCCCAAAAGCCTCCCGTTTTTTCCTAATCCATACCTGTATATCCCTTGACATCCAGGGTTCCTTAGGATTCTTGGTCCCACCCTTGATCTTTACGGGAACTTTTTGGCGTTGTACTCTCTCTATTTACTTTCTGAAATACTCCCACTGCTCTGATGTGGATTTTCCTACAAGTAGCTGATCCCAGTCCACTTTTGCCAGATCCTGCTATTTCTCATTAAAAATGGGCCTTCTCCCAATTTGGAACTTATATTTCTGGTCCATCTTTGTCCTTTTCCATGACTACCTTAAATCTCACCGAATTATGGTCACTGTCACCAACATGCCCTCCTACTTGCACTTCTAACATTTGCCCGGCTACAATCCCTAGAATTAGGTCCAGTGCCGCCCCCTCTTTTGTAGAACTTTCTACATGCTGGCTCAAAAAGCTGTACTGGATGCACTTTAAGAATTCTGCACCCTCTAAGCCTTTCACATTCTGACTATCCCAGTTAATATTCGGGAAGTTGAAATCCCCTACTATTATTATCCTATTATTTCTACACTTCTCTGAGATTTGCCTACATATCTGTTACTGTATCTCCCCCTGACTGTTTGGGGGCCTGGAGTACATTCCAGCAAAGTGCTTGACCCTTTTTCTTTTTAAGTTCTACCAATATGGCCTAATTGCAGGAAACTGCTAACTCGTCATCAATCCATACAGCAGTAATTGAATCATTGGTTAATATTGCAACACCCCCTCCTCTTTTACTCCCCCCTCTGTCTCGCCTGAAGATTCTATACCCTGCAATATTGAGCTGCCATTCCTGCCCCTCCCTCAAACATGTCTCTGTGATAGCAACAACTTCAATTCATCTGCCTTACTCGCAAGACTCCTTGCATTAAAATAAATGCCATCCAGCCTTGCCATACTCCGTTGTGCTGTTACATATTACTTCTGCCTTCCGGGCTCACTTGTTTTTTCCTCTATATTTGTCTGTACATCACACCCTACTATAGTTCCACTCAGTATCCCATCCCCGTGGCTCTCAATCCCATCACGTAAGTCGTTAATGAAATCGGTGATTAGTTGAGTTCCCAAAAGTGATCAATCAGAGACACCACTCGTCATAATCTGCCAATTAATGTACCTGATCATTATCTGCAAACTTTGTCTCCTGCCGTGCCACCAATTTCCTAACCAGGTTAATAATTTGCCTTCAATTACATGCGTCTCAAATTTAGCCCAATGTCCCATAGGCGGGACTTTTTCAAATGTCTTTGCTCCATGTCTACAAGCAAATAATAATTTTTGAACTGGGACTCATAAACCTCTTTGCTCCTCAACAGTTAATAGCTTCCCATTATTTAGAAAATACTCAGAACTATCTTACTTTGTTCCAAAGTGGCTGGTGTCACACTTGCGTACATTGAACTCGATTTGCCTTTGTTTTGCCGGCTTACTGTGTCTGTCTCTGTCCGTTTGGTTACCTCCATTTCCCAACTGCACTACAAGCGGACCGTCTAACTTAGTGCGATCTTCAAAATATGATGTACAGTGCTCCATTGCTCCATCCAAGTCAGTCATAAATACGGTGAACATTTGATGATCTAATACAGATATCTGGGGGACGGCGCTTGTCACATCTGACTCCGCTGCTAACGAGCGTGTCTTTTGTGGGTGTGTTAATATTTCTGAAGTGATGGTGGTCTGAGGCAGTCAATCCGGATTTGTGGGAGAAATGTGCTGTACAGGTTGGATTATGGACAAGTAAATTGAATTTGTCGGAGATGCAATGATGCACTGCAGCCAATGAAAGTACTTTTGTGAGCTTGGCATTGCAAGAGCCCGGATAGCTCAGTCAGTAGAGCATCAGACTTTTAATCTGAGGGTCCAGGGTTCAAGTCCCTGTTCGGGCGCTGCTTTTAAATCGCGATACTCAACTTTACATTCGCACTTTGATCATTTAACAAAGAAAATAACAACAGGAGCAGGCCATTTCATGCCTGGAGCCTTTCTGCCATTTAATTAAATCATCGATCGATATCCGTTTGCATTCCTTTGCTCCAGATCCCTTAATACCTTTGGTTAACAAACATCTCTCAATCTCAAGTTTAAAATTGACAATTGGCCCAGCTTTAATTACTGTCTGCGGAAGTGTGTTACAAATTTCTGTCACACAAACTTCTCTCCTGAAACGCTTGGATCTAATGTTGAGGCTATGGCCCCTTCTCCCAGATGGGTCAATCATCAGAAATAGCTTCTCGCTATCTACACTAGCATTTCCTCTTAATATCGTGAATACTTCAATCAAATCACCACTTAAGCTTCTAAATTCCAGGAAAAAAAACCGAATTTGTGCAATATCCCGTTGTAATTTGTCCCTTGGACTCTATGTCTCCTTCACTTTTTAAGCCTAATAATACATTCCCAAGCTGTGATGCCGAGAATTGAACACAGTACCGCAGCTGTGGCCTAACCAGTGCTTTGTATAGCTGTGGCATCATTTCACCCTCTTATATTGTAATCCTGCAGATATAAGTAGCACTTTTCAATTAGCTTTTTGATTCATTTCTGTACCTGTCCATGACCATTTAATGATATATGTACAGGGACACAAGTCTATTTGGATATCAACTGTTTCCAGCTTAACATTATAAGGAGTGTATTCTAAATACTCCTATAAAGATCGGTAGTGAATCACGTCA
Source organism: Somniosus microcephalus (assembly GCF_052327205.1). NCBI lineage: Eukaryota > Metazoa > Chordata > Chondrichthyes > Squaliformes > Somniosidae > Somniosus > Somniosus microcephalus. The sequence goes on from NW_028225183.1 coordinate 31,264,908, forward strand.
CACTTGCTAATATTTAAATCAATTTGCCAGAAAATTACACATTCACTTAATCTATGAATATCTGGTCAAATGTCTTGCTTCCATCTCAACTGATTTTCATGCCGCCTATCTTTTTTGTCATCCTCAAACTTGGATGTGTGGCTCTCAATCCCATCAAGTAAGTCGTTAATGAAATCGGTGATTAGTTGAGTTCCCAAAAGTGATCAATCAGAGACACCACTCGTCATAATCTGCCAATTAATGTACCTGATCATCATCTGCAAACTTTGTCTCCTGCCGTGCCACCAATTTCCTAACCAGGTTAATAATTTGCCTTCAATTACATGCGTTTCAAATTTAGCCCAATGTCCCATATGCGGGACTTTTTCAAATGTCTTTGCTCCATGTCTACAAGCAAATAATAATTTGTGAACTGGGACTCATAAACCTCTTTGCTCCTCAACAGTTAATAGCTTCCCATTATTTAGAAAATACTCAGAACTATCTTACTTTGTTCCAAAGTGGCTGGTGTCACACTTGCGTACATTGAACTCGATTTGCCTTTGTTTTGCCGGCTTACTGTGTCTGTCTCTGTCCGTTTGGTTACCTCCATTTCCCAACTGCACTAAAAGCGGACCGTCTAACTTAGTGCGATCTTCAAAATATGATGTACAGTGCTCCATTGCTCCATCCAAGTCAGTCATAAATACGGTGAACATTTGATGATCTAATACAGATATCTGGGGGACGGCACTTGTCACATCTGACTCCGCTGCTAACGAGCGTGTCTTTTGTGGGTGTGTTAATATTTCTGAAGTGATGGTGGTCTGAGGCAGTCAATCCGGATTTGTGGGAGAAATGTGCTGTACAGGTTGGATTATGGACAAGTAAATTGAATTTGTCGGAGATGCAATGATGCACTGCAGCCAATGAAAGTACTTTTGTGAGCTTGGCATTGCAAGAGCCCGGATAGCTCAGTCAGTAGAGCATCAGACTTTTAATCTGAGGGTCCAGGGTTCAAGTCCCTGTTCGGGCGCTGCTTTTAAATCGCGATACTCAACTTTACATTCGCACTTTGATCATTTAACAAAGAAAATAACAACAGGAGCAGGCCATTTCATGCCTGGAGCCTTTCTGCCATTTAATTAAATCATCGATCGATATTCCTTTGCTCCAGATCCCTTAATACCTTTGGTTAACAAACATCTCTCAATCTCAAGTTTAAAATTGACAATTGACCCAGTTTTAATTGTTATTTTCGGAAGTATGTTACAAATTTCTGTCACACAAACTTCTCTCCTGAAACGCTTGGATCTAATGTTGAGGCTATGGCCCCTTCTCCCAGATGTGTCAATCATCAGAACTAGCTTCTCGCTATCTACACTAGCATTTCCTCTTAATATCGTGAATACTTCAATCAAATCACCACTTAAGCTTCTAAGTTCCAGGAAAAAACCCCGAGTTTGTGCAATATCCCGTTGTAATTTGTCCCTTGGACTCTATGTCTCCTCTACTTTTTAAGCTAATAATACATTCCCAAGCTGTGATGCCGAGAATTGAACACAGTACTGCAGCTGTGGCCTAACCAGTGCTTTGCATAGCTGTGGCATTATTTCACCCTCTTATATTGTAATCCTACAGATATAAGTATCACTTTTCAATTAGCTTTTTGAATCTTTTCTGTACCTGTCCATGACCATTTAATGATATATGTACAGGGACACAAGTCTATTTGGATCTCAACTGTATCAATCTTAAAATTATAAGGAGTGTATTCTAAATGCTCCTATAAAGATTGATAGTGGATCACGTCACACTTGCTAATATTTAAATCAATTTGCCAGAAAATTGCACATTCACTTAATCTATGAATATCTGGTCAAATTTCTTGCTTCCATCTCAACTGATTATAATGCCGCCTATCTTTTTGTCATCCTCAAACTTGGATGTGTGGCTCTCAATCCCATCAAGTAAGTCGTTAATGAAATCGGTGATTAGTTGAGTTCCCAAAAGTGATCAATCAGAGACACCGCTCGTCATATTCTGCCAATTAATGTACCCGATCATCATCTGCAAACTTTGTCTCATGCCGTGCCACCAATTTCCTAACCAGGTTAATAATTTGCCTTCAATTACATGCGTTTCAAATTTAGCCCAATGTCCCATATGCGGGACTTTATCAAATGTATTTGCTCCATGTCGACAAGCTAATAATAATTTGTGAACTGGGACTCATAAACCTCTTTGCTCCTCAACAGTTAATATTTTCCCATTATTTAGAAAATACTCAGAGCTATCTTACTTGGTTCCAAAGTGGCTAGTGTCACACTTGCGCACATTGAACTCGATTTGCCTTTGTTTTGCCGGCTTACTGTGTCTGTCTCTGTCCACTTGGTTACCTCCATTTCCCAACTGCACTGCGAGCGGACCGTCTAACTTAGTGCGATCTTCAAAATATGATCTACATTGCTCCATCCAAGTCAGTCATAAATACGGTGAACAGTTGATGATCTAATACAGATATCTGGGGGACAGTGCTTGTCACATCTGACTCCGCTGCTAACGAGCGTGTCTTTTGTGGGTGGGTTAATGTTTCTGAAGTGATGGCGGTCTGAGGCAGTCAATCTGGATTTGTGGGAGAAATGTGCTGTACAGGTTGGATTATGGACAAGTAAATTGAATTTGTCGGAGATGCAATGATGCACTGCAGCCAATGAATGTACTTTTGTGAGTTTAGAATCGCAAAAGCCCGGATAGCTCAGTCAGTAGAACATCAGACTTTTAATCTGAGGATCTCAGGGTTCAAGTCCATGGTCTGGTGCTGCTTTTAAATCGCGATACTCAACTCTACATTCGCACTTTGATCATTTAACAAAGAAAATAACAACAGGGGCAGGGCATTCCATGCCTGGAGCCTTTCTGCCATTTAATTAAATCATCGATCGATACCCGTTTGTATTCCTTTGCTCCAGATCCTTTAACTGACATCTCTCAATCTCAAGTTTAAAATTGACAATTGGCCCAGCTTTAATTGTTGTTTCCGGAAGTGTGTTACAAATTTCTGTCACTCAAACTTCTCTCCTGAAACGCTTGGATCTAATGTTGAGGCTGTGGCCCCTTCTCCCAGCTGGGTCAATCCTCCGAAATAGCTTCTCGCTATCTGCACTGGCATTTCCTCTTAATATCGTGAATACTTCAATCAAATCACCACTTAAGCTTCTAAATTCCAGGAAAAAAACCCGAGTTTGTGCAATATCCCGTTGTAATTTGTCCCTTGGACTCTATGTCTCCTTCACTTTTTAAGCCTAATAATACATTCCCAAGCTGTGATGCCAAGAATTGAACACAGTACCGCAGCTGTGGCCTAACCAGTGCTTTGTATAGCTGTGGCATCATTTCACCCTCTTATATTGTAATCCTACAGATATAAGTATCACTTTTCAATTAGCTTTTTGATTCATTTCTGTACCTGTCCATGACCATTTAATGATATATGTACAGGGACACAAGTCTATTTGGATATCAACTGTTTCCAGCTTAACATTATAAGGAGTGTATTCTAAATACTCCTATAAAGATCGGTAGTGAATCACGTCACACTTGCTAATATTTAAATAAATTTGCCAGAAAATTACACATTCACTTAATCTATGAATGTCTGGTCAAATGTCTTGCTTCCATCTCAACTGATTTTCATGCCGCCTATCTTTTTTGTCATCCTCAAACTTGGATGTGTGGCTCTCAATCCCATCAAGTAAGTCGTTAATGAAATCGGTGATTAGTTGAGTTCCCAAAAGTGATCAATCAGAGACACCACTCGTCATATTCTGCCATTTAATGTACCTGATCATCATCTGTAAACTTTGTCACCTGTCGTGCCACCAATTTCCTAACGAGGTCAATAATTTGCCTTCAATTACATGCGTTTCAAATTTAGCCCAATGTCCCATCTGCGGGACTTTATCAAATGTCTTTTGCTCCATGTCAACAAGCTAATAATAATTTGTGAACTGGGACTCATAAACCTCATTGCTCCTCAAAAGTTAATAGCTTCCCATTATTTAGAAAATAATCAGAACTATCTTACTTTGTTCCAAAGTGGATGGTGTCACACTTGCTTGCAGTAAACTCGATTTGCCTTTGTTTAGCCGGCTTACTGTGTCTGTCTCTGTCCATTTGGTTTCCTCCATTTCCCAACTGCACTACGAGCGGACCGTCTAACTTAGTGCGATCTTCAAAATACGATCTACAGTGCTGCATTGCTCCACCCAGGTCAATCATAAATACGGTGAACAGTTGATGATCTAATACAGATATCTGAGGGACGGCACTTGTCACATCTGACGCCGCTGCTAACGAGCATGTCTTTTGTGGGTGGGTTAATATTTCTCAAGTGATGGTGTTCTGAGGCAGTCAGTCTGGATTTGTGGCAGAAATGTGCTGTGCAGGCTGGATTATAGACAAGTAAATTGAATTTGTCGGAGATGCAATGATGCACTGCAGCCAATGAAAGTATTTTTTGATCTTTGAATTGCAAGAGACCGGATAGCTCAGTCGGTAGAGCTTCAGACTTTTAATCTGAGGGTCCAGTATTCAAGTCCCTGTTCGGGTGCTGCTTTCAGATCGCGATATTGAATTTTACAGTCGTGCTTTGATCCTATAACAACAGGAGCAGGCCCTTTACTGCCTGGAGCATTTCTGCCATTTAATTAAATCATCGATCGTCATCCGTTTGCATTCCTTTGCTCCAAATCCCTTAATACCTTTGGTTAACAAACATCTCTCAATCTCAAGTTTAAAATTGACAATTGGCCCAGCTTTAATTGCTGTTTGCGGAAGTGTGTTACAAATTTCTGTAACGCAAACTTCTCTCCTGAAAGGCTTGGATCTAACGTTGAGGCTATGGCCCCTACTCCCAGATGGGTCAATCATCAGAAATAGCTTCTCGCTATCTGCACCAGCATTTCCACTTTATATCGTGAATACTTCAATCAAATCACCACTTAAGCTTCTAAATTCCAGGGAAAAAAACCCGAGTTTGTGCAATATCCCGTTGTAATTTGCCCCTTGGACTCTATGTCTCCTTCTGGTAAATCTACGCTTCACTTTTTAAGCCTAATACTACATTCCTAAGCTGTGATGCCAAGAATTGAACACAGTACCGCAGCTGTGGTCTAACCAGTGCTTTATATCGCTGTGGCATCATTTCACCCTCTTATATTGTAATCCTACAGATATAAGTATCACTTTTCAATTAGCTTTTTGTATCTTTTCTGCAATGCATTAGTACATTGAGATGGTATATCACTTTGCAATGTAATAGACATTTGCAGTGCAAAAGCACTTTATACTGGAATATCACTTTCTAATATAATATTGCTTTGCAGTGCAATAGAACATTGCAATGGAATATCATTTTGCAATATACAATCATTAGTAATGCAATACGACATTACAATGGAATACCCCTTTAAAATATCGTAGTCATTTGCAATGCAATAGAACATTGCAATGGAATATCGCTTTGTCTTTGTGGTGATTATTCTTTATGTTTAGTAAGAAGTATTGTGATTGCTTGTTTGTTTCCTGCCTTGGGATATATGCTGTAATCTCATTGGTAGTTGATGTCATGTGATTTGTGGTGGCCATCTTAAATTCAGTTCTTTCCAGCCTTTAGTTGGGTCTGGGTGTTGAAGATGTGCTACCGGATTTTTAAGTTAATAAAGCCTAGATTAGAAAGGCAAATCTATTCTTTATTTCAATTTATTAACTTTATGTCAGAATGGAGCGATATCTTCAAACAGAACGATTCAATGCTGACCCTAATTCGGCAGGAGTGGATGATAAATGGAAACATTGGTATTGTACATTTAAAAACTTTTTGGGCGTGTTGGATCAAGAGTCTCTAAATAAGCTGAATATGCTGATCAACTACATTGCTCCGGATGTGTATAAGTATATTTTGGGCTGTAAAACTTACGAAGTGGCTATTTCTACATTGGAAAAGATTTTTGTTAAACCAAAGAATGAGGTATTTGCACGTCACCTTCTATCTGCCCGTAGACAGCAGGTGGGAGAATCTTTGGATACTTATTTACAAGCACTTCGGTGCCTTAGTGTTAACTGTAATTATAAGGCTGTGACGGCTGAAAATATAAGGAAGAATCGGTACGGGATGCTTTTTTTATTGGATTACTGTCTAGATCAATTCATCAGCGGTTGTTAGAAAATAAGACTTTTGATCTTAAGAGTGCTTTTGAGCAAGCTTCTACATTGGATGTGGCTCAGAGAAGTTCGGATTCTTTTGCTCTTTTTAATCAGCCTGTGACTGTGGTTTCGGCAGTTCCGGATGAAAAGGAATTATGTGAACTTAATAGGAGTGGTTTACTAGATTCTGAAACAGTTTCTACTTCAGCGGCTGTTGCCTCTAGGATTCAGAAGTGTTATTTTTGTGGGAACGTCCGGCACCCTCGTCTGAATTGTCCTGCTCGGGAGGCTGTGTGTAGTAAATGCAGCAAGAGAGGTCATTACGCACGTGTGTGTAAATCATCAGGTTCAATTACCTCCTCTGTGACTATTCAGCCTTTAGATAGGGCGTTTATTGCATCAATTTCTGCTGCATTTGCTCATGGCATAAACAAAGCTATAGTTACGGTCCAAGTTAATGGTTTGGAAGTGAAGGCCCTTATAGATACGGGCAGTACTGAGAGTTTTATAAGTCTTCAGTTTGCAAAGAAGAAGCATTTGAAAATTTCGCCTGTTTCCTATCAGGTGTGTATGGCTCAGACGACTCTCACTTCACAAGTAGCTGGTTGTTGCCTTGTGAAATTGATTCTTCTAGGTAATACGTATACTGATGTACGCCTATCTGTTTTGCCTAATCTCTGTGCAGATATTTTGATTGGTCATGATGTGCTTCAGTTATACGAGAGTCTCAGTCTTTCATTTGGAGGGACTAAGCCACCTTTATCTATTTGTGGATTAACCTCTTTATCCATTTCTCCATTATCACTTTTTTCCAATTTGATGCCGGATTGTAAGCCAATTGCTACCAAGTCAAGAAGGTATAGCAGTCAGGATAGATAATTTATTAATTCTGAAGTTCAACGTCTCTTATTGGAAGGAATCATTGAACCTAGTTGTTCGCCTTGGCGGGCACAGGTAGTTGTCACGACTAACGAGAGACATAAGAAACGAATGGTGATAGACTATTCCCAAACTATTAATAGGTATACTCAATTAGATGCGTACCCTTTGCCTAAGATTGATGAGCTTATCAATAAAGTATCACAGTATAAGGTTTTTAGCACTATTGACCTAAAGAGTGCTTATCATCAGATTCCTATTGTTAAGAAGGATCAACCATATCCGGCCTTTGAGGCTGGTGGAAAGCTGTATCAGTTTTGCCGAATACCATTTGGTGTTACTAATGGTGTTGCTTGTTTTCAACGGGCAATGGATGCTTTTATAAGTGATAACTCTCTCTCTGACACCTTTTCATATTTAGATGACATCACGGTGTGTGGCAACTGAAGGGTGGAGCATGATTCTAATTTAGAAAGATTCCTTCAAGCTGCGGAAAAAGTTGGTTTAACTTTCAATAAAGAGAAGTGTACCTTTTCGACCACTGAGGTAAATCTACTGGGGTACATTATCTCAGGAAACAAGATTAAACCAGACCCAGAACGTCTGCGACCATTGATTGATTTACCTTGTCCTACTAATTCTAAGGCTTTGCAACGAGTTGTTGGACTGTTTTCTTACTATTCTAATTGGATTGCAAATTTTTCACAGAAGATCCAGCCTCTTATTCGGGTGACGACATATCCTCTATCATGGGAGGCCAGGACGTGTTTTGATAATTTTAAAAAGGATATCCTTGGAGCAGTTGTGCATTCTATTGATGAGCAGGTTCCTTTTGTGATTGAGACAGACGGTTCTGATTTTGCAATTGGGGCTACTCTGAGATGCGCTATCAATTACTCATAAAAGACTGAGAGTTAAGAGAGTAACTAAAGGCTTTTATTAACAAAAGAATGAAGGTCTGCCTCGAGTGGTCGACCGGTCCAGAATACAAAGGGCTGGGGAGCAGTCAGCTTTATACTAGGACTTGTGGGAGGACTCAGCCGAGGCATGTCCAGGCATGTACACAGTGGAATACAAACAGTGGTTTACCACATTCACCCCTTGTTTAAAATTGAGTCCGGCGGGGTGAAGTGTATTAAAAGTTAGTGTATTGGAGTCTCTCCAGAGGTCTTTTCTGCTGCTGTGATCGGCGTGGCGACGGCAGGGGTAGTGGAGCTTCCGGCGTCGAGTCCTGCGTAGGCTGTGGCACCGGCGTGTCGTCCTCGTAGATGTCAAGCGGGTCGCGGGGCCCAGGCCTGCCATCTGCTGGGGCTGGATATCGGATCGTGGGGGGGGTGGTAGTGAGTAGTGGGTTACTGCTGCCCCCGAGGGTGCAAGGTCTCTTATGGAGACTTGGTCCTCCCGCCCGTCCGGGTATGCAATGTAAGCATACTGGGGGTTGGCGTGGAGGAGCTCGACCCTCTCGACCAGGGGTTCCGTTTTATGGGTCCTCACGTGTCTTCTCAGTAGGACCGGCCCTGGGGACGTCAGCCACGGCGGTAGCGATGTCCCCGATGTGGACTTCCTTGGGAAGACAAACATTTTCTCATGAGGGGTGGCGTTAGTGGCAGTGCAGAGCAGTGACCGAATAGAGTGGAGCGCATCGGGGAGCACATCCTGCCAGCGGGAGGTTGGAAGGCCCCTAGACTTTAAGGCTAGCAGGGCGGCCTTCCAAACTGTCGCATTTTCTCTTTCCACCTGTCCGTTCCCCCGGGGGTTGTAACTGGTGGTCCTGCTTGTGGCAATACCCCTAGTTAGCAGGAACTGACGGAGTTTGTCGCTCAGAAACGATGAGCCCCGGTCGCTATGGATATAGCTGGGGAAACCGAACAGGGTGAAGAGGTCGTTCAGACATTTAATGACCGTGGCACTGGTCATGTCCGGGCAGGGGATGGCGAACGGGAAACGGGAGTACTCATCAATAATATTGAGGAAGTATACATTGCGGTCGGAGGAGGGGAGAGGCCCTTTAAAATCAACACTCAGGCGCTCGAAGGGGCGAGTGGCTTTTATCAGGTGGGCCCTGTCTGGTCTATAAAAGTGCGGTTTGCACTCAGCGCAGACTTGGCAGTTCCTGGTCATGGTCCTGACCTCCTCAATAGAGTAAGGCAGGTTGCGGGCCTTGATGAAGTGGAAGAACCTGGTGACCCCCGGGTGGCAGAGGTCATTGTGAAGGGCCCGCAGTCTATCGATCTGCGTGCTGGCGCAGGTGCCATGCGATAGCGCATCCGGGGGTTCATTGAGCTTCCCGGGCCGGTACAAGATCTCGTAATTGTAGGTGGAAAGTTCGATTCTCCACCTCAAGATCTTGTCATTTTTGATTTTGCCCCTCTGCTTGTTGTTAAACATGAAAGCAACTGAACGCTGGTCAGTGAGCAGGGTAAATCGTTTCCCGGCCAGGTAGTGCCTCCAATGATGCATAGCCTCCACAATCGCCTGGGCCTCCTTCTCAACAGCGGAGTGTCTGGTTGCCGGGCCTTGGAGTGTTCGTGAAAAGAAGGCCATGGGTCTCCCCGCCTGATTGAGGGTAGCTGCCAGGGCAAAGTCGGATGCGTCGCTTTCCACCTGGAAGGGGATGGATTCATCCACTGCGTGCATGGTGGCTTTGGCAATGTCCTCCTTGATATGGTGGAAGGCTAAGCGGGCCTCTGCCATCAAGGGAAAAGAGGTGGACTTGATCAGCGGACGGGCCTTGTCCGCATAGTAGGGGACCCACTGGGCGTAATAGGAGAAAAACCCTAGGCACCTCTTCAGGGCCTTGAGGCAGTGGGGCAGTGGGAGTTTCATAAGGGGACGCATCCGATCGGGGTCGGGTAATGACTCCGTGTTCCACAACACAGCCAAGGATGGCGAGGCGGTTTGTGCGGAATATGCACTTCTCCTTGTTATATGTCAGGTTCAGGAGTTGGGCGGTGTGGAGGAATTTTTCGAGGTTTGCGTCATGGTCCTGCAAGTCACGGCCGCAGATGGTCACATTGTCCAGATATGGGAAAGTGGCCTGCAACGCATTTTGATCTACCATCCGGTCCATCTCCCTTTTGAAGACAGAGACCCCGTTGGTGACGCCAAAGGGAACCCTAAGGAAGTGATAGAGGCGGCCGTTTGCCTCAAAGGCAATATACTGGCGGTCCTCAGGGCGGATAGGGAGCTGGTGGTAAGCTGATTTCAGGTCAATGGTCGAGAAGACGTGGTACTGCGCGATCTGGTTGACCATATCAGCTATGCGGGGGAGTGGATAGGCGTCCAGCAGGGTGTAGCGATTTATTGTCTGGCTGTCGTCGATGACCAGGCGCTGCTTCTCGCCGGTCTTAACGACCATGACCTGGGCTCGCCAGGGGCTGGTGCTGCCCTCAATAATCCCTTCCTTCAGGAGCTGCTCCACTTCGGTTTTAATGAAAACCCTGTCCCCGGCACTGTATCGCCTGCTCTTTGTGGCGATGGGCTTACAGTCGGGGGTGAGGTTAGCAAACAGTGGGGGAGGGGGGTGACTCTGAGTGTGGAGAGGTTGCACCTGGTGCGCTGCGGGCAATTTGGAAGCTGCTGGCTGCGGACTGTGAGTGGGGGTAGGGGTCCACCGTACGCCATCGTAACACTTTTAAGGTGGCACTGAAAGTCTAACCCCAGCAGGACAGCAGCGCAGAGGTCGGGCAGGACCAGAAGTTTAAAATGATCGTACACAGTCCCGTCTACTATGAGTGTCACCATGCAGTAGCCACCGATGTCCACCGACTGGGACTCCGAGGCCATAGAAATCCGCTGGTGCGCAGGCAGGACTGGGAGAGAGCAACGCCGCACCGTGTCGGGGTGGATGAAGCTCTCCGTGCTCCCAGAGTCAAAAAGGCAGATTGTATCGTGACCATTCACCTTAATGTCCATTGTGGAACTGGCCAGCTGGTGCGGTCTCGCTTGGTCCAGTGTAATGGATGCCAGCGTAGGGGTCGGTGTATCAGATGAGGCGGTGTTGGGGGCCTGCTGCATTCCGGCTGTCATCCAAGATGGCGGTGTCCATGATCCCCATGTGGCTGGAGGCGTCCAAAATGGCTGCTGTACTGGTGGTTCACACATGGCCGGGGAGTCCCAAGATGGCGGCCCGCATGGCCCACACGTGGTGTTGCTGGGGTTCGGGGTGGCTTTCGCCCTGCAGATGCTAGCGTAGTGTCCCTTCTTCCCGCAGCCCGAGCAGATCGCGTTTTTCGCCGGGCAGCGCTCTCTGGGGTGTTTTGCTGGGGTAGGCTGCATCCAATGATAGTGCGAGTTCAGAGGCCTTGTTGAGGTCGAGGTCACTCTGCTCCAACAGTCGCTGTCGGGTGTAATTGGATCTGTGGCCCGCTACAAAAGCATCCCGGATAAGTTCCTCTGTGTACACGGCGGCATTTACATCCTTACAACCACAGGCCCTGCCAAGCACAGACAGTGCCTGAAGGTATTCCACGGTCGATTCCCCAGGTTGCTGTTTACGACTCCCCAGAAGGTGCCTGGCGTACACTTCGTTCACTGGGCGCGTGTACTGGTCTTTGAGGAGCTTGATAGCGTCTGCGTACGAGGTCGCATCTTGGATGACCGAGTACACTCGGTGGTTCACTTTGGAGGTCAGGACATCCAGTTTGTCCTCGTCCAATTTGATTGCTGCGGAGGCGGTCAGGAATTTTTCGAAACACTTAAGCCAGTGAGCAAACTTGGTGGATGAGTCCGCCTCCCGGTGATCTAAGTCCAGGCATGCTGGTGTGAGGATCTTCTCCATTATAAAAATTTTGTTAATTAAATTGATGCGCTATCAATTACTCATAAAAGACTGAGAGTTAAGAGAGTAACTAAAGGCTATTATTAACAAAAGAATGAAGGTCTGCCTCGAGTGGTCGACCGGTCCAGAATACAAAGGGCTGGGGAGCAGTCACCTTTATATTAGGACTTGTGGGAGGAGTGAGCCGCGGCATGTCCAGGCATGTACACAGTGGAATACAAACAGTGGTTTACCACACTCTGAACCAAAATGGAAGACCTGTGGCCTTTTTCTAACGTACCTTGAACAATAGTGAAAAAAGGCATTCTTCATTGGAGAAAGAGGCGTATGCAATAGTAGAAGCACTGCGTAAATGGAGACATTATTTATCGGTGCGACATTTTACGTTGGTAACTGATCAAAAGTCTGTGTCCTTTATGTTTGATGTCAAACATTTTGGAAAGATTAAGAATGATAAAATAATGAGGTGGAGGATTGAGTTGGCATGTTACCATTTTGATATAGTTTATCGTCTGGGGAAGGATAATGTTGCTGCTGATGCGCTGTCGAGGGCTTATTGTTCTGTGATTCACGGAGATACGCTTATTAATCTTCACAATGCCTTATGCCATCCTGGGGTTACGAGGATGATACACTTCGTACGCAGTAAGAATTTGCCCTTTTCAGTTGAAGACGTCAAGCGGATGACTTCATCATGTTCTATCTGTGCTCAGTGTAAACCGAATTTCTTTCGGCCTCAACAAGCTCATCTTATAAAGGCTACTTCTCCTTTTGAACGTTTGAGCGTCGATTTCAAGGGGCCTCTTCCTTCAACTGCTCAAAACCGATATATATTTACTGTTGTGGATGAGTTTTCAAGGTTCCCTTTTGCTTTTCCTTGCGCAGATGTATCAGCTGCTACAGTTATCAAATGTCTGACTCAACTTTTTGTCATCTTTGGGATGCTTGCGTATATCCATTCGGATCAGTGAAGTTCTTTTATGTCTTCCCAGTTGAAGGAATTCCTCCAGAGTCGGGGAATTTCTACTAGCAGAACTACCCCGTATAATCCCCAGGGTAATGGACAGTGCGAATGATACAATGGGGTGATCTGGAAGGCAGTTATGTTGGCTTTGACATCCCGGAACCTTAAGAATACACAGTGGGAAATGGTACTGCCTGACGCCCTGCATTCCATTAGATCATTGCTTTCAATGGCTACTAATGTGACCCCCCATGAAAGGCTCTTTAACTATCCGCAGAGATCTACTACAGGATATTCGGTACCTTCATGGCTTACTATGCAGGGACCTGTGCTGCTTCGATGCCATGTTAGATTGTCAAAATATGATCCTTTAGTGGAGGAGGTGGAGCTGTTGGAGGCAAATTCCCAATATGCTCATATTCGATTCCAAGATGGGAAAGAAAGTACCGTTTCAATTGAAGACTTGGCTCCTTGTGGTGGCCAGCCCTCTTCTGAGGATATTAACAATAGTCATGATTCAGATAATGTGGATGCTGTTACAGATACTACGAATATTTCCAATGCGACTGCAGATAATTATACTTCTATTAGTCAGCCCTCGATGGATGTTCATGACCGTCCCAGTTTACCTCCTGATGGGATTTCTAATCCGGAAACCGTTGAAAATCGGGATATGGATAGCCTTCCTGCAGGAGATACTTCTGTGTCTCCTGGTGTGGGAGGGCAAGGAATTTCACCAAGGTTAAGAAGGTCGACACGAACAAGATATCCGGTCGACCAATTGAAAATGGACTTTTAAATTGATAGTAATGTTTTAAAATTGTTGAAATATTATATTATATTGTTTTAGTTGAGAGATACTTAATACTTATGTGCAATGTTATTATTTGTTGTTGCTCACTTAGTATTGTGTCATGTTGAATAGTTTTATTTTGTCTGTGCATAGTTTTAGTTGTAAATAATTAATTATAAATTGTAAAGGTTATTTAGGTTGGAGTATTTTTTAAAAGGAGTGGTGAATGTGATGATTATTCTTTATGTTTAGTAAGAAGTATTGTGATTGGTTGTTTGCTTCCTGCCTTGAGATATATGCTGTAATCTCATTGGTAGTTGATGTCATGTGATTTGTGGTGGCCATCTTAAATTCAGTTCTTTCCAGCCTTTAGTTGGGACTGGGTGTTGAAGATGTGCTACCGGATTTTTAAGTTAATAAAGCCTAGATTAGAAAGGCAAATCTATTCTTTATTTCAGCCATAGAATCATTATTTGCAACGCAATAGCACATTGCAATGGAATATCACTTTGCAATATAAAAGTCATTTGCAGTGGTACAGAACATTGCAATGGAATATCATTTTGCAATATGACGGTCATTCGCAATGCAATAGGACATTACAATGGAATAACACTTAACAATATCGTAGTCATTTGCAATGCAATAGAACATTGCAATGGAATATCATTTTGCAATATAATAGTGCTTTGTAGTGGAAACTTCCTTTGCAATGGAAGCAGGCTTTGCATTACAATAGTCATTTGCAATGAAATTGCACTTTGCAATGGAATATTCCTTCGTAATATATTATTCATTTGAGGTGCAATAGCAGAAAGCAATGTAATATCACCTTGCAATATAATGGTCGCTTGCAATGCAACAGAACATTGCAATGAAACATCATTTTGAATATTATTGTCATTTGCGATGCAACAGAACAATGCAATTGAATATCCCTTGGCAATATAATAGTGTTTTGGAGTGGAGTCTGCCTTTGCAATGGAATCTGACTTTGCTCTATGTTCGTCACATAACAATCACGTAATCCTTTGCAATGCAGCAAGACATTACAATGGAACATCAATTTTATTGTAATAGACATTTGCAATGCAATAGAACATAGAGATGGAAATTAACTTTGCAATATGATAGACATTTGCAATGCAATAGCACATTGCACTGGCATATCACTTTGCAATATAATTGTAATTTGCCATGCAACAGAACCTTGTAATGGAATCTCATTTTACAATACAACAATCATTAGGAATGCAGTAGGTTATTACAATGGAATACCACTCAAAAATATTGTAGTCATTTGCAATGCAATAGAACATTGCAATGGAATATCGCTTTGCAATAAAATCATCATTTGCGATGCAACAGCACTTTGCAATGGAATATAATAGTCATTTGCCGTGCAATGGAACATTGCAATGGAAAATCATTTTGCAATATAACAGTCATTAGCAATGAAATAGCACATTACAATGGAACACCACTTAACAATATCGTAGTCATTTGTAATGCAATAGAACATTGAAATGGATAATCAATTTACTATAACTGTCATTATCAATGCAACAGGACATTAGAATGGACTATCATTTTGCAATATAACAATCATTTGCAATGAAATAGGACATTACAATGGAACACCACTTGTAGTGTCCGAGTATCAATAATACACGGACTGCAGGAGAACAATGAAACAGGTATTTACTGAACAGAGGGTAAACTTAAGACTGAAGTACAGAAGCCTGCTATGGCTTTTTATACAGGTGTGGTCACTGCCGGTATTGCAGTATAAATCAGTTCTTCTCTTAAAGGTACATACACAACACCACATAAAAATATCGTAGTCATTTGTAATGCAATATTTCATTGCGATAGTTTATCACTTTGCAATACACTAGTCATTTTCAATGCAGTAGTACATTGCAATGGACTATTATTTTGCAATATAACAATCATTTGCAATGCAATAGGACATTACAATGGAATACCATTTAACAAAATGATAGTCATTTGCAATGCAATAGCACATTGCAATGGAATATCAGTTAGCAATATAATTTTCATTTGAAATGCAATAGCACATTGCAATGGAATATCATTTTGGAAAATAAAGTCATTGGCAAGCAGTAGAACATTGCAATGGAAAATCCCGTTATAAAATAATAATCATTTGCAATGCAATAGCACATTGTAATGGAATATCACTTTGCAATATAATCCTAATTTGCAAGGCAATAGATTATTAGGACGGAATATATATTTGCTACATAAAAGTCATTTGCAATGCAATACCACGTTACAATGGAATATCATTTTCAAATCAAATCAAATCAAAATCAAATCAACTTTTATTGTCATTTTATTGTCATTGTTAGTGCACAAGTGCAGTACAACGAAATGTAGGCTTGCAGCTCCCGAGAGTCCTGAGAGTATCCCCAGTATATAATAGTCATTTGCAATGCAGTAGAACCTTGGAATGAAATATCACACTGTAATATAAGAATCATTAGCAATGCAATAGGACAGCAAAGTGGCATAGTGGTTAGCCCTGTTGCCTCACAGCGCCAGGGACGCGGGTTCGAATCCTGCCTCGGGTGACTGTCTGTGTGAAGTTTGCACATTCTCCCCATGTTTGTGTGGGGTTTCTCCGGGTGCTCCGGTTTCTTCCCACAGTCCAAAGATGTGTGGATTAGGTTGATTGGCCATGATAAATTGACCATTAGTGTTAGGGAGATTAAAATATACGGGGATATGTGTTGGTGTAGGGGTTACGGGAATCGGGTGGGATATGGCTTGATGGGCCGAAATGGCCTCTATTTGCATTGTGGGGTTTCTGTGATTACAATGCAATACCATTTTAAGATATCGTAATCATTTGCAATGCAATAGCACGTTGCAATGGAATTTCATTTTGCAATACAATAGTCATTTGCAATGCAAAAAATATTGGAATGGAATATCTGTTGGCAATATCATAGTCATCTGCAATGCAATAGCACATTGTAATGGATTATCGCTACACAATATGATCATCATTTGCAATGCAATAGCACATTGCAATGGAATATCGCTTTGCAATATAACCGTCATATGCAATGCAATAGAATATTGCAATGGAATACCACTTAGCAATATAATTGTCATTTGAAAAGCAATAGAACGTTGAAATGGAATTTCATTTTGGAATATAATAGTCTATTTCAATGCAATAGAATATTGCAATGGAAATTCCCGTTATAATGTAATAGTCATTTGCAATGCAATATCACATTGTAATGTAATATCGCTTTGCAGTATAACCCCCATTTGCAATGCAATAGCACATTGTAATGGAATATCACTTTGCAATATAATCATAAGTTGCAATGCAATAGAATATTAGGATGTAATATATCTTTGCTGTATATTGAGTTCTTTGCAGCCGAGAGCGAGAGTCCCGAAGGCTGTGTTGAATGCCCGGTGCCAGGGTTAAGGACATCTCCTCTGGACTAGAGAGAAACTTTGAGTGGGAGGGGGAGGATCCAGTTGTCGTGGTCCATGTTGATACCAACGACATAGATAGGAAAAGGAAGGAGGTTCTGCTGAGGGAGCTTCAGCAGCTAGGGGCCAAATTAAAAAGCAGAACCACAAGGGTAATAATCTCTTATTACCTGAGCCACGAGCGAATTTGGCTAGGACAAATAAAATTAGAGATTTAAATGCGTGGCTCAAAGACTGGTGTGGGAGAAATGGGTTTTGCTTCCTGGGACACTGGCACTAGTACTGGGGCAGGAGGGAACTGTTCCATTGGGATGGGCT
This sequence comes from Somniosus microcephalus, assembly GCF_052327205.1. Taxonomy (NCBI): domain Eukaryota; kingdom Metazoa; phylum Chordata; class Chondrichthyes; order Squaliformes; family Somniosidae; genus Somniosus; species Somniosus microcephalus. Next base: position 31,282,308 of record NW_028225183.1, read on the forward strand.
TCACTTGGCCAGTGCTGGGACTAGAGTCCTGGCGGATCATATAACTACGGCTGTAGAGAGGGCTTTAAACTAACTAGTGGGGGGGAGGTTCCGAGAGAGCAAATAATAAAAATGACAACAGAGAAGGTCATAGACTTAGGTAGTAGTGGGGAAATTAAAAACCAGAGCGTGTCAGGAAGGGGCAGAAGGTATGGAGTAAAAGTTAAGGTAATAAAAAGGGCAAAAGCAGGAAGTCACAAAACATATTTGAAAGTTCTCTATCTGAATGCACGTAGCATTCATAACAAAATAGACGAGTTAATGGCACAAATAACTACATATGGGTATGATCTTGTGGCCATTACAGAAAAATGGCTGCAGGTGACAATGCCTGGGAACTAAACATACCAGGTTATTTAACGATCAGGAAGGACAGGCAGGAAGGGAGGGGAGGTGGGGTGGCTATGTTAATAAAGGAAGGAATCACTGTAATACACAGAAATGATATTGGGTCAAAAGATCAGGATAATGAAACAGTTTGGGTGGAGGTAAGGAATAATAAGGGAAAAAAAACACTAGTGGGCATAGTCTATAGGCCTTCGAACATTTGCAACTCTGTTGGACGGAGTATCAATCAGGAAATAGTTGAGGCTTGTAATAGGGGAGCATTTATAATTATGGGGTATTTTAACTACCATATTAATTGGACAAATCAAATTGGGCAGGGCTGCCTTGAGGATGAGTTCATTGAGTGTATTAGGGATGGGTTTCTTGAGCAGTATGTAACTGAACCGACCAGGGGGCAGGCAACCTTAGATCTGGTCCTGTGTAACGAGACAGGATTAAATAAAAATGTCCTAGTAAAGGATCCCCTTGGAATGAGTGACCATAACATGGTTGAATTCCATATTCAATTAGAGGGTGAAAAGGATGGATCTCAAACAAGCGTGCTAAGCTTGAATAAAGGAGATTATGAAGGTATGAGAGCGGAGTTGAGTCGAGTGGATTGGGAAAATAGATTAAAGGGTAAGACGATACATGATCAGTGGTGTACATTTAAGGAGTTATTTTACAACTTCCAAAAAATATATATTCCACTGAGAAGAAAAGGGAGTAAAAGAAAAGACAGCCATCCGTGGCTAAGTAAAGAAATTAAGGATAGTATTCGACTAAAAACAAGGGCATATAAGGTAGCCAAATCTAGTGGGAGGATAGAGGATTGGGAAAACTTTAAAAGACAGCAAGAAATAACAAAAAGATGGATTAAGAAAGGGAATATAGATAATGAAAGTAAATTAGCAAAAAATATAATAACAGATAGTAAGAGCTTTTATAGTTATATAAAAAGAAAAAGGGTGGCTAAAGTAAATGTTGGTCCCTTAGAGGATGAGACCGGGAAATTAATGGTGGGAAATATGGAGATGGCAAAAACACTGAATGAATATTTTATATCAGTGTTTACAGTAGAAGACACTAAGAATATCCCAACACTGGACAAACAGGGGGCTACAGGGGGGGAGGAGCTAAACACGATCAAAATCACTAAGGAAGTGGTACTCGGTAAAATAATGGGACTCAAGGCGGATAAATCACCTGGACCTGATGGCTTACATCCTAGGCTCTTGAGGGAAGTGGCAGTAGGGATTGTGGATGCATTGGTAATAATTTTCCAAAACTCCCTGGACTCGGCAAAGGTCCCGGCAGACTGGAAAACTGCTAATGTAACACCCTTATTTAAAAAGGGCAGTAGACAGAAGGCTGGAATTTATAGACCGGTTAGTCTAACATTTGTGGTAGGTAAAATTTTGGAGTCCATTATTAAGGAGACAGTAACAGGACATTTGGATAATCATAATTTAATTGGACAAAGTCAGCATGGCTTTACGAAGGGGAAGTCATGTTTGACAAATTTGCTGGAGTTCTTTGAGGAAGTAACGTATAGGGTGGATAAAGGGGAACCAGTGGACGTAGTGTATTTAGTCTTCCAAAAGGCATTTGACAAGGTGCCACACAAAAGATTATTGCTTAAGATAAAAAATCACGGGATTGGGGGTAATATTCTGGCATGGATAGAGGATTGGCTATCTAACAGAAGGCAGAGAGTTGGGATAAATGGTTCATTCTCAGACTGGCAATCAGTAACTAGTGGTGTTCTGCAGGGGCCAGTGCTGGGTCCCCAACTCTTTACAATCTATATTAACGATTTGGAGGAGGGGACCGAGTGTAACATATAAAATTTGCAGATGATGCTAAGATGGGAGTGAAAGTAGTGAGTGAGGAGGACATTAAAAACCTGCAAGGGGACATCGGCAGGCTAAGTAAGTGGGCAGAGATTTGGCAGATGGAATACAATGCTGGAAAGTGTGAGGTTTTGCACTTTGGCAGGAAAAATCGTAGAGCAAGTTATTATCTTAATGGCAAGAAACTGAAAGTACTGAAGTACAAAGGGATCTGGGGGTCCTGGTGCACGAAACTCAAAAGGTTAGTATGCAGGTACAGCAAGTGATTAAGAAGGCCAATGGAATGTTGGCTTTCATTGCTAGGGGGATAGAATATAAAAATAGGGAGGTATTGCTTCAGTTGTACAAGGTATTGGTGAGACCGCACCTGGAATACTGCGTACAGTTTTGGTGTCCATACTTAAGAAAGGACATACTTGCACTCGAGTCAGTACAAAGAAGGTTCACTCGGTTAATCCCGGGGATGAGGGGATGGACATATGAGGAGAGGTTGAGTAGATTGGGACTCTACTCATTGGAGTTCAGAAGAATGAGAAGCGATCTTATTGAAACATATAAGATTGTGACGGGGTTGGATCGGGTGGATGCGGGGAGGATGTTCCCGATGATGGGTGAAACTAGAACTAGGGGGCATAGTCTTAGAATAAGGGGCTGCTCTTTCAAAACTGAGATGAGGAGGAACTACTTCACTCAGAGGGTGGTAAGTCCATGGAATATGCTGCCCCAAAAAGCTGTAGAAGCTACATCATTACATAAATTTAAAACAGAAATAGACAGTTTCCTAGAAGCAAAGGGAATTAAGGGTTACGGGGAGCGGGCAGGAATTTGGACATGAGTCTAGGTTCGGATCGGTCATGGCCCTGTGGGTAGCGGAGCGCGCCCATGGGCTGTGTAGCCTGATCTGGATCCTAATTAGTGTGTCTAATTCTGTTAGATTCAGGAGATGTTTCTGTGATAGTGGATTGGCGGTTAGGATCAGATCAGCCATGATCTTATTGAAAGGCGGAGCAGGCTCGAGGGGCCGATTGGCCTACTCCTGCTCCTTTTTCTTATGTTCTTCTTATGTTCTTATAATAGTCACATTGCAATGGAATATCATTTTGGAATATAATAGTAATTTGCAATGCAGTAGAACCTTGCAATGGAATATCACATTGCAATATAATAGTCATTTACAATGCTAAAGCACAATGCAATTGAATATCACACTGCAATATAACAATCATTAGCAAAGCAATAGAATATTACAATGGAATACCACTTTAAAATATCGTAATCATTTGCAATGCTATAGCATATAGCAATGGAATATCATTTTGCAATGTAATAGTCATTTGCAATGCAATAGAATATTGCAATAGAATATCTCTTTGCATTATGATAGTCATATGCAATGCAATAGAAGAATGTAATGGGATATCTCTTTGCAATATAATCGTCATGTGCAATGCAATAGCACATTGCAATGGAATATCGCTTTGTAATATAATCGTCATTTGCAATGCAATAGAACATTGCAATGGAATCTCTCTTTGCAATATAATAGTCATAAGCAATGTAAAAGCACATTGCAATGGAATATCACTTAGCAATGTAATAGTCATTTGAAATGCAATTGCAAATTGCAATGGAATATCATAGTCATTTGCAATGCAATAGAACATTGCAATGGAATATCATTTTGAAATATAACAGTCATTAGCAATGCAATAGGACATTACAATGGAATACCACTTAATGGCCCAGAAATTCGGGTCTCCACGAGTGAGTACGCACGGGGTACTCACCCGTAGGCCCGATGGAAGTGCCAGTTTCCTGCATGCACTGAGCATGCGCGGGAAACCGGCACTTCCATTCCTCTGAAGGAAGGGGTTCAGAGGTCGAATGCGTGCGCGGGGGAGGCTGCGCGTGCGCATCAAACTTACGTTTTTTTACTCGTTTTCCCTGGGTCGAAAACCTACAGGATTTAAAAATGTAAAAAGTGGCATACGGCCTGCTTTTTAAAAGGTAAGTGATGAAAAATTATAATTAAACCTTTTTCCACAGGTTTATTATTTTTAAATACTTTAACGGAAGGTAAGTTTATATTTAGCTCCGTTAGAATATAAAATTACTTTTTTCAAAAATTTAAATTATTGTTTAAAATAGTTATTTCATGTAATTTATAGTTTATTTAAAAAATGAGATGTTTTTTTAAAATGTATTTGAATGTTTAGTGCTATTTTGGCGGCATAGTATTTATAAGTCTTGACAGTTCTTCCTGTCAGATTATGAATGAAGCATTACCTGCTCCGATTGGCTGCCCATGGCCCACGTGATCCCAGGGGATGCATCGAACTAACTGCGACCCTGGGATACGCAAGCCCTGCGCACTGGCTGCTGGACCAGGCCCAGGATCGGAATTCCATGGGGACCCGCAGCTCAACAGCCGGCACACAAGGTAAGTGCACATCGGGGGCTTGCACCCGCGGGAAGCCTCTGACCCGAATTTCTGGGCCATTAATATATCGTAGTCATTTGCAATGCAATTGAACATTGCAATGGAATATTGCTTTGCAATATAAACGTCATTTGCAATGCAATAGTATATTATGATGGAATATATCTTTGCTATATAATAGTCATTTGCAATGCAATAGCACATTGGAATGTAATAAGATTTTGCAATACAACTGTCATTTGAAAAGCAATAGGACATAGCAATGGAATATCACTTTGCAATATCATAGTAATTTGCAATGCAATAGATTACTGCAATGGAATATCGCTTTGCAATTTAACCGTCATTTGAAATGCAATAGAACATTGCAATGGTATATCTCTTTGCAATTTAAATGTCATTTGCAATGCAAAAGCATATTGCAATGGAATATCACTTAGCAATGTAATAATCATTTGAAAAGCAATGGCACAATGCAATGGAATATTAATTTTGAATATAAAGTCATTTGTAGTGCAGTAGAACATTGCAATGGAATATCATTTTGCAATATAACAGTCATTAGCAATGGAATAGGACATTACAATGGAATACAACTTAATATATCGTAGTCATTTGCAATGCAGTAGCATATTGCAATGGAATATCACTTAGCAATATAATTGTCACTTAAAATGCAATAGCACATTGCAATGGAATATCATTTTGGAATAATATAGTCATTTGCAATGCAATAGAACATTGCAATGGAATATCATTTTGAAGTATAGCAGTCATTAGCAATGAAATAGCACATTACAATGGAATACCACTTAAAAATATCGTAGTCATTTGTAATGCAATGGAACATAGCAGTGGAATATCACTTTGCAACATAATAGTCATTTGCAGTGCAAGAGAACATTACAATGCAATATCGATTTTTCAATAAAATCAGCATTGCAATTCAACAGCACATTGTAATGGAATATCACTTAGCAATATAATAGTCATTTGCAGTGCAATAGAATTTTGCAATATAACAGTCATCAGCAATGCAATAGGACATTAGAATGGAATACCACTTAACAATACCGTAGTCATTTGTAATGAAATAGAGCATTGCGATGGAATATCAATTTGCAATATAATATTCATTTGCAGTGCAATAGGACATGGCAATGGAATGCCAATTAATAATATCGCAGTCATTTGCAATGCAATAGAAAATTTTAGTGGAATATCATTTTTCAATATAACAGTCATTAGCATTGCAATGGGACATCAGAATGGAATAGCACTAAACAATATCGTAGTAATTTGCAATGAAATATATAGCATTGCGATGAAATATCGGTGGCGTCGTGGTTATGTCACTGGATTTGGAAGCCATGAAACTCGATCGAAATGCTTTGAGGCATATGGGTTCAAATCCCACCACGGCAGCTGGAGGAATTTAAATTTAATTCTGGAATTAAAATGTTAGACTTAGTAAAGGCGACCATGATACCATTGTCGACTGTTGCATAAAACCCATCTGGTTCAGTAATGTCCTTTAGAGAAGGAAATCTGCCGTCCTTACCTGGTCTGGCCCACATGTGACTCCACACCCACAGCAATGTGGTTGACTCTTAATGCCCTCTGAAATGGCCTAGCAAGCCACTCAGCTGTAAACAACTGCTACAAAAAAGAATAAGAATAAAACCGGTTGGACCACCCGGCATCGATTTCGGCACCGGAAACGACAATAACAACGGCAAACCCAGCCCTGTCGACCCTGCAAAGTCCTCCTTACCAACATCTGGGGGCTTGTGCCAAAATTGGGAGAGCTGTCCCACAGACTAGTCAAGCAACAGCCTGACATAGTCATAATTACCGAATTTTACCTTAAAACCAATGTCCCAGACACCACCATCACCATCGCTGGGTATGCCCTGTCCCACTGGCAGGACAGACCCACCAGAGGTGGTGGCACAGTGGTATACAGTCGGGAGGGAGTAGCCCTGGGAGACCGCAACATTGACTCAGGACCCCATGAGGTCTCATGGCATCAATTCAAACATGGGCAAGGAAACCTCCTGCTAATTACCACCTAACACCCTCCCTCAGCTGATGAATCAGTACTCCTTCATGTTGAAAACCAATTGGAAGAAGGTCTGAAAGTGGCAAGGGCACAAAATATCCTCTGGGTGGGGGACTTCAAAGTCCATCACCAAGAGTGGCTCGGTAGCACCTCAACTGACTGAGCTGGCCGAATCCTAACGGATATAGCTGCCAGACTGGGTCTGCGACAGGTGGTGAGGGAAAAAGCTACTTGAACTCGTCCTCACCAATCAACCTGTTGCAGATGCATCTGTCCATGACAACATTGGTGGAAGTGACCACCGCACACTCCTTGTGGAGACGAAGCCCCGTCATCATGTTGAAGATACCCTCCACCGTGTTGTGTGGCACTACCACCGTGCTAAATGGGATAGATTTCGAACAGAACCGGCAACTCAAAACTGGGCATCCATGAGGCGCTGTTGGCCATCAGCAGCAGCAGAATTGTAGTCAACCACAATCTGTAACCTCATGGCCCGGAATATCCCTCACTCTACCATTACCATCAAGCCGGGAGATCAACCCTGGTTTAACGAAGAATGCAGGAGAGCATGCCGGGAAAATCACCAGGCACACCGAAAAATGAGGTTGCAACCTGGTGAGGCTACAACACTGGTCTACCTGCATGCCCAACAACAGAAGCAATATGCGATAGAAAGAGCTAAGCGATCTCACAACCTTCGGAACAAGTCAAAGCTCCACAGTCTTACCACATCCAGTCGTGAGTGGTGGTGGACAATTAAACAGTTAACAGGAGGATGAGGCTCCAAAAATATCCCCATCCTCAATGATGGTGGAGCACAGCACGTGAGTGCAAAAGACAAGGCTGAAGCATTTGCAACTCTCTTCAGCCAGAAGTGCTGAGTGGATGATCCAACTCGGCCTCCTACTTAGGTCCCCAGCATCACAGATGCCAGTCTTCAGCCCATTCAATCCACTCCACGTGATATCAAGAAACGGCTGAAGACACTGGACACTGCAAAGGCTATGGGCCCTGACAACATTCCGGCAATAGTACTGAAGACTTGTGCTCCAGAACTAGCTGCGCCCCTAGCCAATCTGTTCCAGTACAGCTACAACACTGGCATCTACCTGGCAATGTGGAAAATTGCCCAAGTATGTCCTGTCTACAAAAAGCAGGACAAATCCGACCCGGCCAATTATCATCCCATCAGTCTACTCTCAATCATCAGCAAAGTGATGGAAGGTGTCGTCGAAAGTGCTATCAAGCGGCACTTACTCAGCAATAACCTGCTAACTGACGCCCAGTTTGGGTTCCGCCAGGGCCACTCAGCTCCTGACCTCATTACAGCCTTGGTCCAAACATGGACAAAAGAGCTGAACTCAAGAGGTAAGATGAGAGTGACTGCCCTTGACATCAAGGCAGCATTTGATCAAGTGTAGCATCAAGGAGCCCTAGCTAAACTGAAGTCAATGGGAATCATGGGGAAAACTCTCCATTGGTTGGAATCATACCTAGCACAAAGGAAGTTGGCTATGGTTGTTGGAGGTCATTCATCTCAATCACATGACATCACAGCAGGAGTTCCTCGGGGCAGTGTCCTAGGCCCAACCAACTTCAGCTTTTTCATTAATGACCTTCCCTCCATCATAAGGTCAGAAGTGGGGAAGTTCGCTGATGATTGCACACTGTTCAGCACCATTCGAGACTCGTCAGATACTGATGCAGTCCGTGTCCATATGCAGCAAGACCTGGACAAAATTCAGACTTGGGCTGACAAGTGGCAAGTAACATTCGCACCACACAAGTGCCAGGCAATGACCATCTCCCCTTGACATTCAATGGCATTACCATTGCTGAATCCCCCCCTATCAACATCCTGGGGGTTACCATTGATCAGAAGCTGAACTGGACCAGCCATATAAATACTGTGGCTGCAAGAGCAGGCTAGAGGCTGGGAATTCTGCGTCGGTGTCTCACCTTCTGACTCCCCAAAGCCTTTCCACCATCTGCAAGGCACAAGTCAGGAGTGTGATGGAATACTCTCCACTTGCCTGGATGAGTGCAGCTCCAACAACACTCAAGATGCTCGACACCATTCAGGATAAAGCAGCCCGCTTGATTGGCACTCCATCCACCACCTTCAAAATTCATCCCCTCCACCACCGGTGCACTGTGGCTGCAGTGTGTACCATCTACAAGATGCACTGCAGCAACACGCCAAAGCTCCTTCAACAGCACCTTCCAAACCCGCGACCTCTACCACTTAGAAGGACAAGGGCAGCAGACACATGGAAAGATCACCACCTACAAGCTCCCCTCCAAGCCACACACCATCCTGACTTGGACCTGTATCACCGTTCCTTCACTGTCGCTGGGCAAAATCCTGGAACTCCCTTCCTAACAGCATTGTGGTTATACCTACACCATAAGGACTGCAGCTGTTCAAGAAGGCGGCTCACCACCATCTTCTCAAGGGCAATTAGGGATTGGTACTACATGCAGGCCTAGCCGGCCAGCGACGCCCACATCCCATCAATGAAATAAAAAAAAAAGGGTAAACAGCCTGTCAGCATCCGCACAGTCAAGCCCTGAAAGAATATATATGTTCTTCCTTCGTACAGTCTGCTGATTTCATGTCACCACAGAAAACAATGTTTAACTGGATGGACAAGCTGCCACAGATTTCTTCTCCTCCCACATTCTCTGACACGCACGCGGCCGTATAAAGGGACAAAAGCAGCACACGAGAGAAAAGGCGATTAGACTCCCGTCCGTAGTGTCTAATTGCCTCAATTTGGCCGAACGCCATATGAAGCAGCAATTTGAATCAAACATTGCACTTCATTTCAGTCTCAAAACGTTAAGCGATCACACACTGAAAACCGCACGCAAAAGGAAAAGGACAAGGCCCGTGACAGTCACTAAAGTGCATTCAAACAGAGCAACCAAATCAGCTCGCTTCAAAGATTTTGTGATTAGAAATTCATACCTCTAGAATTTGGCTGAAAAGAAGAGATTGCAGGGGCTGCTCGCTTCTCGGCCGCAGCGCCGGCGATAGGAACAAATCATCCGCTCAAAACCGAGTCCTTCAACCTGCTGGAGCTGACGCTAACCGAGCGCTCAATCCTCAGGACCTGATTGGACACATTCAAATGGGGGCGTTCTTGCGCCGCTGTATGTGATTGGTTGGTTGTTGCCACGTGATCAGGGTGCGGAGCGATGCAAGGAAGCTGAAGTTGTCAGGCAATTGTTATTGTTTCAAGGTTTCCGTTCTAATCCATGTAAGTGTATAACTGAGGAAAGTATAGAAAAGTGTTTTCAGAATGGATTATCTACTGTGGCCGATATTCCTGCTGGATTTTCATGGCAAGAAATCTGCACTTGGAATATTGGTATAAGGGAAGTAGAATATCCAGGCTGCCTGGCAGAAGACGGATCGATGAAGCGATTGTTCCCATTGGAAGCAGGAAGGCAGCAGCAGCATGCTCACCACTGTTCCTTTCACGGAATCAAAGACTCCATTTTTATACAATAGATATATTTGTAAAAAGTAAAACCTGGTCACGTCTCTGGATGGGCTCGAGCCACCAATCTTTTAATTAACGGCCGAACGCACTGGCTTATTGCGCAACAGAGACAGATCAAAAGCGCTTTGCAATTGGAATTGGAATTACTTCACAGGAACCCAAGTGCTTATGTAACAGAGCATTCACAGCAGAGGCACCGATTTTGCAGCAAATGAGAAGGTGCTTGGGTCCAATCGACTATCGGGGTAGTCGAGGCCGAGTGGTTAATGCGATGGATTTAAAATCCATTGGGGTTTCCCTCTGCAGATTCGAATCCTGCCGACTACGGAAATGAGGACCTCTTCCCAAGTGACCCGTTTTTACTGCATTTTAACCGCTGCCTTTCGGTTCCTGAGACACATTCAAAGCTACAATCAAACAACGATTCAAGCAGAAAGTTAAACAAGCACTTCACTCCATTATTACATAAAGGCATCATGAGAGGCCTGGGCCACAAGAGAAATACTACATTGTTTAATTCTCTTGAAACCGTGAAAGCAATTTTAACCGTCGAAAATATTTATTTTGCAACCCATTGAAGAAAATGCACGTCGTCCGCGCAGCCATTATCCAGTTCATCCTACTACCTACTGCGATGATTATTAATGAACTAAGCCAGACCAACCACAGTTCTCAACCCCGCCGGCCGAAATCGGTTCTTTACAATATAAGAAAGAGGAGCAGGATTTGGCCATGCGGCACTCGATCCTGCTCCGCCATTCAATAAGATCATGGCTGATCCTCTACCTCAACTGAAAATTACCGACCTAGCCCCATATACCTTGATTTCCGTAATGAAAAATCGATCTCTGTTAGGAATGTACTCAGACTTCCACAGCCCACTGCGGTAGAAGATTCCAAAGACACTCAACCCTTAGAATGAAGCAATTTCTCCTCCTCTCAATCCTAAATGGCTGGCCCCTTATTCTGAAACTTTGACCCCTAGTTCAGGACTCCACAGCAAGGGTAAACAACCTCTAAGCATCGGCTAAGTCAAGCCTGGAAATAATTTACATGTTCTTCCTTCGTCGAGTCTGCTGATTTCATTTCACCACAGAAAACAATGTTTAACTGGATGGACAACCAGCAGGAAATACAATGCAGCCGCAGATCTTTTCTCCAACCACATTCCCTGACACGCACGCGGCCCTGTAAAGAGCAAAAGCAGCACACCAGAGGAAACGCGATTTAAATCCCGTTCGTAGTGTCGAATTGCCTTCATTTGACCAAATGCCATATGGAGCAACAATTTGAATCAGACATTGCATTAAATTTCAGTTTCAAAACGTTAAGCGATCACACAATGCAAACCGTACGCAAAAAGAAAAGCACAAGGCCGGTGCGAGTCACTAAAACACATTCAAATACAGCAGCCAAATCAGTTGTCAAAGATTTTGTGATTACAAATTCATACCTCTAGCATTTGGCTGAAAACAAGAGATTGCAGGGGCTGCTCGCTTCTCGGTCGCGGCCCCAGCGACAGGAAGAAGTCATCCGCTCACAACCGAGTCCTCCAACGTACTGGAGCTGATTGTGACGGAGCAGCTCAATCCTCATGCCCTGATTGGACACACTCAGATGGGGGTGTTCTCTCGCCACTGTAAGAGATTGAATGGTTGTTGACACATGATCAGGGTGTGGGGCGATGCAAGGAAGCTGAAGTTGCCTGGCAATTGTTATTGCTTCAAGCATTCCATTCTTGTCCATGTAAGTGTAAAACTGTGGAAAGTGTATAAAAGTGTTTTCAGAATGGATGATCTACTGTGGCCGAATTTCCAACTTGATTTTCATGGCAAGAACGCTGCACTTGGAATATTGGTGTAACCGAAGTAGAATATCCAGTCTGCCTGGCAGAAGACTGATCGCTGAAGCGATTGTTCCCATTGGAAGCAGGAAGGCAGCAGCAGTATGCTCACCACTGTCCATTTCACGGAATCAAAGACTCCATTTTTCTACAATAGATATGTTTGCAAAAATTAAAATACGCTTTCGTTCCTGGGTGGGCTCGAACCACCAACCTTTCTAGTTAACAGGCGAACAGCGCTGGCACCATTGCGCCACAGGGACAGATGAAAAATTGTTTGCAATTGGAATTATTCCACAGCCTCCCAAGTGATTATATGGCAGAGCGCTCACAGCAGAGGCACCTATTTTGCAGCAAATGAGAAGCTGCGTGGGTCCAATCCACCGTCAGCGTTCTCATGCCCGAGTGGTTAAGGCGATGAACTAAAAATCCAGTTGGGGTTTCCCCGCGCAGGTTCAAATTCTGCCGACTACGGCACCGTGGACGTCGTCCCAAATGATCCGTGTTTACTTAATTCTGTGCCGAGACTCAAAGCTATAATCAAACAACAATTCCAGCAGAAAGTATGACAAGCACATCACGGCATCAATAGAGACCTCGGCCGCAGGCGAATACTATGTTGTTTAATGCTCTTGAAACCGTGAAAGCAATTTTAACCATCGAAAATATTTATTTTGCAACCCATTGAAGAAAATGCACGTCGTCCGCGCAGCCATCTTCCAGTTGAAGCTGCTTCCTACTGCGATGTTTATTTAATGAACTAAGCCAGACGAGCCACTGTTCTCAACCCCGCCGGCCAAGATCGGTACATTAGGTCATAAGAAATAGGAGCAGGATTTGGCCATGCGGCACTCGATCCTGCTCCGCCATTCAATAAGATCATGGCTGATCCTCTACCTCAACTGAAAATTACCGACCTAGTCCCATATAGAATGATTTCCGTAATGTAAAAATCCATCTAGGTTAGGAATGTACTCTACGAATGAACAGCCACAGCTCTCTGCTGTAGAGAATCCCAAAGATACACAATCATTAAAATTAAGCAATTTCTCCTCAACTCAATCCTAAATGGCCGGCCCCTTATTCTGAAACTTTGTCCCCTAGATCAGGACTCCACAGCCAGGGTAAATAGCGTCTCAGCATCCGCTCAGTCAAGCACTGAAAGAATTAATATGTTCTTCCTTCGAACAGTTTGCTGATTTCATTTCACCACAGAAAACAATGTTTAAGTGGATGGACAACCAGCAGGAAATAGAATGCAGCCTCAGATTTATTCTCCAACCACATTCTCTGACACACACGCGGCCGTATAAAGGGACAAAAGCAGCACATGAGAGAAAAGGCGAGTTGAATCCAGTTCCTGGTGTCGAATTGCCTCAATTTTGCCGAACGCCATATGAAGCAGCAATTTGAATCAGGCATTGCACTTCGTTTCAGTCTCAAAACGTTAAGCGATCACTCACTGCAAACCGCACGCAAAAAGAAAAGCACAAGGCCCGTGAGAGTCACTAAACCGCATTCGAACGTAGCAACCAAAACAGCTCGCTTCAAAGATTTTGTGATTAGAAATTCATACTTCTAGAATTCGACTGAAAACAAGAGATTGCAGGGGCTGCTCGCTTCTCGGCCGCAGCGCCAGTGACAGGAACAAGTCATCTGCTCACAACGGAGTCCTCCAAACTACTGGAGCTGATTGTGACGGAGCAGCTCAATCTTCAGGCCCTGATTGGACACATTCAAATGGGGAGTTCTCGAGCCGCTGTATGTGATTGGTTGGTTGTTGTCACGTGATCAGGGTGTGGAGCGATGCAAGGGAGCTGAAGTTGTCTGGCAATTGTTATTGTTTCAAGCTTTCCGTTCTAATCCATGTAAGTGTATAACTGAGGAAAGTATAGAAAAGTGTTTTCAGAATGGATTGTCTACTGTGGCCGATTTTCCTGCTGGATTTTCATGACAAGAACTCTGCACTTGGAATACTGGTATAAGGGAAGTAGAAAATCCAGGCTGCCTGGCAGAAGACTGATCGATGAAGCCATTGTTCCCATTGGAAGCAGGAAGGCAGCAGCAGTTTGCTCACCACTGTTCTTTTAACGGAATCAAAGACCCCATTTATATACAATAGATAGATATGTTTGCAAAAAGTAAAACCTGGTTACGTCTCTGGATGGGCTCGAGCCACCAACCTTTCAATTAACAGCCGAATGCGCTGGCCTATTGCGCCACAGGGACAGCTAAAAAAAACTTTTGCAATTGGAATTATTCCACAGGAACCCAAGTGATTATGTAACAGAGCGTTCACAGCAGAGGCACCGATTTTGCAGCAAAGGTGAAGGTGCGTGTGTCCAACTGCCTAACGCGGTAGTCGTGGCCGAGTGGTTAAGACGATGGACTTGCAAATCCATTGGTGTTTCCCCGCGGAGATTCGATTCTGTTCAACATATGGAAATGAGAACGTCGTCCCATATGACCCGTTTTTACTGCAATTTAACCGCTGCCTTTCGGTTCCCGAGACACAATCAAGTCTACAATCAAACAAAGATTCAAGCAGAAAGTAAAACAAGCACTTCACCCCATTATTACATCACGGCATCACGAGAGGCCTAGACCACAGGTGAAATACTACATTGTTTAATGCTCTTGAAACCGTGATAGCAATTTTAACCGTCGAAAATATTTATTTGGTAACCCATTGAAGAAAATGCATGTCGTCCGAGCAGCCATTTTCCAGTTTATGCTACTTCCTACTGCGATGCTTATTAATGAACTAAGCCAGACCGGCCACAGTTCTCAACCCCGCCGGCCAAGATCGGTACATTAGATCAAAAGGAATAGGAGCAGGATTTGGCCATGCGGCCATCGATCCTGCTCCGCCTTTCAATAAGATCGTAGCTGATCCTCTACCTCAACTGAAAATTACCTACCGAACCCCATATACCTTGATTTCCGTAATGTACAAATCCATCTCGGTTATGAATGTACTCAACGACTGAAAAGCCAGAGCCTTCTGCGGTGGAAAATTCAAAAGATACACAACTCTTAGAATGAAGCAATTTCTCCTCATCTCAATCCTAACCGGCCGGCCCCTTATTCTGAAACGTTGACCCCTAGTTCAGGACTCCACAGTCAGGGTACACAATCTCTCAGCATCCGCCCAGTCAAGCACTGAAATAATTTAACTGTTCTACCTTCGTACAATCTGCTGATTTCTTTTCACCACAGCAAACAATGTTTAACTGGATAGACAAGCAGCAGGAAATAGAATGCAGCCGCAGATTTATTCTCCAACCATATTCTCTGACAGGCACGTGGCCGTATAAAGGGACAAAAGCAGCACACGAGAGAAAAGGCAATTTGAATCCCATTCGTAGTGTCGAATTGCCTCAATTTGGCCGAACGCCATATGAAGCAGCAATTTGAATCAGACATTGCACTTCATTTCAGTCTCAAAACGTTAACCGATCACACACTGCAAAAAGAAAAGCACAAGGCCCGTGCGAGTCACTAAACCGCATTCAAACGCAGCAACCAAATCAGCTCGCGTCAAAGATTTTGTGATTGGAAATTCATAACTCTAGCGTTTGGCTTAAAACAAGACATTGCCGCTTCTCGGCCGCGGCGCCAGCGACAGGAACAAGTCAACCGCTCACAACCGAGTCCTCCAACTTACTGGAGCTGATTGTGACGGAGCAGCTCATTCCTCAGGCCCTGAATGGACATATTCAAATGGGGGCGTTCTCGCGCCGCTGTTTTTGATTGAATGGGTGTTGTCACGTGATCAGGGTGCGGGGCGATGCAAGGAAGCTGAAGTTGTCTGGCAATTGCTATTGCTTCAAGCTTTCCGTTCTTATCCATGTAATTGTAAAACTGAGGAAAGTGTAGAAAAGGTTTTTCAGAATGGATTATCTACTGTGGCCGATTTTCCAACTTGACTTTCATGGCAAGAACGCTGCACTAGTAATATTGGTATAAGGGAAGTAGAATATCCAGGCTGCCTGGCAGAAGACTGATCGATGAAGCGATTGTTCCCATTCTAAGCAGGAAGGCAGCAGCAGCAAGCTCACCACTGTTCCTTTCACGGAATCAAAGATTCCATTTTTATACAATAGATATGTTTGCGAAAATTAAAAGCTACTCACGTCCCTGGGTGGGCTCGAACCAACAACTTTTCAGTTAGCAGCCGAACGTGCTAGCCCATTCCGCCACAGAAACAGACGAGCAATACTTTGCAATTGGAATTATTCCACAGGAACCCACTGATTATATACCAGATATTTCACAGCAGAGGCACCCATTTTGCAGCAAATGCGAAGCTGTGTGGCTCTAAGCGATCGTCGGGGCTGTCGTGGCCGAGTGGTTCAGGAAATTGACTCATAAATCCGCTGGGACTTCCCCGCGCATGTTCGAATCCCGACCGACTTACCTTCTCACCATAAGCAGAGAAAGGGCGATGATGGGAGAGTCTGTGCGACTTTTTCTCTCTCATGGGTGGAAATAAGGTCATGTGGGGGAGTTTGCTAGACTTACCATCTCACATGGGCCAACCACAAATTAGACTGTAGCAGAGTGAATTTAGGGACCCCCTCCGATCAGAAGCTTAACGGGCAGTTGAGCCAATAATAGCAGACTTATTACAAACCGGTATGGCCAGTGCAGAAACCAGATGGATTCCGGAGAATGACCATTGATTATACGGCTCTAAATCGGGTCACGCCCAAGCTCCATGCCTTAGTGGGGAATCCCGCCACTTTTTTATAACGGCCTCCACCCAGCCCTGTCCATATTCGGCGCTGGACATCCGAAACGGATTTAGGACATGTCCGTTGGCTCCTGGATCCCAAGAGTGTTTCACTTTCACTGTACGGTCCATTCAATATACATGGACCTGTTTGCCTCAGGGATTTCACAATGCCCCTACTATTTTTCACGAGAGCCTGGAAAAGGCTCTCCAGCCGGCATTGGCTGATACCCAAATGCAAGATCCTGCCTGTCTTCAATAAGTAGATGACATTCTCATTGGTAGACCCTCGCCCTCAGCGCCTCTGGACGCCCTGATACAATATAACAATAATACTTTATTTCAAATTAACCTATCCAGACAGTGAAAGTTATATTCAGGCAAGGATCAGAGAAGATCCCTTCTGTATAATTAGGTGTTGAGATGGGCTCTGTGTTCAGGATGAGTGTCATATGTGTTTCTATTCCATTAGTCTGAGAACGTGTGATTTGTAGGGCAAATATTCCCTATTATTCTCTGCTCTTATAATTATGCCAAATTTCTGGCTCAATGCGGCAGGAATAAGTCAGTTGAGAGAGAGCTAGCAGGAAGCTCAAAATGTGCCGCCTATCCTCAGAATTTTAATACCACAATTGGCTAATTTCTCAAATATTTTCATATGGAAATGATAATTTTTCATTTTTTCTACCGTTGTTTCTTTCTTCCCTCAGGCTCTCTTTCTCTGCTCTCACTGACTCTCTACCGTCGGTTCTCCACAGTTTATTTTTTGTCCTCTTGCACTGTTTTCCTCAGGCTCGCACGCTTTTCTCAGACTTGTATTGCCTTAGTGCCTTTCTCCACCTCAGGACGACCCACAGCGCTTTACAACCAATGAAGTATTTTGAAGTGTTTTTATTTTGCAATGTTGGAAACGCCGCAGCCAATTTGCACACAAAATCTCCCACAAGCAGCAATGTGATAATGATCAGCTCAACTGTTTTATTCGTGCTGTTGATTTTGGGATAAGTTATGAATTAAATTTACAATCTTTGTGCTCCAACAAACATCTATGTATTAGTGTTGCCCGGTGAACACGTTGCTTCTTCTGATCTAGTGGGTTGCATCAGAAGAGATTCTGCCGTCTACTAATTTAAATTCCTTTTATTTCCCCTTTATTTATCAAGACAAAGACACAGTTCAATCATCAGTTACTAGTTTCAAAACCGCGGGTAGTTTATGTGGTAGCCAAGGCGAGCGGTTGAAGGAGCTGGATTCAGGTTTTCGTCCCTGCGGAAACATGGGTTCAAATCCCACCGCTGCTCGATATTGTGGCTTTTATAAATTTCGCTGCTTCATCCAGAGCAGTTAACCATGCAGACAGGGAGGCTTGTTCGTATCATGCCATTTCTTCATGACTGTCTTTTAGTGGTTGTTAGAAGGCAGATTCGATTTGAAGAATTTCCCCTGGTCCATAATTGGCCTGAGCCCAGCAGCGAACATTAGATACACCGTCACCCAAGAAACTGAATTCAGGCAGTTTTCTCACTCTTCTCCACACCTCACTTATTCAGATATACAGCACTTTTACATTTGTGTTTCTTCCATTTCTTGCAATCAATCGACCGCGCCCCCCATTGCTGTCACTCTCACACCCACCATCTCTCTGTCATTTCCCCGTTCGCCCTTCAAAACGTTCAGCAGCACCTCCCATTTGCTCCTGTGCTCCAATCCGCTTAATATAACACGAATATATTCTTTCAATCTAACCTATCCAGACATTACATTAAGAAATTGTTAAAAGATGATCCATTCTTCAATGTAAAAAAACTTGGGGGGATCAGGACTCTGTGTTCAGGATGTTAGTCAGATGTGTTTTTCATACCATTAGTCTGAAACACTTGTGATTAGGAGGGCAAATATTCCCTATTGCTCTCTCCTCTTATAATTATGGTAAATTTCAGGCTCAGTGCGGCAGATATTTTTATCGCACTTTACGCTTTACTTACAGCAACTTCCTTCTTGCAATAAACACAATAACCTACAACCCAAATTTCGAATCAATTTATATGCACCAACATAAGTTGCAAATGCTGCATACTTGCAGCAGCCTTGCCCTTCCTCTTTCTCTCCACGCATTCCTGCAGCGCCGCCTCTCCAGCACCAGATGGTGCTCTTGTCCTTTACACAACAGGGAATAGCTTCACACAAGAGGGAACACCGTTACACAACACGGAGAACCTTTACACAACAGGAAACATATTACTCAATAGCGGACATCTTTACAAAGCAGACAACATCTCTAAACAACAGGGAAAACCGTTACACAACAGCGAACATTTTTACACAACAGAGAACACGTTTATATAACAGGGGACATCTTTACACAACAGGGAATTTCTTTACACAGCAGAAAGCACCTTCATGCAAGACTGCCTCTTCATCTCAGTCTCCGTTTCCCTGTCTGTCTACATCCCTCTCTGTTTCTCTCGCAGTCTCGGTCTTTCCCTCAGTCTCGGTCTCCCCCTCATGTTATTCAGTCTGTTTGTCTCTCTCTCCTTCTGGTTTCTTCGATGTCTTTCTCTGTCGCTCCCTCTGTGTGGCTAACAAGACCCTTGCTGGTTGTCTGTGTCTGTCCCATTGTGGGTGGTGTAATTCTGAATGTCCTTGTGATATTGTGCAGCCATGTGAGGCTGCCAACACAGTTGCTGCGGGATCCGGGTCTCTGGGCTGTTTGCGGGCCAGGCTATACCTTTCAACACAGCCTGGATACTGTAATTTGTCTCGCTAACACGCAGCACTGTGGAGCATCGGACCCTAAACACCAGCCAGGCTCCTGCACCAACCGCTAGCAGAGTGGCGCAGTGGATCATACTGGATTAAATTCCATTAGTCTGCGGAAATTGTGATTAGGAGGTCAAATATCCCATATTATTCTCTCCTCTTCTAATTATGGTAAATTTCAGGCTCAATGCGGCCGGAATAGTTCAGTTCAGAGAGAGCATTTGAGCAAAGATGAAAAGATGACGCCTTTACTCGGAAAGTTATTCCCACAATTGGCAAAATTCTCAAATATTTCCATATGGAATTGATTATTTTTCTTGCTTTCTACCGTTGGTTCTTTCTTCCCTCAGGCTCGTTCTGTCCGCTCTCGCTGACTCTCTGCCGCCGGTTCTCCCACTTTCATTTGCTGTCCTCTTTCACTGTTTCCCCTCAGGCTCGCACGCTCTGCTCAAACTTGTATTACTTTAGCGCCATTCACGACCTGAACACGGCCCAAAGCGCTGTACAGCCAAAGAAGTACTTTAAAGTGTAATCCCTGTTGTAATGCAGGAAAAGCCGCAGCCATATTGCGCACAGCAAGCTCCGAAAGGCAACAACGTGATAATGACCAGATATCTCTAGTTTTGTTCGTACTGTTGCTTTCGGGATCAATTTTGAATTAAATTTGCAATTGGTGTGTTCAAACATCCATCTATTTATGGGTGTTGCCCTGTGAACAAGTAGTTTCGTCTGATCTAGTGTGTTGCAATATCAGAAGAGAGTTTGCCGTCGACTACTTGAATTTCCTTTGTTACCCTTTGAAACACAATGCCACTTTTGAATCACCAGTCACTAGTTTCAGACGCTAATACTGTTTCTCTGATAGCGTGGCCGAATGGTGTAACGAAATGGATTTTAGGCTCTCATTTTTTCTGAGGCGAGGCTTCGAATCCCACCGCTGCAAGTTATTGCGGCATTTTTAAATTGTGTTGGTTCACAAAAAGCGTTATATTCTGCAGACTGGCTAGTTTTACCAATATCTATTTCACTTCTTAAACTTTCTGTTTCTGTGGCCGCAAACGTGACTCCGGGATGGTATGTTGCCTCCCTGGTGCAAGGGTCAAAGATGTCTCAGATTGGCTGCGGAACATTTTGGAAGGGGAGGATGAACAGCCAATTGTCGTGGAGCATATAGGTAACAATTTTATAGGTAAAAACGCGACGAGGTCCAAAAAGCTGAATATAGGGAGTTAGGAGGTAAATAAAAATTGAACCGCAAAGTTAGTAATCTCAGGATTGCTACCAGTGCCACGTGCTAGTCAGAGTAGAAATAGAAGGATATTTCAGATGAATACGTTGCTGGAGGAATGGTGCAAGGGGGAGGGTTGCAAATTCCTGGGACATGGGAATCGGTTCTGGGGGAGGTTGGACCAGTACAAATCAGTACTATGGTCCACCATAGCAGCCCCGGGCATTAAAACAGAACCTGTAGCAGTCATACAAGAGGCTCGACTCTGTTACAATTATAATGCACCGGCCCACCTGGCTAAGGAATGCACCAGCCGAGAGATGGTTTACTAATTGCGGGCGGACAGTGCTTCAACAGGCCGACTGTTACCGACAGGGTGGAGGGAGAGAGGGGCAGAGATCGAACCGGCCCGCTTTAGGCCCCCCAGGGAATACCCAAGAGAGGCTTGTCTCACCAAGAGATGGAGGCGTTCCGAGCCCTCCTCGCCAGCTACTAGGACGTGACGGTCTCCACGGCCGGGGAATCGAAGTCCAAACGCCCGTGTCTAAATGTACTGTTAGGAGGCCGGCAGTACTGCGCCATTTTAGGCACGGGGGCATCGGTGTCGATAACTGACACAGAATTTCCCACCTTAGCTCAAAGCATTCAGATAACTGGGGTTAGTGGAGAAAGGGTGATCCTCCATCGGAGTGTTCCACTTCCCCGGCAACTGTCGCTATGAGTTCATATATGGTGGGTCAATGCAGAGTCCAAGCCCTCCACCCGGTTAAGTGCACATGGGCGGAGGAAGGACCATTGGGGAGAGTTTGCGAGGCTTACACACTTACATGGGCCACTCACAAATTAGACTGTGGTAGAGCAGTGATGGATCCAGTGAGGCTCCACGGTCCCTAACACGAGGCCCACCGACAATCCGCGCTCCGATCAGAAGCTCAACGGACACTAGTGGGTTTTGGCGTCACGAGGCCCAGTACGTGGTTCCTACATCGATTCAACATGCCCTGATACAATCTTCCCACGAGCCCGTGCATTTCGGAGGGTATAAGTTATATTAGATTATAGCTGACACCTGGTGGTGGCCCAGCATGGCCAGAAAGTTCCACGAGTATGGGCGCCTATGTCTACCTTGCCTCCAAACGGGAATCGGGAGTCACATATGTATACGTAGGGGGCACGCCCGGTGTCCCAGGGGACCCTGGACGCAGTTACAAATGGATTTCAAAGGACTCCTACCCCCCAGCGGCGGGTATAACCATGTCCTTGTAGTCATCGATCTTTTTAACCGTTGGGCCGAGGCTTTCCCCACTAGGAGTAATATAGCCGAAGCAGCTGCGAAAATCCTAGCGATGGAAGACATTCCCCGATGGGGGGGTGCCTTACCAGATAGATTCCGACGAGGGAACCGACTTCACCGGCAAGGCCATTAAACAGGCTTTAGCCCTCCTGGGTGTTTGACAACTGGTCAACATCCCATCCACAATCCTCAGGAATGGTGGAACGGATGAGCCGCACTTTAATTCAGTCTGTGACGAAGGCCAATTTACAGACCAGAAAGGGGTGGCACGCAGTCCTCCCCGCCATTTATTGTGGCTTACGAGCCACGCCAGCCAAAGGCACTGGCTTAACCGCGTTTGGACTAATGACAGGTCGAGCTATGGTGTCACCACATGACGCACCTCGTCAGGGTACGGGGACACTTCCCAATTCCAGACAACTCTCCTGACATATCTATGCCTGATCAGTGAGGCAAATCATGCCACCCACTTTCGGGTTCAACACTTACAGGAGGCACATGATGCCAAAAGACAAAGGGGAATTTGGGAAGCGCCCCCTCGTGTAGGACAGTGGGTGATAGTTCAGCGACCGGTTCCAGGTACCTTTGAGCCACGGTGGGATCGGCCCTTCCAGAGCCTCCTAAGTACAGGATCCACCGTTTGCCTACAGGAAAAATTGGATGAAAAATGGAGGCACTGGAGCCAGAGCAAGCCAGTGATGGAGCCCGGGGAAGAGATTTCCTCATCTCTTGGGGACCCTATGATTAAAAGGAAATAATAACGAGTATTGACCTCTCTTTTCTCCCCTATATTTGATCAGGGCCGGATTTCGAAGAACTAATTCGATTCTTCGGGTCGCTATTTTACCTGTCTCTTTCTTACAGATGAGCGGGCCCGACCTCAGTACTGCCACCACTTCCGGGGATGTCGACCTTTCTGCAGTCCAGTTTTTTGACTTAACCAGAGATCCTGCGAACTCTCACTACTATACGACTCTAACCTTCCTCGGAACTCACCCCTTCACTCCAGAGTTCCGATTATCTCCCTTTTTTCGTAGCACTACCGGACCCCTCGTTATACATCCCAACAAAACTCAGAATCTTTTATTTACCCTACCCCGCACAGAGGAGATAGACCGGTTCCGACACACAGCTGCTCTTTGGGAACTGCTGGTGTCGGGACTGGAGGACGTTCCCGAGGGGATATCCACTCCATTTTATAGGCCCTCCTGCCTCCGAAGGAGGGCAGTGCAACCTGTCTTCACACATTCCCGTCTGATGGCTGCTAACCCTCACCGAATTACGAAAAGTCAAGTAAGTTATATTGAGCTACTGTCACAACGCCACCGCCTCTGCCGCAATGCCAGGTATGCAGTAGCCTTAACACCGCTCTGAGCCTTGCGCCCACGGCTAATAGCAGGGCAGACCGAAAGGGGCTTGGAGGCAGACAGAGGGTGAGAGAGGGAGAGCCTGTTAGTTACCACAAGCTAGTGCCGAGAATGCTAAATGAACTGGACTCCTTATGCATGGCGGTGGTATAGAATAACGATGGGGTGGCTTATCTTGGGAATGATAGGGTTACTGTTCAGCCAACAAACAACACCCTCCATGGTGCTGGGGTTCAGCGTCGACCGGCCGGGAGCCCCCTTTTTCTGTGAGATGACTACTGGTCCACACAAAACACACAAGGGGGTCTGTACCAGTAAAATCACAGGAAGGAAGGGCAGGATATGCTGCCAGAATAATGCCGGGCGTTGGGACCCCTTATGTACGTACACCCCAGAGATGTGAAACTTTCAGGATTACAGAACAATACGAGGATCCCGGGAAACCTCCTGTGATTGAATGCTACTGGGGTGCCCCACCCACACCCCGCCCCACCCACACCCCCACCCCCACTGGCTTCCGTGACACCATCCTCCCCGGAGCGCGAACCACTGACATGCCCCCCCATGACAAAGGGACCTGCTAGTGGGCTGGTGTTCACCCGACCTGGGGATATATTGTATGATAACGTGCGTCCTGAATTAGTGTCAGTGGTGCTGAAGCTGGCCAACACTATCCTGCCTGCTTCGTGTTCACTACAAACTCAACAGTTATACCAGCGCCTTCTAACACAGGTATTGAAACAATGCGCGGATCGATATTCAAGGCGATATTCCATTTCAATATTCGATTATATTGCAAATGACTATTGTATAGCTAAGTGATGCTCCATTGCAAAGTCCTATTGCATTGCAAATGACGATGATATTGCCAAGCAATATTCCATTGCAATGTGCTTTTGCATTGCAAATGACGATCATATTGCAAAGTGATATTCAATTGCTATGTGCAATTGTATTGCAAATGTCTATTTTATTGGAAAGTGATATTCCATTGCAATGTGCAGTTGCATTGCAAATGACTGTTATACTGCAAAGTGACATTTCATTACAATGTTCTATTGAATTGCAAAATACATTGATATTGCAAACTAAAATTCCATTGCAATATACCATTGCACTGCAATGACTATTCTGTTACAAAGAAATATTCTATTGCAATGTTCTATTGCATTGAAAATGACGATTGTTTTGCAGTGATATTTCATTGCAACGTTCTGCTGTTTTGCAAATGACTACTGTGTTGCCAACTGCACTTCCATTGCAATGTGCTATTGCATTGCAAATGAATATAATATTGCAAGTTAACATTCCATTGCAATGTCTATTGCATTGCAAATGAATATTATATTGGAAAGTGCTATTCCATTGCAATGTTGTATTGCATTGCCAATGACGATCAAAGTACAAAGCAGTATTCCATTGCAATGTTCTATTGCATTGCAAATAACTATTATATTGCAAAGCGATATTCCATTGCAATATGCTATTGCATTGCAAATGACTATTATATTTCAAAACTATATTGCATTTCAATGTTATTTTACATTAAATACTATTATATTGCAAAGTGATATTCCATTTGCAATAACTTTTTGCATTACAAATGAATATTATATTGGAAAGTGCTATTCCATTGCAATGTTCTATTGCATTGCAAATGTCAATTATATTGCAAAGTGATATTATATTGCAATGTGCTATTGCATTGGAATTGAATTATATTGCAAAGTGATCTTGCAATGTGCTATTGCATTGTAAATGACTTATTATGTTGCAAAGCGATGTTCCATTGCAATGTTCTACTACATTGAAATTGACGATTATGTTGCAGAGCGATATTCCATTGCAATGTTACATTGCATTGCAAATTACTAATATATTGCAAACTGATATTCCATTGCAATGTTCTCTTGCTTTGTAAATGACGTTCACATTGCAACGCAATATTCCATTGCAATGTGCTGTGGCATTGCAACTGATTAAAATATTGCAAGGTGATATTCCATGGCAATGTTCTGTTGCATTGCAGATAATGTTTATGTTGCAGTGATAGTCTATTCCATTGTGCTATTGCATTGCAAATGAAAATATTATAAGTTGATAGTCCATTGCAATGTTCCCTTGCATTGCAAATGACTATTATATTGCAAGTTAATCGTCCACTACAATGTCCTATTGCATTGAAAATGACTATTATATTGCCTAAGTAATATTCCATTGCAATGTGGAATTGCCTTGCAAATGACTGTTATATTGCAAAGTGATATTACACTGCAATGATGTATTACATTGCAGATTATTATTATATTGCAAAGTGACATTCCATTGCAAAATTCTACTGCACTGCAAATATCTACTATATTGCCAAGCGATGTTCCATTGCAAAATACTATTGCATTGCAAATTACAATCATATTGCAAACTGATATTGCAATTTTGCATTGCATTGCAATAACTATTATATTGCGAAGATATATTCCATTGCAATGTAATATTGCTTTGCACATGACGATTATATTGCAAACTGATATTCTGTTGCAATGTTCCATGACATTGCAATGACTATTGTATCGCAAATTAAAAATCCATACCAATGTTCTATCACACTGCAATTGACAATAACATTGCAGTCAAATTCCATTGCAATGTTCTATTGCATTGCAAATTCCTATTATATTGCAAAGTGCTTTTCCATTGCAATGATTTGTCCATTGCAAATGATGATCAAGTGCAAGGCGATATTCCATGTCAATGTGCTAATGCATTGCATGTAACTATTATATTGCGAGGTAATATTCCAGTGCAATGTTCTATTATGTTGCAAATGACTATTGTATTGCAAAGTGATGTTCCATTGCAAAGTCCTATTGCATTGCAAATGACAATCATATTGCTAAGGGATATTCCATTGCAATGTGCTATTTCATTGCAGATGAATATAATATTGCAGGTTAATTTTCCATTGCAATTTTCTATTGCATTGCAAATGACTATTACATTGCAAACTACTATGCTATTGCAATGTTCTATTGCATTGCAAATGACTATTATATTGTAAATTGATACTCCATTGCAATGTTCTATTGCATTGCAAATTACAATCACTTTGCAAGGCAAGATTCCCTTGCAATGTGCTATTGTATTGCATCTGAATATTATATTGCCAAGCGATATTCCATTGCAATTTTCTGTTGCATTACAAAGGACTACTAAGTTGCAAAGTGATCTTCCATTGCAATGGCCTATTGCATTTCAAATGGCAATCATGTTGCAGTTTAGTATTCCATTGCAATGTGCTATTGTATTGCAAATGACTATTATATTGCAAGCTAATAGTCCATTGCAATGTTCTATTGCATTGCAAATGACGATTATATTGCAGTGCTATTCCATTGCAATGTGCAATTGCATTGCAAATGACAACAATATTGCAAAGTCATGTTCCATTGCAAAGTCCTATTGCATTTTAAAAGAATATCATATTGCAAAGCGACATTCCATTGCAATGTTGTATTGCATTGCCAATGACGATCAAAGTACAAAGCAGTATTCCATTGCAATGTTCTATTGCATTGCAAATAACTATTATATTGCAAAGCGATATTCCATTGCAATATGCTATTGCATTGCAAATGACTATTATATTTCAAAACTATATTGCATTTCAATGTTATTTTACATTAAATACTATTATATTGCAAAGTGATATTCCATTTGCAATAACTTTTTGCATTACAAATGAATATTATATTGGAAAGTGCTATTCCATTGCAATGTTCTATTGCATTGCAAATGTCAATTATATTGCAAAGTGATATTATATTGCAATGTGCTATTGCATTGGAATTGAATTATATTGCAAAGTGATCTTGCAATGTGCTATTGCATTGTAAATGACTTATTATGTTGCAAAGCGATGTTCCATTGCAATGTTCTACTACATTGAAATTGACGATTATGTTGCAGAGCGATATTCCATTGCAATGTTACATTGCATTGCAAATTACTAATATATTGCAAACTGATATTCCATTGCAATGTTCTCTTGCTTTGTAAATGACGTTCACATTGCAACGCAATATTCCATTGCAATGTGCTGTGGCATTGCAACTGATTAAAATATTGCAAGGTGATATTCCATGGCAATGTTCTGTTGCATTGCAGATAATGTTTATGTTGCAGTGATAGTCTATTCCATTGTGCTATTGCATTGCAAATGAAAATATTATAAGTTGATAGTCCATTGCAATGTTCCCTTGCATTGCAAATGACTATTATATTGCAAGTTAATCGTCCACTACAATGTCCTATTGCATTGAAAATGACTATTATATTGCCTAAGTAATATTCCATTGCAATGTGGAATTGCCTTGCAAATGACTGTTATATTGCAAAGTGATATTACACTGCAATGATGTATTACATTGCAGATTATTATTATATTGCAAAGTGACATTCCATTGCAAAATTCTACTGCACTGCAAATATCTACTATATTGCCAAGCGATGTTCCATTGCAAAATACTATTGCATTGCAAATTACAATCATATTGCAAACTGATATTGCAATTTTGCATTGCATTGCAATAACTATTATATTGCGAAGATATATTCCATTGCAATGTAATATTGCTTTGCACATGACGATTATATTGCAAACTGATATTCTGTTGCAATGTTCCATGACATTGCAATGACTATTGTATCGCAAATTAAAAATCCATACCAATGTTCTATCACACTGCAATTGACAATAACATTGCAGTCAAATTCCATTGCAATGTTCTATTGCATTGCAAATTCCTATTATATTGCAAAGTGCTTTTCCATTGCAATGATTTGTCCATTGCAAATGATGATCAAGTGCAAGGCGATATTCCATGTCAATGTGCTAATGCATTGCATGTAACTATTATATTGCGAGGTAATATTCCAGTGCAATGTTCTATTATGTTGCAAATGACTATTGTATTGCAAAGTGATGTTCCATTGCAAAGTCCTATTGCATTGCAAATGACAATCATATTGCTAAGGGATATTCCATTGCAATGTGCTATTTCATTGCAGATGAATATAATATTGCAGGTTAATTTTCCATTGCAATTTTCTATTGCATTGCAAATGACTATTACATTGCAAACTACTATGCTATTGCAATGTTCTATTGCATTGCAAATGACTATTATATTGTAAATTGATACTCCATTGCAATGTTCTATTGCATTGCAAATTACAATCACTTTGCAAGGCAAGATTCCCTTGCAATGTGCTATTGTATTGCATCTGAATATTATATTGCCAAGCGATATTCCATTGCAATTTTCTGTTGCATTACAAAGGACTACTAAGTTGCAAAGTGATCTTCCATTGCAATGGCCTATTGCATTTCAAATGGCAATCATGTTGCAGTCTAGTATTCCATTGCAATGTGCTATTGTATTGCAAATGACTATTATATTGCAAGCTAATAGTCCATTGCAATGTTCTATTGCATTGCAAATGACGATTATATTGCAGTGCTATTCCATTGCAATGTGCAATTGCATTGCAAATGACAACAATATTGCAAAGTCATGTTCCATTGCAAAGTCCTATTGCATTTTAAAAGAATATCATATTGCAAAGCGACATTCCATTGCAATGTTCTATTGCATTGGAAATGACTTGTATATTCAAAAGTTATATTCCAATGCAATTTTAAAGTACACTGCAAATGACGATGTTATTTCAAGTCGATTATGCATTTCAATGCGCTATTGCATTGCAAATGTGTATTATACTTCGAGGTAATATTTCACTGCAATGTTCTATTCCATTGCAATGTCATATTGCATTGCAAATGACGATCATATTGCGAACCATTATTCCATTGCGAAGAGCTTTTCGATTGCAAATGAGTATAAAATTTGTTCCACTCCTACTCAGGTCCCCTCCCTCCCCTCTTTTTCTGATACATCGATGACTGCATTGGTGGCGTTTCCTGCTCCCGCCCTGAACTAGATAAGTTCATTCACTTTACTTGCAATTTCCACCCTACCCTCACCTTCACATGGTCCATCCCTGACTCTTCCCTTCCCTTCCTTGACTTCTCCCTCTCCATTTCCGGCGATCGGCTTTCAACAAACATCCACTAACAGCCCACCGACTCCCACAGCTACCTGGACTACACTTCCTCCCACCCCGCTTCCTGTAAGTACTCTATTCCATTCTCCCAGTTTCTCTGTCTCCGCCGCATCTGTTCTGACGATGCCACCTTCCATACTAGTGCTTCTGACATGTCTTCCTTTTTCCTCAACCGAGGATTCCCCTCTACCATGGTTTATATGGCCCTTGACCATGTCCATTCTATTTCCCGCACTTCTGCTCTCAGCCCTGCACCTCCCTCCCAGAACCACGGTAGGGTTCCCCTTGCCTTAGCTTTCACCCCACCAGCCTCCACATTCAACCGATCATCCTCCGCCATTTCCGCCACCTCCAACGTGATCCCACCACCAAGCACCTCTTCCCCTCACCTCCCCTTTCAGCATTCCGAAGGGACCACTCCCTCCGTGACACCCTGGTCCACTCCTCAATCACACCCAAAAGCCCTGCTCCATCACCTGGCACCTTCCCGTGCAAGCGCAGGAGCTGCAGCACATGCCCTTTTACCTCCTCCCTTCCCACTGTCCAGGGCCCCACACACCCCTTCCAGGTGAAACAGCGATTTACTTGTACTTCTTGCAACATACTGTATTCGCTGTTCATGATGCGGTCTCCTCTACATTGGTGTGGAGATGCCGGAGTTGGACTGGGGTGGACAAATGTAAAAAGTCACACAACACCAGGTTATAGTCCAACAGCTTTATTTGAAATCACAAGCTTTCGGAGCGCTGCTCCTTCTTCAGGTGAAGTGGAGAAATGCATAAAGACACAGCTTATATAGTCAGAGAATCATGTCAGATGTTTACAGGTAACCTTTCCAACTGCCATTAATCACACCTCGGCAGAGAGACAATCACAGCAGTCAAAGGTGTGAATGGTGTCCAAACAGGTCAGTCAGGGAAACATTACATCAAAGAACAATGAGGTGGGGTCACAAGGGGTCAAATATTGCAGATGCTGGGGTCTGTATGAAAAACAAAAAAACAGACAAAAAACATTTTTTTTTTTGGCTGGAAATCACAGCAGGTCCGGCCGCATCCATGTAGAGAGAACAAGCCAATGTCGACTCGAGTCTGGATGACCCTGCATCAGGTGGGGTTACATCTAGCATGACATGAACCCAAGATCTCTGTTGAGGCCGTCCTCATGGGTGCGGAACTTGGCTATCAGTTTCTGCTCGACGATTTTGCGTTGTCGTGTGTCTCGAAGGCCACCTTGGAGAATGCTTACCCGAAGATCGGAGGCTGAATGTCCTTGACTGCTGAAGTGTTCCGCGACTGGGAGGGAACACTCCTGCCTGGTGATTGCTGCGCGGTGTCCGTTCATCCGTTGTCGCAGTGTCTGCATGTTCTCGCCGATGTACCATGCTCCGGGGCATCCTTTCCTGCAACGTATGAGGTAGACAACGTTGGCCGAGTCACATGAGTATGTACCATGTACCTGGTGGGTGGTGTCCTCACGTGTGATGATGGTATCTGTGTTGATGATCTGGCATGTCTTGCAGAGGTTGCTGTGGCAGGGTTGTGTGGTGTCGTGGTCGTTGTTCTCCTGAAAGCTGGGTAATTTGCTGCGAACGATGGTCTGTTTGAGGTTAGGCGGCTGTTTGAAAGCGAGTAGTGGAGGCGTGGGGATGGCCTTAGCGAGGTGTTCGTCGTCATCGATGACATGTTGAAGGCTGCGAAGAACATGGCGTAGTTTCTCCGCTCCGGGGAAGTACTGGACGACGAAGGGTACTCTGTTGGTTGTGTCCCGTGTTTGTCTTCTGAGGAGGTCTATGCGATTTTTCGCTGTGGCCCATTGGAACTGTCGATCGGCGAGTCGAGCGTCATATCCCGTTCTTACAAGGGCGTCTTTCAGAGTCTGTAGGTGTCCATCGCGTTCCTCCTCGTCTGAGCAGATCCTGTGTATTCGCAGGGCTTGTCCATAGGGGATGGCTTCTTTAACGTGGTTAGGTTGGAAGCTGGAGAAGTGAAGCATCGTGAGGTTGTCCGTGGGCTTGCGGTAGAGTGAAGTGCTGAGGTGTCCATCTTTGATGGAGATTCGTGTGTCCAGGAATGAGATTGATTCTGAGGAGTCGTCCATGGTGAGTTTGATGGTGGGATGGAACTTGTTGATGTTATCGTGTAGTCTTTTCAGTTGTTCTTCGCCGTGGATCCATAGGAAGAAAATGTCGTCGATGTATCTGGTGTATAGCATTGGTTGGAGATCCTGTGCAGCGAAGAAGTCTTGCTCGAACTTGTGCATGAAGATGTTTGCGCATTGGGGTGCGAATTTGGTCCCCAACAGCCACGGGGACCAAATTCACACCCCAATACGCAAACATGTTCATGCACAAGTTCGAGCAAGACTTCTTCACTGCACAGGATCTCCAACCAACGCTATACACCAGATACATCGACGACATTTTCTTCCTATGGACCCACGGCGAAGAATCACTGAAAAGACTACACGATAACATCAACAAGTTCCATCCCACCATCAAACTCACCATGGACTACTCCTCAGAATCAATCTCATTCCTGGACACACGAATCTCCATCAAAGACGGACACCTCAGCACTTCACTCTACCGCAAGCCCACGGACAACCTCACGATGCTTCACTTCTCCAGCTTCCACCCTAACCACGTTAAAGAAGCCATCCCCTATGGACAAGCCCTGCAAATACACAGGATCTGCTCAGACGAGGAGGAACGCGATGGACACCTACAGACACTGAAAGATGCCCTTGTAAGAACGGGATATGATGCTCGACTCGTCGATCGACAGTTCCGATGGGCCACAGCGAAAAATCGCAGAGGCCTCCTCAGAAGACAAACACAGGACACAACCAACAGAGTACCCTTCGTCGTCCAGTACTTCCCCGGAGCGGAGAGACTACGCCATGTTCTTCACAGCCTTCAACATGTCATCGATGACGACGAACACCTCGCTTAGGCCATCCCCACGCCTCCACTACTCGCTTTCAAACAGCCGCCTAACCTCAAACAGACCATCGTTCGCAGCAAATTACCCAGCTTTCAGGAGAACAACAACCACGACACCACACAACCCTGCCACAGCAACCTCTGCAAGACATGCCAGATCATCAACACAGATACCATCATCACACGTGAGGACACCACCCACCAGGTAAATGGTACATACTCATGTGACTCGGCCAACGTTGTCTACCTCATACGTTGCAGGAAAGGATGCCCCGGAGCATGGTACATCGGCGAGACCATGCAGACACTGCGACAACAGATGAACGGACACCGCGCAACAATCACCAGGCAGGACTGTTCCCTCCCAGTCGGGGAACACTTCAGCAGTCAAGGACATTCAGCCTCCGATCTTCGGGTAAGCATTCTCCAAGGTGGCCTTAGAGACACACGACAACGCAAAATCGTCGAGCAGAAACTGATAGCCAAGTTCCGCACCCATGAGGACGGCCTCAACAGACATCTTGGTTTCATGTCACGCTACATGTAACCCCACCTGATGCAGGGTCATCCAGACTCGAGTCGACATTGGCTTGTTCTCTCTACACGGATGCGGCCGGACCTGCTGTGATTTCCAGCCAAAAAAAAAAATGTTTATTGTCTGTTTTTTTGTTTTTCATACAGACCCCAGCATCTGCAATATTTGACCCCTTGTGACCCCACCTCATTGTTCTTTGATGTAATGTTTCCCTGACTGACCTGTTTGAACACCATTCACACCTTTGACTGCTGTGATTATCTCTCTGCCGAGTTTTGATTAATGGCAGTTGGAAAGGTTACCTGTAAACATCAGACATGATTCTCTGACTATATAAGCTGTGTCTTTATGCATTTCTCCACTTCACCTGAAGAAGGAGCAGCGTTCCGAAAGCTTGTGATTTCAAATAAAGCTGTTGGACTATAACCTGGTGTTGTGTGACTTTTTACATTTGTCCTCTACATTGGGGAGACCAAATGCAGATTGGGCGACCACTTTGCAGAACACCTCCGTTCAGTCCATATGGTTGACCTGAGCTTCTGGTTGCCTGTTAATTCAATTCACCGCTTCACTCCCACTCTGATCTCTCTGTCCTCAGGCTATTGCATTGTTCCAATGAAGCTCAACGTAAGCTCGAGGAACAGCACCTCATCTTTCGATTGGGCACTTTGCAGCCTGCCGGACTCAACATTGAGTTCAACAATTTCAGATAATTAACCCTGCCCCCATTTTTCATGCAGTATGATTTTTGCCATTTCCATTTGCAACATTTTATCTTTCCTGCCTCTTACACAAGTACAGGATGTTCTTTCTATTTCTTCCTCCCCTGCTAACCCTCCCCCCTGTCTCTGTACCTGCTTAATATCTGTTACATCTCCAGCTTTTTCCAGTTCTGATGAAGGGTCCCAGACCTGAAATGTTATCTCTGTTTCTCTCTCCACGGATGCTGCCTGGGCTGCTGAGTATTTCCAGCATTTTCTGTTGTTATTTCAGATTTCCAGCATCCACAGTATTTTGCAATTATAAAATTGCCAATTATTATTCCATTGCAATGATCTATTGCATTGCAAGTGAACATTAAATTGCAAAGTGATATTCCATTGCAATCTGCTATTGCATTGCAAATGACTATTATATTGCAAAGTGATATTCGATTGCGTTGTGCTATTGTATTTCAAATGACTATTATATTGCAAATTTATATGCCAATGCAATTTTATATTGCATTGCAAATGGTGATCGTATTGCAAGGTGATATTCCATTTCAATGTGCTATTGCATTGCAAATTACTATGATATTGCAAAGTGATATTCTATTGCAATGTGCTATTAAATTGCAAATGACTATTATATTGCAAAGATATATTCCAATGCAATTTTATATTGCATTGCAAATGTTGATCATATTGCAAGGTGATATTCCATTTCCATGAGCTATTGCATTGCAAATGACTATAATATTGCAGACTGATATTACAATGCAATGTGCTATTGCATTGCAAATGACGATCTTGTTGCAAGGTGCTATTCAATTTCAATGTGCTATTGCATTGCAAATGACTATTATATTGTGAAGTTATATTCCAATGCAATTTTATCAAATCAAATCAAATCAACTTTTATTGTCATTGTTAGTGCACAAGTGCAGCACAACGAAATTTAGGCTTGCGGCTCCTGAGAGTGTACATTTAGATTAAGGCATTTAAACATTCAACATACATTTGGCTTGAAATACATTAACATAAACATAACCATAATAAAGTGCATTGGCAGATGTGCAGGCTTTAGAGTTTATTTGTGGAGTTCAGTAGGACGACAGCCCTGGGAAAGAAGTTGTTCCTAAATCTGGTCGTATGGGTGCGAATGCATCTGTAGCATCTCCCAGATGGCAGGAGGGCAAACAGACTGTGGCTGGGGTGGGTAGGGTCTTTGATGATGGACCGTGACCTCGGTAAACAGCGTTTCTGGTATATGTGCTCTATGGTCGGTAGCTGGGTGCCGTTAATGCATTGGGCAGTTTTGACTACCCGCTGCAGGGCTTTCCGGTCATAGTAGCTACAGCTGCCATACCATACTGTGATACAGTTCGTCAGGATGCTCTCTGTTGTGTAGCGGTAAAAGTTAGAGAGGATCAGGGGTGACAGGTTACATCCCTTCAGCCTCCTTAGGAAATATAGGCACTGCTGGGCCTTCTTCACCAGAGAGGAGATATTGAGGGACCAGGAGAGGTCTTCCGTGATGTGGACTCCGAGGAACTTAAAGCTGGCCACCCTTTCCACCACAGCCCCATTGACTTCCACCTTTACACATCCTGAAGTCCACAATGCTTTGTTTGGTTTTCTTGATGTTAAGGGCCAGGTTGTTATCGGCGCACCACTTCACGAGATGCTGGACCTCCTCCCTGTAGGCTGACTCATCATTGTTGGAGATCTGGCCTACTACCGTGGTATCATCCACAAACTTGAAGATGGTGTTGGAACCATGAACAGCCACACAATCGTTTGCATTGCATTGCAAATGTCGATCATATCGCAAGGTGATATTTCATTTCCATGTGCTATTGCATTGCAAATGACTATCATATTGCAGAGTGATATTATAATGCAATGTGCTATTGCATTGCAAATGACTATTATATTGCAATGTGATATTCCACTTCAATATTCTATTGCAGTGCAAATGACGATCATATTACAAAGCGATATTCCATTGCAATATTCTATTGCTTTGCAAGTCAAAATTTTATTGCATTAATATTCCATTGCAATGCTCTACTTCATTGCAAATTGTACTATATTGAAAAACGACATTCAATTGCAATGTACTATTGCATTGGAAGTGACTATTATATATCAAAATGATATTCCACTGCAATCTTCTACTGTATTTGAAATATCTATTATTTTGGAAGTTAATAGTACGGTGCAATGTGCTACTGCATTGCAAATGCATATCAAATTGCAAAGTGATATTGTATTGCAATGTGCAATTGCATTGCAATGACTATTATACTGCAAAATCATATACCATTGCAATATCCTATTGCATTGCAAATGAAGGAAGATTATATTGGAGTGATATTCCATTGCAATGTTCTCTCGCATTGCAAATGAATACTATATTGCAAAGTGATATTCCATTGCAATATCCTATTGCAATGCAAATGATGATCATTTGCAAAGTGATATTCCATTGCAGTTCGCTATTGCAATTCAAATGACTTTTATATTGTGAAGTGATATTCCATTGCAACGCTCTATTGCAATGCAATGTTCTACTGCATTACAAATGACTATTATATTGCAAAGTGATATTCATTGCAATGTTCTGTTGCATTGAAAATGACTACTATGTTGCAAAGTTATACTCCATTGCAATATCTTTTGCATTGCAAATGATGATCATATATTCCATTGCAATGTGCTATTACATTACAGATGCCGAATATATTGCAGTGATAATCCTTTGCAATGTTCAGTTGCATTGCAAATGACGATCACATTGCAAGGAAATAGTCCATTGCAATGTGCTATTGCATTGCAACTGACTTTTATACCGCAGAGTGATATTTCATTGCAATGTTTTTTTGCAGGGCAAATGATGATTATGATGCAAACTGATATTCCAAAGCAATTTTCCATTGCATTGCAATGACTTTTATACTGCAAAGTGATATTCCATTGCAATGTGCTATTGCATTGCAAATGACTGTTATATTGCAAGGTGATATTCCATTGCAATGTTCTATTGCATTGCAATTGATGATTATGCTGCATGGATATTCCATTTTTAAGTGTTATTGCATTGCAAGTTGCTATTAAAATGCAAAGTGATACTCCATTGCAATGTTCCATTGCATTGCAAATGACGATCAAACTGCAAGGCAATATGCCATTGAAATGTGCTATTGCATTGCCACTGATTATTATATTGCAAGGTGATATTACATTGCAATATTCTATTGCATTGCAAATGACTACTCTATTGCAAAGCGATGTTCCATTGCAAAGTCCTACTGCTTTGCAAATGATGATCATTTGCAATGCGATATTTCATTGCAATGTCCTATTGCATTGCAAATCATTATTATATTGCAAACTGATATACCATTGCAATGTTCTATTGCATTGCAAATGGGTACCATATTGCAAAGTGATATTCCATTGCAATGTAATATTGCAATGCAAATGATCATTTTGCAAAGCGATATTCCATTGCTATGTGCTATTTAATTTCAAATGACTATTATATTGCGAAGTGATATTCCATTGCAATGTGCTACTGCACTGCAAATGACTATTATATCGCAAAGTGATTTTCCTTTGCAAAGCTCTGTTGCATTGCAAATGATGATCATATTGCAAAGCAATATTCCATTGCAATCTGCTATTGCATTACAAGTGACGAATATGTTGCAGTGATAATCCATTGCAATGTTCTATTGCACTGCAAATGACTATTACATTGCAAGGTGAAATTCCATTGAAATGTGCTATTGCATTGCAAATAATTATTTAAGTGCCAACTGATATTTCATTGCATTGTTCATTGCATTGCAAATAACGATTATATTGCAAGCTGATATTACATTTCAATGTTGCATTGCATTGCAATGACAATGATATTGCAAAGTGATATTCCACTGCAGTATTCTACTGAATTGCAAGTGACGATTATATTGCAGTGATATTCCATTGCAATGTTCTATTGCATTGAAAATGACTATTTATTGCAAACTGATATTCCAATGCAATGATTCAGTGCATTGCAGTGAATTTTATAATTAAAGTGATATTCCATTGCAATATTCTATTGCATTGCAAATGGCGATCATATTGCAAACTGATATTCCATTGCAATGTTCCAATGCATTGCAATGACAATTATATTTTAAACTGAAATTCCATTCCAATGCTCTATTGAATTGCAAATGACGATGATATTGCAGTGCTATTCCATTGCAATGTGCAGTTGCATTGCCAATGACTACTATGTTGCTAAGTGTTATTCCATTGCAATGTCCTATTCCATTGCAATGTTCTTTCGCATTACAAATCACTATTTCATTGCAATCTGATATTCCATTGCAAAGCTCTATTGCATTGCAAATGACAATTATATGGCAAAATGATATTAATTTGCAAAATTCCATTGCATTGCAATGACTATTATATTGCAAAGTGATATTCTATTGCAATGTGCTATTGCATTGCAAATGACGATTATATTGCAGTGATAATCCATTACAATGTTCTGCTGCATTGCAAATGACTACTATGTTGTAAACTGATAGTCCATTGCAACCTCCAATTGCATTGCAAAAAAAAATGATATTGCAAGTTAAAATTCCTTTGCAATGTTCTATTGCATTTGAGGCTTGTAATAAGGGGACATCTACAATTATGGGGGATTTTAACTAACATATTAATTGGACAAATCAAATTGGGCAGGGCTGCCTTGAGGATGAGTTCATTGAGTGTATTAAGGATGGGTCTCTTGAGCAGTATGTAACTGAACCGACCAGGGGGCAAGCAACCTTAGCTCTGGTCCTGTGTAACGAGACAGGATAAATTAAAAATTTCCCAGTAAAGGATCCCCTTGGAATGAGTGATCATAACATGGTTGAATTCCATATTAAATTAGAGGGTGAGAAGGTTGGATCTCAAACAAGCATGCTAAGCTTGAATAAATGAGACTATGAAGGTATGAGAGCGGAATTGAGTTGAGTGGATTGGGAAAATAGATTAAAGGGTAAGACGATACATGATCAGTGGTGTTCATTTAAGGAGTTATTTTACAACTTCCAAAAAAAAACATATTCCACTGAGAAGAAAAGGGTGTAAAAGAAAAGACAGCCATCCATGTCTAAGTAAAGACATTAATGATAGTATTCGACTAAAAACAAGGGCATATAAGGTAGCCAAATCTAGCGGGAGGATAGAGGATTGGGAAAACTTTGAAAGACAGAAAAAATAACAAAAAGGTGGATTAAGAAAGGGAATATAGATTATGAAAGTAAATTAGCAAAAAACATAAAAACAGATAGTATGAATTTTTATAGTTATATAAAAAGAAAAAGGGTGGCTAAAGTAAATGTTGGTCCCTTAGAGGATGAGACCGGGAAATTAATGGTGGGAAATACGGAGATAGCAAAAATACTGAATGAATACTTTGTATCAGTCTTTATAGAAGAAGACACTAAGAATATCCCAACACTGGACAAACAGGGGGCTAAAGGGGGGAGGAGCTAAACACGATCAAAATCACTAAGGAAGTGGTACTCGGTAAAATAATGGGACACAAGGCGGATAAATCACCTGGACCTGATGGCTTACATCCTAGGGTCTTGAGGGAAGTGGCGGTAGGGATTGTGGATGCATTGGTAATAATTTTCCAAAACTCCCTGGACTTGGCAAAGGTCCCGGCAGACTGGAAAACTGCTAATGTAACACCCTTATTTAAAAAGGGCAGTAGACAGAAGGCTGGAAACTATAGAGCGGTTAGCCTAACATCTGTGGAAGGTAAAGTTTTGGAGTCCATCATTAAGGAGACAGTAACAGGACATTTGGATAATCATAATTTAATAGGACAAAGTCAGCCTGGTTTTATGAAGGGGAAGTCATGTTTGACAAAATTGCTGGAGTTCTTTGAGGCAGTAACATATAGGGTGGAGAAATGGGAACCAGTGGACGTAGTGAATTTAAACTTCCAAAAGGCATTTGACAAGGTGCCACACAAAATATTATTGCTTAAGATAAAAAATCATGGGATTGGGGGTAATATTCTGGCATGGATAGAGGATTGGCTATCGAACAGAAGGCAGAGAGTTGGGATAAATGGTTCATTCTCAGACTGGCAATCAGTAACTAGTGGTGTTCCGCATGGGTCAGTGCTGGGTCCCCAACTCTTTACAATCTATATTAATGAATTGGCGGAGGGGACCGAGTGTAACATATCAAAGTTAGCAGATGATACTAAGATGGGAGGGAAAGTAGAGATTGAGGAGGACATAAAAAACCTGCAAGTGGACATAGACAGGCTAAATAAGTGGGCAGAGGTTTGGCAGATGGAATACAATACTGGAAAGTGTGAGGTTATGCACTTTGGCAGGAAAAATCGTCGAGCAAGTTATTATCTTAATGGCAAGAAACTTGAAAGTACTGAAGTACAAAGGGATCTGGGGGTCCTGGTGCACGAAACTCAAAAGGTTAGCATGCAGGTGCACCAAGTGATTAAGAAGGCCAATGGAATGTTGGCTTTCATTGCTAGGGGGATAGAATATAAAAATAGGGAGGTATTGCTTCAGTTGTACAAGGTATTGGTGAGACCGCACCTGGAATACTGCGTACAGTTTTGGTGTCCATATTAAGAAAGGACATACTTGCTGTCGAGTCAGTACAAAGCAGGTTCACTCGCTTAATCCTGCAGATGAGGTGATGGACATATGTGGAGAGGTTGAGTAGATTGGGACTCTACTCATTGGAGTTCAGAAGAATGAGAGGTGATCTTATTGAAACATATAAGATTGTGAAGGGTTTGGATCGGGTGGATGCGGGGAAGATGTTCCCGATGATGTGTGAAACTAGAACTAGGGGGCATAGACTTAGAATAAGGGGCTGCTCTTTCAAAACTGAGATGAGGAGGAACTACTTCACTCAGAGGGTGGTAGGTCCATGAAATATGCTGCCCCAAAAAGCTGTAGAAGCTACATCATTACATAAATTTAAAACAGAAATAGACAGTTTCCTAGAAGTAAAGGGAATTAAGGGTTTCGGGGAGCGGGCAGGAATTTGGACATGATTCTGGATTCGGATTGGTCATGGCCCTTTGGGTAGCGGAGCGGGCCCAGGGGCCATGTACCCTGATCCTGCTCCTATTTTGTGTGTCTAATTCTGTTAGATTCAGGAGATGGTTCTGTGATAGTGGATTGGCGGTTAGGATCAGATCAGCCATGAACTTATTGAATGGCGGAGCAAGCTCGAGGGGCCGATTGGCCTACTCCTGCTCCTATTTCTTATGTTCTTATGTTCAAATGACAATTATTTTGCAACACGCTAATCCATTGCAATGTTCTACTGCATTGCACACGATGATCATATTGCAAAGCGATATTCCTTTGCAATGCATTATTGCTTTGATAATTACTATTATATTGCAAGTCAATAGTCCATTGCAATGTCATATTGCATTGCAAATTACTATTATATTGCAGTGATATTCCATTGCAATGTGCTATTGCATTGCAAATGATGATTATATTGCAAAGTGATATTGCATTGCAATGTTCTATTGCATTGCAAATGATGATCATATTACAAACCAATATTCCATTGCAATGCTCTATTGCATTGCAATGACTATTATATTACACAGCAATAGCCCATTGCAATGTTCCATTGCTTTGCAATGACTATTATATTGCTAAATGATATTTCATTCCAAAATTCTATTGCATTGCAAATGATGATTATATGGCAAAGGGATACTCCATTGCCATGTTCTATTGCATTGCAAATATCAATTATATTGCAAAGTGATATTCCATTGCAATGTGCTATTGCGTTGCAATTGCCTGTTATATTGCAAGGTGATATTCCATTGCAATGTTCTATTGCATTGCAATTGATGATTATGCTGCATGGATATTCCATTTTTAAGTGTTATTGCATTGCAAGTTGCTATTAAAATGCAAAGTGATACTCCATTGCAATGTTCCCTTGCATTGCAAATGACGATCAAACTGCAAGGCAATATGCCATTGAAATGTGCTATTGCATTGCCACTGATTATTATATTGCAAGGTGATATATTGCAATGTTCTATTGCATTGCAAATGACTACTCTATTGCAAAGCGATGTTCCATTGCAAAGTCCTACTGCTTTGCAAATGATGATCATTTGCAATGCGATATTTCATTGCAATGTTCTATTGCATTGCAAATCATTATTATATTGCAAACTGATATACCATTGCAATGTTCTATTGCATTGCAAATGGGTACCATATTGCAAAGTGATATTCCATTGCAATGTAATATTGCAATGCAAATAATGATCATTTTGCAAAGCGATATTCCATTGCTATGTGCTATTTAATTTCAAATGACTATTATATTGCGAAGTGATATTCCATTGCAATGTGCTACTGCACTGCAAATGACTATTATATCGCAAAGTGATTTTCCTTTGCAAAGCACTGTTGCATTGCAAATGATGATCATATTGCAAAGCAATATTCCATTGCAATCTGCTATTGCATTACAAGTGATGAATATGTTGCAGTGATAATCCATTGCAATGTTCTATTGCGCTGCAAATGACTATTACATTGCAAAGTGAAATTCCATTGAAATGTGCTATTGCATTGCAAATAATTATTTAAGTGCCAACTGATATTTCATTGCATTGTTCATTGCATTGCAAATAACGATTATATTGCAAGCTGATATTACATTTCAATGTTCCATTGCATTGCAATGACAATGATATTGCAAAGTGATATTATTTTGCAGTGATATTCCATTGCAATGTTCTATTGCATTGAAAATGACTATTTACTGCAAACTGATATTCCAATGCAATGATTCAGTGCATTGCAGTGAATTTTATAAGAAAAGTGATATTCCATTGCAATATTCTATTGCATTGCAAATGGCGATCACATTGCAAATTGATATTCCATTGCAATGTTCCAATGCATTGCAATGACAATTATATTGCAAAGTGAAATTCCATTCCAATGCTCTATTGAATTGCAAATGACGATGATATTGCAGTGCTATTCCATCGCTATGTGCTATTTAATTTCAAATGACTATTATATTGCGAAGTGATATTCCATTGCAATGTGCTACTGCACTGCAAATGACTATTATATCGCAAAGTGATTTTCCTTTGCAAAGCACTGTTGCATTGCAAATGATGATCATATTGCAAAGCAATATTCCATTGCAATCTGCTATTGCATTACAAGTGATGAATATGTTGCAGTGATAATCCATTGCAATGTTCTATTGCGCTGCAAATGACTATTACATTGCAAAGTGAAATTCCATTGAAATGTGCTATTGCATTGCAAATAATTATTTAAGTGCCAACTGATATTTCATTGCATTGCAAATAACGATTATATTGCAAGCTGATATTATATTTCAATGTTCCATTGCATTGCAATAACAATGATATTGCAAAGTGATATTATTTTGCAGTGATATTCCATTGCAATGTTCTATTGCATTGAAAATGACTATTTATTGCAAACTGATATTCCAATGCAATGATTCAGTGCATTGCAGTGAATTTTATAAGAAAAGTGATATTCCATTGCAATATTCTATTGCATTGCAAATGGCGATCATATTGCAAATTGATATTCCATTGCAATGTTCCAATGGAATTATATTGCAGAGTAAAATTCCATTCCAATGCTCTATTGAATTGCAAATGACGATGATATTGCAGTGCTATTCCATTGCAATGTGCAGTTGCATTGCCAATGACTACAATGTTGCGAAGTGTTATTCCATTGCAATGTCCTATTCCATTGCAATGTTCTTTCGCATTACAAATCACTATTTCATTGCAATCTGATATTCCATTGCAAAGCTCTATTGCATTGCAAATGACAATTATATGGCAAAATGATATTAATTTGCAAAATTCCATTGCAATGCAATGACTATTATATTGCAAAGTGATATTCTATTGCAATGTGCTATTGCATTGCAAATGACGATTATATTGCAGTGATAATCCATTACAATGTTCTGTTGCATTGCAAATGACTACTATTTTGCAAACTGATAGTACATTGCAACCTCCTATTGCATTGCAAAAAAATATAATATTGCAAGGTAAAATTCCATTGCAATGTTCTATTGCATTTGAGGCTTGTAATAATGGGACATCTACAATTATGGGGGGTTTTAACTATCATATTAATTGGACAAATCAAATTGGGCAGGGCTGCCTTGAGGATGAGTTCATTGAGTGTATTAGGGATGGGTTTCTTGAGCAGTATGTAACTGAACCGACAAGGGGGCAAGCAACCTTAGATCTGGTCCTGTGTAATGAGACAGGATTAATTAAAAATGTCCCAGTAAATGATCCCCTTGGAATGAGTGACCATAACATGGTTGAATTCCATATTCAATTAGAGGGTGAGAAGGTTGGATCTCAAACAAGCATGCTAAGCTTGAATAAAGGAGATTATGAAGGTATGAGAGCGGAATTGAGTAGAGTGGATTGGGAAAATAGATTAAAGGGTAAGACGATACATGATCAGTGGTGTACATTTAAGGAGTTATTTTACAACTTCCAAAAAAAACATATTCCACTGAGAAGAACAGGGTGTAAAAGAAAAGACAGCCATCCGTGGCTAAGTAAAGACATTAAGGATAGTAT
This sequence comes from Somniosus microcephalus, assembly GCF_052327205.1. Lineage (NCBI taxonomy): Eukaryota > Metazoa > Chordata > Chondrichthyes > Squaliformes > Somniosidae > Somniosus > Somniosus microcephalus. The sequence goes on from NW_028225183.1 coordinate 31,326,773, forward strand.
TCAACTAAAAACAAGGGCATATAAGGTAGCCAAATCTAGTGGGAGGATAGAGGATTGGGAAAACTTTGAAAGACAGAAAAAATAACAAAAATATGGATTAAGAAAGGGAATATAGATTATGAAAGTAAATTAGCAAAAAATATAAAAACAGATAGTATGAATTTTTATAGTTATATAAAAAGAAAAAGGGTGGCTAAAGTAAATGTTGGTCCCTTAGAGGGTGAGACCGGGAAATTAATGGTGGGAAATATGGAGATGGCAAAAATACTGAATGAATAATTTGTATCAGTCTTTATAGTAGAAGACACTAAGAATATCCCAACACTGGACAAAGAGGGGGCTAAAGGGGGGGAGGAGCTAAACACGATCAAAATTGCTAAGGAAGTGGTACTCAGTAAAATAATGGGACTCAAGGTGGATAAATCACCTGGACCTGATGGCTTACATCCTAGGGTCTTGAGGCAAGTGGCGGTAGGGATTGTGGATGCATTGGTAATAATTTTCCAAAACTCCCTGGACTTGGCAAAGGTCCCGGCAGACTGGAAAACTGCTAATGTAACACCCTTATTTAAAAAGGGCAGTAGACAGAAGGCTGGAAACTATAGAGCGGTTAGCCTAACATCTGTGGTAGGTAAAATTTTGGAGTCCATCATTAAGGAGACAATAACAGGACATTTGGATAATCATAATTTAATAGGACAAAGTCAGCATGGTTTTATGAAGGGGAAGTCATGTTTGACAAATTTGCTGGAGTTCTTTGAGGCAGTAACATACAGGGTGGATAAATGGGAACCAGTGAACGTAGTGAATTTAGACTTCCAAAAGGCATTTGACAAGGTGCCACACAAAATATTATTGCTTAAGATAAAAAATCATGGGATTGGGGGTAATATTCTGGCATGGATAGAGGATTGGCTATCTAACAGAAGGCAGAGAGTTGGGATAAATGGTTCATTCTCAGACTGGCAATCAGTAACTAGTGGTGTTCCGCAGGGGTCAGTGCTGGGTCCCCAACTCTTTACAATCTATATTAACGAATTGGAGGAGGGGACCGAGTGCAACATATCAAAGTTAGCAGATGATTCTAAGATGGGAGGGAAAGTAGAGATTGAGGAGGACATAAAAAACCTGCAATGGGACATAGACAGGCTAAATAAGGAGGCAGAGATTTGGCAGATGGAATACAATACTGGAAAGTGTGAGGTTATGCACTTTGGCAGGAAAAATCGGAGAGCAAGTTATTATCTTAATGGCAAGAAACTGGAAAGTACTGAAGTACAAAGGGATCTGGGGGTCCTGGTGCATGAAACTCAAAAGTTTAGCATGCAGGTGCAGCAAGTGATTAAGAAGGCCAATGGAATGTTGGCTTTCATTGCTAGGGGGATAGAATATAAAAATAGGGAGGTATTGCTTCAGTTGTACAAGGTATTGGTGAGACCGCACCTGCAATACTGCGTACAGTTTTGGTGTCCATATTAAGAAAGGACATACTTGCTGTCGAGTCAGTACAAAGCAGGTTCACTCACTTAATCCCGCGGATGAGGCGGACATATGAGGAGAGGTTGAGTGAATTGGGACTCTACTCATTGGAGTTCAGAAGAATGAGAGGCGATCATATTGAAACATATAAGATTGTGAAGGGGTTGGATCGGGTGGATGCAGGGAAGATGTTACCGATGATGGGTGAAACTAGAACTAGGGGGCATAGACTTAGAATAAGGGGCTGCTCTTTCAAAACTGAGATGAGGAGGAACTACTTCACTCAGAGGGTGGTAGGTCCATGAAATATGCTGCCCCAAAAACTGTAGAAGCTACATTATTACATCAATTTAAAACAGAAATAGACAGTTTCCTAGAAGTAAAGGGAATTAAGGGTTACAGGGAGCGCGCAGGAATTTGGACATGAGTCTAGATTCGGATCGGTCATGGCCCTTTGGGTAGTGGAGCGGGCCCAGGTGCCGTGTACCCTGATCCTGCTCCTATTTTGTGTGTCTAATTCTGTTAGATTCAGGAGATGGTTCTGTGATAGTGGATTGGCGGTTAGGATCAGATCAGCCATGAACTTATTGAATGGCGGTGCAAGCTCGAGGGGCCGATTGGCCTACTCCTGCTCCTATTTCTTATGTTCTTATGTTCAAATGACAATTATTTTGCAACACGCTAATCCATTGCAATGTTCTACTGCATTGCACACGATGATCATATTGCAAAGCGATATTCCTTTGCAATGCGTTATTGCTTTGATAATTACTATTATATTGCAAGTCAATAGTCCATTGCAATGTCATATTGCATTGCAAATTACTATTATATTGCAGTGATATTCCATTGCAATGTGCTATTGCATTGCCAATGATGATTATATTGCAAAGTGATATTGCATTGCAATATTCTATTGCATTGCAAATGATGATCATATTACAAAGCAATATTCCATTGCAATGCTCTATTGTATTGCAATGACTATTATATTACACAGTAATAGCCCATTGCAATGTTCCATTGCTTTGCAATGACTATTATATTGGTAAATGATATTTCATTCCAAAATTCTATTGCATTGCAAATGATGATTGTATGGCAAAGGGATACTCCATTGCCATGTTCTATTGCATTGCAAATATAAATTATATTGCAAAGTGATATTCCATTGCAATGTGCTATTGCGTTGCAATTGATGATTATACTGCATGGATATTGCATTTTTAAGTGTTATTGCATTGCAAGTTGCTATTAAAATGCAAAGTGATACTCCATTGCAATGTTCCATAGCAGTGCAAATGACGATCAAACTGCAAGGCAATATGCCATTGCAATGTGCTATTGCATTGCCACTGATTATTATATTGCAAGGTGATATTATATTGCAATGTTCTATTGCATAGCAAATGACTACTTTATTGCAAACCAATATTCCATTGCAAAGTCCTACTGCTTTGCAAATGATGATCATGTTGCAATTCGATATTTCATTGCAATGTTCTATTGCATTGCAAATCATTATTATATTGCAAACTGATGTATCACTGCAATGTTCTATTGCATTGCAAATGGATACTATATTGCAAATTGATATTACATTTCAATGTAATATTGCAATGCAAATGATGATCATTTTGCAAAGCGATATTCCATAGCTATGTGCTATTTCATTTCAAATGACTATTATATTGTGAAGCGATATTCCATTGCAATGTGCTACTGCATTACAAGTGACAAATATGTTGCAGTGATAATCCATTGCAATGTTCTATTGCACTGCAAATGACTATTATATTGCAAAGCAAAATTCCATTGAAATTGCTATTGCATTGCAAATAATTACTTTAGTGCTAACTGATACTTCATTGCAAGGTTCTTTGCATTGCAAATAATGATTATATTGCAAGCTGATATTACATTGCAATATTCCATTGCATTGCAATGACAATGATATTGCAAAGTGATATTCCACTGCAGTATTCTACTGAATTGCAGGTGACGATTATATTGCAGTGATATTCCATTGCAATATTCTATTGCATTGCAAATGGCAATCATATTGCAAAGTGATATTCCATTGCAATGTTCCAATGCATTGCAATGACAATTATATTGCAAAGTGAAATTCCATTCCAATGCTCTATTGAATTGCAAATGATGATTATATTGCAGTGCTATTCCATTGCAATGTGCAGTTGCATTGCCAATGACTACTATGTTGCTAAGTGTTATTTGATTGCAATGTCCTATTCCATTGCAATGTTCTTTGTCATTGCAAATCACTATTTCATTGTAATCTGATATTCCATTGCAAATCTCTATTGCATTGCAAATGACGATTATATTGCAAACTGATATTACATTGCAAAATTCCATTGCATTGCAATGACTATTATATTGCAAAGTGATATTCTATTGCAACGTGCTATTGCATTGCAAATGTCGATTATATTGCAGTGATTATCCATTACAATGTTCTGTTGCATTGCAAATGACTACTATGTTGCAAACTGATAGTCCATTGCAACCTCCTTTTGCACTGCACTAAATATAATATTGCAAGTTAAAATTCCATTGCAATGTTCTATTGCATTTCAAATGACAATTATTTTGCAACACGCTAATCCATTGCAATATTCCATTGCATTGCACACGATGATCATATTGCAAAACGATATTCCATTGCAATGTGTTATTGTTTTGCAAATTACTATTATATTACAAGTTAATAGTCCATTGCAATGTCATATTGCATTGCAAATGACTATTATATTGCAGTGATATTCCATTGCAATGTGTTATTGCATTGCAAATGACGATTATATTGCAAAGTAATTTTGCATTGCAATGTTCTATTGCATTGCAAATGATGATCATATTACAAAGCGATATTCCATTGCAATGTTCTATTGCATTGCATATTACTATTATATTGCAAACCGATATTCCAGTGCAATGTTCCATTGCATTGCAATGACTATTATATTACACAGTAATAGTCCATTGCAATGTTCCATTGCTTTGCAATGAGGATTATATTGCTGAATGATATTTCACTCCAAAATTCTATTGCATTGCAAATGATAATTATATGGCAAAGGGATACTCCATTGCAATGTTCTATTGCATTGCAAATGTAAATTATATTGCAAGGTGATATTCCATTGCAATGTGCTGTTGCATTGCAAATTAATTATATTTAAAGTGATATTCCATTCAATGCGTTATTGCTTTGCAAACGACTATTACATTGCAAGGTGATATTCCATTGCAACGTGGTATTGCATTGCAAATGAATTATATTGAAAGTGATACTCCATTGCAATGTTCTATTGCATTGCACATGACTACTATATTGCAAAGTTGTATGCAATTCCAAATGAATTATATTGGAAATTGAGATTTCATTGCAATGTGCGATTACATTGCAAATGAGTATTATATTTCAAGGTGATATTCCACTGCAATTTTCTATTGCATTGCAAATGACGATTACATTGCAGCAATATTCCATTGCAATGTGGCATTGCATTGCAAAAGAATTATACTGCAATATGATATCCAATTGAAATGTTATATTGCATTGCAAATGAATTCTATTTATTAGTTATATTCCATTGCATTATGCTATTGCCTTGCAAATGACTATCATATATTCCATTGCAATGTTCTATTGCATTGCAAATGACGATTATATTGCAAGCTGATATTTCTTTGCAATGTTCCATTGCGTTGCAATGACCAGCATATTGCAAAGCGATACACCATTACTATGTTCTATTGCTTTGCAAATGACGACTGTATTGCAGTGATATTCAATTGTAATGTGCAATTGCACTGCAAGTGACTACTATATTGCTAAGTGATATTGCATTGCAAACGACGATCATATTGCAAAGTGATATTCCATTGCAATATTCTGTTGCATTGCAAGGGACTAATATATTGCAAACTGATTTTCCATTCAAATATTCCATTGCATGTCAATGACTATTACATTGTAAAGTTACATTCCATTGCAATGCTGCATTGCATTGCAAATGGCAATAACATTGTAAACTGATATTCTATTGCAATTATCCATTTCAATGTAATTACTTTTATATTGCAAATTGCTATTCCATTGCAATGTTCCATTGCATTGCAAATGATGATAATATTGCAGTGATATTGCATTGCAATGCTCTCTTGCAAATTACTATTATATTGCAAAGTGATGTTCCATTGCAAAGTCCTATTTCATTGCAAATGATGATCATATTGCGAACTGATATTCCATTGCCATGTGCTATTGCATTGCAAATGACTATTATATATCAAAGCGGTATTCCGTTGCAATGTGCTACTGCATTGCAAATGACAATCATATTGCAAAGAGATATTACATTGCAACGTCATATAGCATTGCAAATGACTATTACATTGCAAATTGCTGTTCCATAGCAATGTGCTATTGCATTGCAAAGGAATTATACTGAAAAGGGATATTGCACTGCAATGTTCTATTGCTTTGCAAAGGCCGAACATATTACAATGCAAAATCTCATTGCAATGTTCTATTGCATTGCAAATTACTAATACATTGCAAAGTGATATTCCCTTGCAATGTTCCATTGCATTGCAAAGGACGATCACATTGCAAGGCAATATTCCAATGCAATGTGCTATTGTACTGCTACTGAATATTATATAGAAAGGTGATATTCCATTGCAATATTCTATTGCATTGCAAATGACGATTATTTTGCAGTGATGTTCCATTGCAATGTGCAATTATATTGCATATATATTACATTGCAAAGTGATATTTCATTGCAATGTTCCATTGAATTGCAATGAATTTTCTATTGCAAAGTGATACTCCATTGCAAAGTGCTATTGCATTGCAAAGGAATTATATAGCAAAGTGATATTCCATTGCAACGAGCAATTGCTTTGCAAATTACTATTAGAGTGCATAGTGATATTCCATGCAATGTTCTATTGCTTTGCAAACGACTACTCTATTGCAAAGTGCTGTTCCACTGCAAAGTCATATTGCATTCCAAATAACGATCATATTGCAAAGTGATCTTCCATTGCAATGCTCTACTGCATTGCAAATGACTATTATATTCCAAACTGTTATTCGATTGCAATGTTCCATTGCATTGCAATGACTAATAAATTGCCAATTCATATTCCTTGCAATGTTCTATTGCATTGCAAATGATGATAGTATTGCAGTGATATTCCTTTGTGATGTTCTTTTGCATTGCAAACTATGATTATGTTGCAAAGTGATATTCCACTGCAATAATCTATTTCATTGCAAATGACTAGTATATTGCAAAGTGATATTTCATTGCAATGTTATATTGCATTGCAAATGCCGAACATATTGCAAAGCTATATTCCATTGCAATTTTCTATTGCATTGCAGATGGCTATTATATTGCAAGCTTAATTTCCATTGTAATATTGCATTGCATTGCAGTGTCTATTATATTGCAAAGAAACATTCTATTGCAATGTTCTATTGCATTGCAATGACTATTATAATGCAAAGTGATATTTGATTGCAATGTTTTATTGCATTGCAAATGATGATCATATTACAAAGCGATATTCCATTGCAATGTGTAATTGCTTTGCAAATGACTATTATATTGCAATCTGCTATTCCATTGCAATGTTCAATTGCATTGCAAATTAATTTATTTTGAAAAGTGATATTCCATTGCAATATCGTATTGCATTGCAAATGTTGTTCATATTGCAAAGCATTATTCCATTGCAATGTGCTATTGCATTGAAAATGAATATAATATTGCAAGTTAATATTCCATTGCAATGTTCTATTGCATTGCTAATGACTATTATATTGCAAAGTGATATTCCATTGAAATGTTCCATTGCATGGCAAATGACATTCATATTGCAAACTGATATCCCATTGCAATGTTGCATTGCGTAGCAATGACTATGCTGTTGCAAAGAATTATTCTATCATAATATGCTATTGCATGGCAAATTGCAATTGTTTTGCAGTGATATTCCATTGCAATGTTCTGTAGCATTGCAAATGACTTTCATATTGCAAAGCGATATTCCATTGTAATGTTCCATTGCATTGCATTGACTATTATATTGCAAATAAATATTCCATTGCAATGTGCAATTGCATTACAAATGACTACTGTATTGCTAAGCGATGTTCCATTGCAATGTTCTGTTGCATTGCAAATTATTATTATATCGTAATATGATATTCCATTGCAATGTTCAATTGCATTGCAAATTAATTTCTATTGCAAAGTGATACTTCATTGCACTCTCCTATTGCATTGCAAATGGTGATCGTATTGCAAAGCGATAGTCCATTGTAATATGTTATTGCATTGAAAATGAATAAAATGTTGCAAGTTAATATTGCAAAGTGATATTTCATTGCAATGTTGTATATATTGCAAAGTGATGTTCCCTTCCAATGTGCTATTGCATTGCAACTGCCAATAATATTGCAAGTTTATATTCCATTGCAATGCTCTATTGCTTTGAAAATGACGTCTATATTGCAGTGATATTCTATTGCAATGTGCCAATGTATTGCAAATGAAAATAATATCACCGGTTGATATTCCATTGTAATGTTGTATTGCATTGCAAACGACTATTATATTGCAATTTAATATTTCATTAAAATTTGCTATTGCATTGCAATTGAATATTAAATAGCAAAGCAGTATTCCATTGCAATCTACTATTGCATTGCAAATGAAAATTATATGGCAAACTGATATTTTATTGCAAGATTTCTTTGCATTGCAATGTTGTACGGCATTGCAAATTAGTATTATATTGCAAACTGATATTCCATTGCAATGTTCCATTGGATTGCAATGACTATTATATTGGTAAGTGATATTCCACTGCAATGTTCTATTGCATTGCAAATGATGATTATATTGCAGTGACATTCCATTGCAATGTGCAATTGCATTGCAAATGGCTATTATATTGCAAAATGATGTTGCATTGCAATGTTCTATTGCATTGCAAATGACGTTTCTATTGCAGCGATCTTCTATCGCAATGTACCATTGCACTGCAAATGAAAATATTATTGCCAGTTGATATTCCATTGCAATATTCTATTGCATTGCAAACGACTATTATATTGCAATGTCATATTTCATTGCAATGTGCTATTGCCTTGCAAATGACTATTATAATGCAAAGCGGCATACCATTGCAATGTTCTATTGAATTGCAAATGACGATTATATTGCAAACTTATATTCCATTGCAAGGTTGATTTGCATTGCAATGACGGTCATATTGCAATGTGATATTCGATTGCAATGTTCTGTTGCAGTGCAAATGTTTTTCATATTGCAAAGTAATATTACATTGCAATGTCATTTTCCATTGCAAATGAAAATAATACTGCAAGTTAAAATTCCATTCCAGTATTCTATTGCATTGCAAATGAATATTATATTGCATGGTGATATTCCATTGCAAAGTTCTATTGCATTGTCAAATAAAATTATATTGCAAAGTGATATTCCACTGCAATGTGTTATTGCATTGCGAATGACTTTAATATTGCAAATTGATATGCCATTGCAATGTTCTATTGCACTGCAACTGACGACAATGTTGCAGTATTATTCCCTTGCAATGTGCAATTGCATTGCAAATGACTATTATATTGCAAAGTGATATTTCATTGCAATGTCCTGTGGCATTGTAAATGTATATATTATTTCAAGTCAAATTCCATTGCAACATCCTATTGCATTGCAAATCAATGTTGCAATGCAAAGTGATACCCCATTGCAATATTCTATTGCATTGCTTAATAATATTATATTGCAAAGTGATATTCCATTGCAATGTGGTATTGGATTGCAAGAAAATATTATATTGCAAAGTGATATACCATTGTAATATCCTATTGCATTGCAAATTGCGATGGTACTGCAAAGCGATATTCCACTGCAATGTCATGTTGCATTGCAAATGACTATTATATTGCAAACTAATATTCCATTGAACTATTCCATTGCATTGCAATGACTATTATATTGCAAAGGGATATTCCACTGCCATGTTCTATTGCATTGCAAATGACATAGGCCTAGAAATTCGCTTGGTAGTGCCAGCGATTAGCGCCTAAAGAGCCTGAGAATTGGGGCGTTACCCAATTTTTGGGCAGGCACTGTGAATACAGCGCCACCTCCCATATTGAGTATGATTTTAGCACTGGCGCTAACTCTTTGCGCGCGCCCGCGGGTGCAGGCAGATCATGACGTCATTTCTTTGTGCAACACCATTTTTGCACCCCGGACCGGATATTCGGTGGCGCCCACAACCTTTCCGCCTGGCGCTATTAATGACAGTTGGATGGAGCGTTCCCAGGCCATGCTCGGACTCGGGGCCGCTATTTAAAGGGGACAGCACGAGTATAAAAGCTGCAGCCATTTGGGCTGGCCATCCTAATCGTTGCTGGAGTGAGTTGCTGACCTTCTGTTGGAAAGTAATTTTCTCATTGAGCCTTCGGAGGCACTGGCACTGGCAGCTTGAAGGCCCGGCTCCTGAGCTGGTGATGCAGCATCTGAAAGCAGGGAGGTGGAAGAGTGGATTTAGCAAAAGGACAGGTTCACAGCAAGGGATGCCAGATTGTGGCAAGGCTATGACATGGGTCCACAGTGAGAAAGCATGCTGGTGGGGGGAACAAGTGGAAGGAGACAGTTGTAAGAGGTGAGAACCTTACCATCACTTTCAACAATGGGGTCGGTAGCTGCATTGGTTACAGGATCACTCAGACATCCTCCAAGAATCTGGTGGACTCTCTCCTCGAGATCCGTGAGAGTGACCACTTGTGGATGTCCTCCACTGGTGCTAAGATGGAATTTGCCAATCCTCGCCAGCATGGACAGCATGGGAAAAGAGGGGAATTTATGTTACCTGATGCCCTCAGTGATCATCACATGCCCCCCATGGTGCAAGAGCCCTTACATGATGCCCTGAGTCAAATGTGCATGTGTTTGCCCAGAAAGGGCCATGGGTGCTTGCTGGCCGATGGCCAATGGGGCACAGGCCACCCTGTAGCCATAAAGTCAGGTGCAAATGAAGGGATGCAGAAGTTAGCAGGAACAACACCTACCCTCACAACCCGTGTGAGGTCGTTGAATTTCTTTCTGCATTGGACAGGGCTCCTGGTCACCATGCTGCTGGAGTAGACCCTCTGGCATACATCCCTCCAAGCTCATCGGTAGTCCTTATGATTCGGCCTCCTGCCATTGCCTGGGTAGAGAACATCTTGCCGGCGCTCCACTGCGGCCACCAATTGCTCCAGAGCCTCATTGATGAAGCGCTCTGCTCTCTGTCTCACCTTCTCCATCTGGTCCAAGTTTTTACCACCAGAGAAGGGCCTGCACCGATTCTGAGGCCTGCAAGGCGCAGAGTGTGGATGCTGAAGCTGACTGCCCCACCCATTTAAGAGCTAGCCGGCGCCTGGAAGTCTCGTGGTCATTGGTAATTGAGTGCAGTTGTGCTGAGCCCGTCCACTCCAATATTGGGTTGCGCCGGAAGTTTAGCACCTTAGGAGTCCTGTGTAATGCCTGAATTTGCGCCTCAATCATCTTTAGGGGCGATGCAACCCAATATCGCGCCAGGCGGCGATAAATTTCATCTGGCTATAAACTTTGCACAGCGCCAGTTCTAATGCCTCAAGCCAGGCTATACCCAATTTCTAGGCCATAATATCATACAGACATAGAAGATAGGAGCAGGAGTAGGCCATTCGGCACATTGCAATAGAAGATCACTGCAATATAAATGTCATTTGCAGTGCTAACAAGGAAAGGAAATACAAATTAAATGGTAGGACACTGAGTAGTGTAGCAGAACAAAGGGACCTTGAAGTGCATGTCCACAGATCGCTGAAGGTAACAGGCCAAGTAGATAAGGTGGTTAAGAAGTCATACGGAATGCTTGACTTTATTAGCCATGGCATAGAATGAAAGAACAGATTATGCTTCAATTGTATAAAACACTAGTTAGGACACAGCTAGAGTACTGCGTGCAGTTCTGGTCACCACATTATGAAAAGATGTGATTGCTCTAGAGAGGGTACAGAGGAGATTTACCATGATGTTGCTAGGAGTAGAGAACCTTAGCTGTGAGGAAAGACTGCATAGGCTGGGTCTGTTTTCCTTGGAACAGCGGAGGCTGAGGGGACACCTTATTGAGGTGTGTAAAATTCTGAAAGGCATCGATAAAGAGGATAAAAAGGGCCTATTTCCCATAGCAGAGTGGTGAAAACCAGAGGGCATAGATTTAAAGTAATTGTGGGTAGTTTTAGAGGGGCTTTGAGGGGAAATGTCTTCACCCAGAGTGGCGTGGAAGTCTAAAACTCACTGCCTGAAAGGGTGATATAGGCAGGAACCCTAACCACATTCCAAAAGTACTTGGATTTACACTTGGGAAGCTCTAAGATGCAGGGCTATGGCCCAAGAGGTGGGAAGTGGGATTAGGCCAGATAGTTCTTAGTTGGCCGGCATGGACACAATGAGCCGAAATGACCTCCTTCCATGCTGTAACATTCTTTGATTCTGTGATTCTATGATAGCAATGGAATATCACTTTGCAATATAATAGTCATTTGCAATGCAGCAGCATATTGCAATGGAATATCGATTTGCAATGGAATATCACTTGGCAATATACTAGTCACTTGCAATGCAATAGAACATTGCAATGAAATATTACTGCAATATATTCGTCATTTGCAATGCAATAGAACATTGCAATGGAATATCGCTTTGCAATATAATAATCATTTGCAAGGCAATAGGATATTGCAATGGAATATCACTTTTCAAAATAATAGTCATTTGCAATGCAATGGAATATTGCAATGGAATATCAACTGACAATATTATTTTCATTTGCAATGCAATGGCACATTGCAATTGTATATCGCTACAATATCAACGTCATTTGCAATGCAATAGTACATTGCAATGGAATATCACCTTGCAATACAATAGTCAGTTGCAATGCAATAGCACATTGCATTATCGAACATCACTGCAACATAATCGTCATTTGCAATACAGTAGGACAACACAAAGGAATTTTAACCTTGCAGTACAATAGTCAGTTGCAATGCAATAGCATATTGCAAGGGAATATTGCCTTGCAATATGATGGTCATATGCAATGCGGTAGAAAATTGCAATGGAATAGAGCTTTGCAACAAAATAGTCATTTGGAATGCAATAGCACGTAGCAATGGCATATTGCCTTGCTATGTGTTTGCCATTTGCAATGCAATAGAACATTGCAATTGAATATCATTTTGAGGTATAATAGTCATTTGCAATACAATAGCATATTGCAATGGAATATATCTTTCCAATGAGCTCGTCATTTACATTGCAGTAGAACATTGCAATGGAATATCAATTGGCAATATAATAGTCATTTGCAATGCAAAAGAACATTGCAATGGAGTACTAACTTGCAATATTATATTCATTTGCAATGCAATAGCACATGGTAATGGAATATCACCTTGCAATATAATAGTCATTTGCAATGCAATTGCACATTTTAATGGAATATCACTGCAGTTTAAGCGTCATTTGCAATGCAATACAATATTGCAATAGAATGTCACTGCAGTTTATTCGTCATTTGCAATGCAATAGAATATCGCGATGAGATATCAGTTCACAATATAATAGTCATTTGCAATGCTATACAACACTGCAATGGAATATCACTGCAATATAATTGTGATTGGGCAGATATATGGCAGATGCAGTATAATGTGGATCAATGCGAGGTTATCCACTTTGGTGGCAAAAACAGGAAGGCAGGTTAGTATCTGAACAACAATAGATTGGGAGAAGGGGAAGTACAATGAGACATGGGTGACCTTGAGCCCCAGTCGCTGAAGGTAAGCATGCAGGTGCAGCAGCTGGTTATGAAGGCAAATGGTAGGTTGGCTTTCTTAGCGAGAGGATTTCAGTAAAGGAACAAAGATTTCTTGCTGCAGTTGTACAGGGCCTTGGTGAGACCACACCTTGTGTATTGTGTGCGGTTTTGTTTGCCTTATCTAAGGAAGGATGTTCTTGCCATGGAGGGATTGCAGCAAAGATTAACCAGAATGAGACCTGTGATGGAAGGAATGATGTATGAGGAGAGATTGGGTAGATTGGGCTTATACTAGCTGGAGTTCAGAAAATGAGAATGGATCTCATTGAAACATATAACATGTTAACAGGACTAGACAAACTAGATGCAGGAAGGATGTTACTGATATCGGGGGAGTCCATAACCAGGGGTCACAGTCTTGGTATGCCATTTAGGACAGAGACGAAGAGGAATTTCTTCACCCAGATGGTGGTGAACTTGTGGAATTCTCTACATGAGAAGGCAGTTGAGGCCAATGCATTATATGTATTCAAGAAGGAGTTAGATATATTTCTTAAGGCTAAAGGGCTCATGGATATGGGGAGAAGGCAGAGACAGGGTACTGAGTTTGAATAATTAGCCATGATCTCATTGAATGGCGGAGCAGGCTCAAGGGGCCGAATGGCCTACTCCTGTTCCCATCTTCTATGTTTCTACAATTCTATGTCATTTGCAATGCAATAGAACATGGCAGTGGAATAACCCTTTGCAATAAAGTAGTCATTGCAATGCATTGCAATGGGATATTGTATTGCCAATGAACATACTATTGCCAGTTGATATTCCATTGCAGTGTGCTATTGAATTGCAAGTGTCGATTATATTACTGAGTGATATACCACTTCATTGCTCTATTGCATTGCAAATGATGATCATATTGCAAAGTGATATTACATTGCAATGTTCTATGGCATTGCAAATGATTATTTTATTGCAAACTGATATTCCATTGCAATGTTCCATTGCATTGGAATAACTATTATATTGCAAAGTTATATTCCATTGCAATATTATATTGCATTGCAAGGTTGATTATATTGCAAACTCCAAAGCACTATTCATTTGCAAAGGGATATTCAATTGCAATGTTCTATTGCACTGCAAATTATTTTATACTGTAAAGAGGTATTCCATTGGAATGTTCTGTTAAATATGACTATTATATTGCAAAATGATATTCTATTGCAATGTTGCATTTCATTGCAAACGACTAGTATATTGCAATGTGATATTAGATTGCAATGTGCTATTGATTTGCAATTGACTATTATATTAAAAATGACATTCTATTGCAATGTGCAATTGCCTTGCAAATTACTATTATAATGCAAAATCTGATTCCATTACAAAGACAGATTCCAATCCAAAGCATTATTATATTCAAAATGATATTCCATTGCAATGTGCAATTGCATTGCAAATGAATATTATATTGCAAATTTTGATTCCATTGTGAAGGCAGATTCCAATCCAATGCACTATTATATTGCAAAGTGATATTCCATTGCAATGTGCTATTGCATTGCAAATATCTATTATATTGAAAAGTAATATTCCATTGCAATGTTCTATTGCATTGCACATGACTATTACATTACAAAGTCATATTCTATTGCAATGTTACAATGCATTGCAAATGACTACTATATTGTTAAGTGATATTCCAGTGCAATGATCTATTTCAATGCAAGTGACTACGATATTGTTAAGCGATATCACATTGCAATGTTCTATTAGATTGCAATTGAGTATGATATTGTTAAATGATATTCCATTGTAATGTCCTAATTCATTGTGAATGCCTATTATATTGCAAAATGATATTCCATTGCAATGTTATATTGCACTGCAAATGACTATTATATTGCAAATTAATTTAAATTTCAACGTGCTATTGCATTTGAAATGGCTATTATATAGCAGAGATACTCCATTGCAATACTCTACTGCATTGTAAATCACGATTATATTGCAAAGTTAAATTCCATTGCAATGTGCTATTGCATTGCAAATGACGATTATATTGCAAAGCGAGATTACATTACAATGTGCTATTGCATTGCAAAAGACTAGTTCATTGCAAATTGATATTCCATTGCAAAGGTTTGTTGCATTACAAATGACTATTATAATGGGAATTCATATTTCATTGCATTGTACAATTGCAATGCAAATGACTATTATATTGCAAATGCAGATTCCACTCCAAAGCAAAATTATATTGCAAAGTGATATTCCATCGCAATGTGCTATTGCATTGCAAATGACTATTATATTGTGAACTGATATTCCATTGCAATGTCCTATTGCATTGCAAATGACGTTTACATTCCAAAGTGACGTTTCATTGAAATGTGCAAATGCAAATGACGATTATATTGCAAAGTGATTTTCCATTGCTTTCTTCTATTGCATTGAATATTGACTATTATATTGCAATGTGATATTAGATTGCAAGGTGCTATTGCATAGAAAATGACTATTATATTCCGTTTTAATGTTCTATTGCATTGCAAATGACTATTATATTCCAAACAGATATTCCATTGCAATATTCTATTGCATTGCAAATGACGATTATATTGCAATGTCATAGAGTCATAGTCATAGAGTTATAAAGCACAGAAAGAGACCCTTCGACCCATCGCGTCTGCGCCATCAAGCCCTGTCTTATCTAATCACATTTTCCAGCATTTGGTCCATAGCCTTGTATGCTATGGCATTTCAAGTGCTCATCCTAATGCTTCTTGTATGTTGTGAGGGTTCCTGCCTCTACCACACCTTCAGGCAGTGAGATCCATATTCCAACCTCCCTCTGGGTGAAAAAGTTCTTCCTCAAATTTCCTCTAAACCTCCTGCCCTTACATTGAATCTATGCCCCTTCGTTATTGAACCCTCTACTAAGGTAAAAAGTTCCTTTCTATCTACCCTATCTATGCCCCTTATAATTTTGTACACCTCAATCAGGTCCCCCCTCAGCCTTCTCTGCTCCAAGGAAAACAACCCCAGCCTGTCCAGTCTTTCTTCATAGCTGAAGCGCTCCAGCCCAGGTAACATCCTGGTGAATCTCCAATGCACCCTCTCCAAAGCAATCACATCCTTCCTATTGCGTGATGATCAGAACTGCACACAGCATTCCAGCTGTGGCCTAACTAGCATATTGTACAGCTCCATCATAACCTCCCTGCTCTTATATTCTATGCCTCGGCTAATGAAGGCAAGTATCCCATATCCCTTTTTAACCATCTTATCCACCTGTTCTGCTGCCTTCAGGGATCTATGTACATGCACACCAAGTTCCCTCTGATCCTCTGTCTTTCCTAGGGTCTTACCATTCATTGTGTATTCCATTGCCTTGTTACTCCCTCCAAAATGCATCACCTCACACTTTTCAGGTTTACATTCCATTAGCCACTGTTCCGCCCATCTGACAAACACATCTATATCATCCAGCAGACTGAGACTCCCCTCCTTGCTATTTACCACCCCACCAATTTTCGTGTCATCTGCGAACTTACTGATCATAACTTTTACATTCACATCCAAACCATTAATGTAGACCACAAACAGCAAGGGACCCAGCACCGATCCCTGCGGTACCCCACTGGACACAGGCTTCCAGTCACAAAAACAAACTTCGACCATCACCCTCTGCCTTCTGCCACCAAGCCAGTTTTGGATCCAATGTGCCAAGGCACCCTGGATCCCATGGGCCCTTACCTTCCTGACCAGTCTCCTGTGCGGGACTTTATTGAAAGCCTTACCAAAATCCATGTATAACACATCCACTGCGCTACACTCATCCACACACCTAGTCACCCCCACGAAAAATTCAATCAAATTGGTCAGACATGATCTTCCCTTGACAAAGCCATGCTGACTATCCCTGATTAATCCTTGCCTCTCCAAGTGGAGACTAATTCTGTCCCTCAGAATGTTTTCCAATAATTTCCCTACCACTGATGTTAGGCTCACTGGCCTGTAATTCCCTGGTTTATCCCTACTACCCTTCTTGAATAATGGTACTACGTTAGCTGTTCTCCAGTCCTCTGGCACATCCCCTGTGGCCAGAGAGGCTTTTAAAATTTGCGTCAGAGCCCCTGCAATCTCCTCCTTTGCCTCACACAGCAGCCTGGGATACATTTCGTCTGGGCCTTTGGATTTATTCACTTTTAAGCCAGCTAAAACTGCTAGTACCTCCTCCCTCTCGATGCTAATATGTTCAAGTATATCACAGTCCCCCTGCCTGATTTCTATATCTACATCGTCCTTCTCCATAGTGAACACAGATGCAAAAAATTCATTTATAACCCCACCTACATCTTCTGGCTCCAAACACAGATTGCCACTTTGGTCCCTAATGGGCCCTACTCTTTCCCTAGTTATCCTCTTGCCCTTAATATACTATTAAAACACCTTAGGATTTTCCATTATTTTGCTCGGCAGCGTTATTCCATGGCACCTCCTCGCTCTCGTAATTTCTTTTTTAATTATCCTCCTGCACTTTTTATACTCCTCTAGGGCTTGCTCTGTCTTTAGTCCTTTGTATCTGCCAAAAGCCCCCCTTTTTTTCCTAATCCATTCTCGTTCATCCCTTGACATCCAAGGTTCCCTGGGCTTGCATGACCCACCCTTGACCTTTACGGGAACATGTTGCCATTGTACTCTCTCAATTTCCTTTCTGAAAGACTCCCATTGCTCCGATGTGGATTTTCCTACAAGTAGCTGATCCCAGTCCACTTTGGCCAGATCCTGCCTTATATATTAAAATCGGCCTTCCCCCAATTTAGAACCTTTATTTCTGTTCCATCTCTGTTCTTTTCCATGACTACCTTAAATCTCACCAAATTATGGTCACTGTCACCAAAGTGCTCACCTACTAACACTTCTACCACTTGCCCGGCCACATTCCCTAGAATTAGGTCCAGTACCGCCAGCTCTCTTGTAGGACTTTCTACATTCTGGCTCAAAAAGCTCTCCTGGATGCACTTTAAAAATTCTGCACGCTCTAAGCCTTTCACACTCTGACTATCCCAGTTAATATTGGGGAAGTTGAAAACCCCCACTATTATTACCCTATTATTTGCAAATTTATCTGAGATTTACCTACATATCTGTTCCTCTATCTCCCCCTGACTGTTTGGGGGCCTATAGTACACTCCCAGCAAAGAGCTTCCCCCCTTTTTGTTTTTAATTTCTACCCATGTGGCCTCATTAGATTAACCTGTTAATATATCATCCCTCCTTACAACATTAATTGACTCCTTAATTAATATTGCGACACCCCCTCCTCTTTTACCCCACCCCCCTCTGTCTCGCCTGAAGATTCTATACCCCGGAATATTGAGCTGCCAGTCTTGCCCCTCTCTCAACCATGTCTCCGTAATAGCAACAATATCATACTCCCATGTGTTCATCAACAGCTTCAGTTCATCCACCTTATTCGCAATGTGATTTTCCATTGGAATGTGCTATTGCATTGCAAATGATGATTATATTGCAAAGTGATATTGCATTAAAATGTACCATTGCATTGCAAATGACTTTTACATTGCAAACAGATATTCCATTGCCATATTCCATTGCATTGCAAATGGCGATTATGTTGCAGAGTGATATTCCATTACAATGTGCTATTGCATTGGAAATGACTATTATATAGCAATGTGATATTTCATTGCAATTTGCTAATGCATTGCAAATGACAATTATATTGCAAAGTGATGTTCCATTGCAACCTTCTATTGAATTGCATGTTGACTATTATATTGCTGCGTGATATTAGATGGCATTGTTCTTTTGCATGGCAAATGATGATTATATTTCAAAGCAATAGTCCATTGCTATTTGCTATTGTATTGCAATTGACTATTATATTGCAAAGTGATATCCCATTGCAAGGTGCTGTTGCATTTCAAATGACGCTTATATTGCAAAGCGATATTCCATTGCAATGTGCTATTTCATTGCAAATGATGATTGTATTGCAAAGTGATATTCCATTGCAATGTGCTATTGCATTGCTAATGATGATAATATTGCAAAGCAATATTCCATTGCCATGTGTGATTGAATTGTAAATTAATATTGTATTGCCAATTGAGATTCCGTTACAATACTCTATTGCATTGCAAATGACGGTTATAGTGCAAATCGATATTCAAGTGCAATGTGCTATTGCATTGCAAATAGCGATTATATTGCCAAGTGATTTTCCATTGCAAAGTTCCATTGCATTGCAAATGACGTTGATATTGCTAAGTAATATTCCATTGCAATGTTCTATTGCATTACAAATGACTACGATATTGTTAATTGATATTCCATTGCAATGTTCTGTCATATTGCAAATGGCGATTAAATTGCAAAGCAAAATTACATTGCTTTGTGCTATTGCATAGCAAATGACTATTATATTGCAGTGATATTCCGTTACAATGTTATATTTTATTAGAAATGGCTACAATATTGTTTAGTGAGATTCCATTGCAATGGCTATTGTATTGCACATGACTATTATATTGCAGTCAGATTCCATTGCAAGTGCAGAATCCACTCCAACGCACAATTATATTGCAAATGGATATTCAATTGAAATGTTCTATGCAATTGCAAATGACTATTATATTGCAAAGAGATTTTCCATTGCAAAGTTCCATTGCATTGCAAATGACGTTTATATTGCTGAGTGATATTCCACTGCAATGTTCTATTGCATTACAAATGACTACGCTATTGTTTAGTGAGATTCCATTGCAATGGCTATTGCAGTCAGAGTCCTTTGCAAGTCCAGAATCCACTGCAAAGCACAATTATATTGCAAATGGATATTCAATTGAAATGTTCTATTCAATTGCAAATGACTATTATATTGCAAAGAGATTTTACATTTCAATTTCCTATTGCATGGCATGACTATTATCTTGTTATATTAAAAAGTGAAGTTTCCTTGTAATGTCCAATTGTTCTTTTGCATTGCTAATGACGATTATATTTCAAAGCAAAATTCCAGTGCAATGTTCTATTGCATTGCCAATGACTATGCTATTGCTAAGCGATATTCCATTGAATTGTTCCATTGCATTTCTAATGACAGTTATATTACAAAATTATATTCCATTGCAGTGTTCTATTGCACTGCAAATGACTATTGTATTGCAAAGTGATATTCCATTGCAATCTGCTATTGCATTGCAAATTAATATTATATTTTAAAGTGAGATTCCATTGCAATATTTTATTGCATTGCAAATGACGATTACATTGCAAAGTGATATTACATTGCAATGTGCTATTGCATTGCAAATGACGATTATATTTCAAATTAATATTCAATTGCAATGTGCTATTGCATTGCAAATGACGATAATATTGCAAATTGATATTCCATTGCAATGTTCCATTGCATTGCAAATGAGGTTTATATTGTTAAGTGATACTCCATTGCAATATTGTATTTCATTACAAATGACGATTAAATTGCAAAGCGATATGCCATTGCTATGTGCTATTAATTTGCAAATGACTATTGTATTGCGAAGTCAGATTCGATTGCAAGTGCAGATTCCACTCCAAAACACCATTATATTGCAAATGAATATTCAATTGCAATGTTCTATTGAATTGCAAATGACTATTATATTGCAAAGAGATATTCCATTGCAATGTCGTATTGCATTGCATGACTATTATCTTGCAAAGTGATATTGCATTGCAATTTTCTAGTACATTGAAAATGACTGTTATATTAAAAAGTGAGATTACATTGCAATGTTCTATTGCATTGCAAATGATGATTATATTCCAAAATGATATTCCATTGCAATGTGCTATTGAATTTCAAATGACTATTATATTGCAAAGTGGTATTCCATTGCAATATTCTATTGCATTGCAAATGACTGCGATATTGTTAATTGATATTTCATTGCAACGTTCTATTGCATTGCAAATGTTGATTATATTTCAAAGTGATATTCAACTGCAATGTTCCATTGCATTGCAAATAACTATTATATTGCAAAGTGATATTCCATTGCAATGTTCCATTGCATTGCAAGCGACTATTACATTACAAAATGATATTAGATTGCAATGAGCTATTGCACCTCAAAGGACTATTATATTACAAAGTGATATTCCATTGCAATGAGCAATTGAATTGGAAATGACTATTACATTGCAAAGTCTGATTCCATTGCAAAGGAAGTTTCTGCAACAAAGCACTTTTATATTGCAATGTGATATTCCATTGCAATGTGCTATTGTATTGCAAATGACGATTAAATTGCAAAGTTATATTCCATTTCAATGTGCTATTGCATTGCAAATCACTTTTATTTGAAAGAATATTTTAAGAGGTCATTTTGATTGAGGAGGATTCTTGTGATGATTTTCCCTGTGGCAGACAGCAGCCAAACCCCTATGTTATTACCGCAATCGGACTTGTCACCTTTCTTGAAGAAGGTTATGATTATGGCGTTGGATTGCAGGATGGTATCAGGTAGCAAATAAATTTGAACTATGTCTGTCTTTCTCTGTCTTTACCTCTCTTTGTCTGTTTCTGTCGCTATCGGTGTCTCTCTCCATATAGAACAATGTCTCTGTCTGTCTGTATCTGTCTACCTGTCTCGTTCTCTGTCTCTCTGTCTCTGTCTGTCTGTGTTTCGCTATCTGCATCTGTCTGTCAGACTGAGGCTTGTCTGTCTGACTCTGTCTATCTCCCTGTCTGTATGCCTCTTTGTCTGCATCTGTCACTTTGACTGTCTCTTTCTCTGTGTATGTCGATCAATCTCTCTCTGATTGCCTGGGTCTCTGGCTCTCGGTTTCTATGGATATCTCTCTCACTGTCTGGTTTATCTATCTTTCTGTCTCTCTATCTCTGGTTCTCACGCTCTGTTGTCCCTCTCAGTCCGTGTCTGGCACTGCCTGTCTGATTGTCTCTGCATATCTGTCCCTGTCTGTATGTCCATATCTGTGTGTCTGTTTCTGTTGGACTGTCGATGTCCATCTGTGTCTCTGTCACTGTCTGTCTATGTTCTTGTCTGAATGTGTATCTGTCTGCCTGTGTGTGTCTTTGTGTTTGATTCTCTGTCTGTGTCTGGCTGTCTCTGTCCCTCTCTCTGGCTGTGTCTGTCTTTGCCATTCACTATGTCAGTTTCAGCTGCTGTCTTTGTCTGCTGTCTGCCTGTCTCAGTCTGTTTGCTTGTCTCTCTGTCTCTCTGTCCGGCCCTGTCATTCTTTGTCTCACTTCTATTTCTGTCAGTTGATGTTGCTGTCTGTGTTTCAGTACGTCTGCATCCATTTCTCTTTCTGCCTGTCTTTCTCCATCTATTTCATTCTCTGTGTCTACCTCTGTCTGGCTCTGTCAACCTGAGTCTATTCCTCTGTCTGTCTGTCTGTGCTCTGCCTGTCTGTTTCTCTCTGTCTCTGTCTATTGGTCTGTCTTGGTATGTCAATTTACATATCTCTGCCTATGTCTCTCTCTCTGTCTGGCTCTGCCTGTCTTTCTGTCTCTCTCTGTCTCTCCTTGTTGTTGTCTCTCTGTCTCAGTCTGTCTATATCCCTCTCTGACTCTTTCTCTGTCTGCCTGTTTCTCTGTCCACATACTTCTCTCTGACTATCGTTCTCTCTCTGTCCATCTGTGTCTCTTTTTCTGTCTGTCTGTCACATTCTGGCTATGTTTCTCTGTCTCTGTCTGTTCTCTCCCTCTCTCTCTCTGTCAGTTTCTGTCGCAGTCTCTGTCTCTGCCCGTCTGTGTCCCTAGCTCTGTCATTCTGTCTCTACCTGCCTGTTTCTTTCCCCTGCCTACCTCTGTCTGTTTCTTTGTCTCGTTCTGTCTCTTTCTCTGTCTCTGTCTGTCCCTCTGTTTCTCTCTGTCTGTCTGTATCTTTTCGCCCATCTCTCTCTCTCTTAATCTCTCTCTCTCTCTCTCTCTCTCTGGTGTTTCTCCCTCTGCTGTGTCTGTTAGTCTGAGTCTGTCCCTGCTTGTCCTTCTATCTCTGCATATTTGTCCCTGGTCTGTCACTGTACATCGTTGTCTCTGTTTGTCTATCTCCCTCTGTCTGTTTCTTGCTGTTGCTGTCTTTCTGGCTCTTTCTGCCTTTGTCTTTCACGCTGGCAGTTTATGTCAGTGCGTTTGTCTGCAGCCTGCCTGTCACATTATGTCTGTCTCTGACTGTCTCTATTTCTGTTTGTATCTGTCTTCCTCTCTCCCGTTTTCTCTGTCTTTCTCTCTCTCTCTCTCTTTCTGACATTTGGGGTTACTGTCTGTTTTCCGTCCATCTGCGTCCCTCTCTCTGTCTGACTGTCTCTTTCTCTGTGTTTAACTCTGTCTGGCTCTGTCAGTCTGAGTATATTCCTCTTTCTGCCTCTCTATCTCTGTCTGTCTCTGTCTTTCTGTGTCTCTGTGTTCCTGTCTCTCTCTATGTTTCTGTCTCTCTGCCTATGTCCATCTGACAATCTCAGTCTGTCTGTCACTGTCTGTCTGTATCTTTCACTTTGTTTGTCTCTGTCTGTCTCTATCTCTCTACCAGTCTCTGTCTGTTACTTTTTAACTCTCTCTTTATGTCTGTCCGGGTCTCTGTTTGTGTCTCCCCCTCTGTCTCTGCATATCTCTCTCTGTCGCTGTTTCTGTATGTCTATCTTTCTCCCAATCTGTCTGTGGTAAACCACTGTTATACCTGTCTGCATGTGTATGTGTATTCCACTAGGTACAGGCTGACTCCTCCCACTATTCCCGGTATATAAGTGACTACCTCCCAGTCCCTAAGTATTCTGGATGGGTCGACCACTCGAGACAAGACCTTCATTCTTTAGTTAATAAAAGCTTGGTTGTTACTCGCTTAACCTCAGTCTTTTGAGTAATTGATGGCGCATCAATTTTATTAACTAAATTTTTTATAATGGAGAAGATCCTCACACCAGCATGCCTGGACCTGGACAGTCGGAAAGCGGACGCTTCCACTAAGTTTGCTCACTGGCTCATGTGCTTCGAGACATTCCTGACTGCCTCCACTGCGGTCGTAACGGATGCGGACAAACTGTCTGTCCTGATCTCCAAGGTGAACCACCGAGTGTACTCAGTCATCCGGGACGCGACCTCATACACAGCCACCCTCCAGCTCCTCAAGACCCAGTACACGCGCCCTGTGAACGAAGTATATGCCAGGCACCTTCTGGGGAGTCGCAAGCAACAACCTGGAGAATCGACTGAGGAATACCTCCAAGCACTGTCCGTGCTTGGCCGGGCCTGTGGGTGTAAGGCGGTAACGCCCGCTAAGGACACGAAGGAACTGATCCGGGATGCCTTCGTAGTGGGCCACAGGTCCAACTACACCCGACAGCGACTGCTGGAGCAGAGTGACCTCACCCTCGACAAAGCCTCCGAAATCGCACTAACGCTGGATGCAGCCTACCGGGGCATGGAAGCCTACTCCTCTGCACCGTGGATGCCGCGGGGAACGACAACCTGGGACACGGTAGGACAGCCCCATAGCACCGTGCCACCCCAGCCACAGCCCAACAACGGCCCAACTACCACAGCAGTGTCCCAAAGCCGGACAGCAGTATCCCAAGGCCAGAAATGCTACTTCTGTGGCCAGGCCAAACACCCCAGAGGGCGCTGCCCAGCGAAGAATGCGACCTGCTCGGGCTGCGGGGAAAATGGACACTACACCAGCGTCTGCAAGGCCAAAGCCACCCCGAATGCCAGCAGAGCCACATGTGGGCCGTGTGAGCCGCCATCTTGGGCCCCCAACATGCCCACTTGTGGGCCGTGCGGGCCGCCATCTTGGGCCTCCCCAGCCATGTGCGAACCACCGCAGCAGCAGCCATCTTGGACGACTGCAGCCACATAGGAATCATGGATGCCGCCATCTTGGACACTAGCCGGGACGCAGCAGACGCCAACCCCGCCCCATCTGATACCCGCAGTGACACACCGACCCCTACGCTGGCCTCTGTTACGCTGGACCAAACGAGACCGCACCAACTAGCTCGGTCCAAAATGGACGTTAAGATAAACGGCCATGCAATAAACTGCCTTTTTGACTCCGGGAGCACAGAGAGCTTCATCCACCCCGACACGGTGCGGCGTTGCTCTCTCCCAGTCCTGCCTGTGCACCAGCGGAATTCTATGGCCTCCGAGTCCCAGTCAGCGGACATTGGCGGCTACTGTGTGGTGACACTAGTAGTAGACGGGACTTTGTTCAATAATTTTAAACTCCTGGTCCTGCCCGACCTCTGCGCTGCCGTCCTACTGGGGTTGGATTTCCAGTGCCACCTCAAAAGCGTTACGCTGGCGTACGGTGGCCCCCTCCCCCCACTCATAGTCCACAGCCAGCAGCCTCCAAATTGCCCGCCACGCACCAGATGCAACCTCTCCACACTCAGAGTCCCACCCCCCCCACTGTTTGCTAACCTCACCCCCTACTGTAAGCCCATCGCCACAAAGAGCAGGCGATACAGCGCCGAGGACAGGGTTTTCATCAAAACCGAAGTGGAGCGGCTCCTGAAGGAGGGGATCATTGAGGGCAGCTCCAGCCCCTGGCGAGCCCAGTTTGTGGTCGTTAAGACCGGCGAGAAACAACGCCTGGTCATCGACTACAGCCAAACAACAAACCGCTACACCCTGCTGGACGCCTACCCACTCCCCCGCATAGCTGACATGGTCAACCAGACCGCGCAGTACCGCGTCTTTTCGACCATTCACCTGAAATCAGCGTACCACCAGCTCCCCATCCGCCCTGAAGACCGCCAGTATACTGCTTTTGAGGCAAACGGCCGCCTCTATCACTTCCTTAGGGTTCCCTTCGGCGTTACCAATGGGGTCTCCATCTTCCAAAGGGAGATGGACCGGATGGTCGATCAAAACGCGCTGCAGTCCACTTTCCCTTACCTAGACAATGTGACCATCTGCGGCCATGACTTGCAGGACCATGACGCAAACCTCAAGAAATTCCTCCGCACCGCCCAACTCCTGAACCTGACATATAACAAGGAGAAGTGCATATTCCGCACAGACCGCCTCGCCATCCTTGGCTGTGTTGAAGAACACGGGGTCATCGGTCCCGACCCGGAGCGGATGCGTCCCCTTATGGAACTACCACTGCCCCACTGCCTAAAAGCTCTGAAGAGGTGCCTAGGGTTTTTTTCCTACTACGCTCAGTGGGTCCCCTACTATGCAGACAAAGCCCGTCCGCTGATCAAAACCACCTCTTTTCCCCTGATGGCAGAGGCCCGCTTGGCCTTCCACCGTATCAAGGAGGACATTGCCAAAGCCACCATGCATGCAGTGGACGAATCCATCCCCTTCCAGGTGGAAAGCGATGCGTCCGACTTCGCTCTGGCCGCCACCCTTAATCAGGCGGGGAGACCTGTGGCATTCTTCTCATGAACCCTCTAGGGCCCGGAGACCAGACACTCCGTGGTCGAGAAGGAGGCCCAGGCTATTGTGGAGGCTGTGCGTCATTGGAGGCACTACCTGGCCGGAAAACGATTTACCCTGCTCACTGACCAGCGTTCAGTTGCTTTTATGTTCAACAACAAGCAGAGGGGCAAAATCAAAAATGACAAGATCTTGAGGTGGAGAATCGAACTTTCCACCTACAATTACGAGATCTTGTACCGGCCCGGGAAGCTCAATGAACCCCCGGATGCTCTATCTCGTGGCACCTGCGCCAGGGCACAGATCGATAGGCTGAGGGCCCTCCACAATGACCTCTGCCACCCGGGGGTCACCAGGTTCTTCCACTTCATCAAGGCCCGCAACCTGCCTTACTCCATCGAGGAGGTCAGGACCATGACCAAGACCTGCCAAGTCTGTGCTGAGTGCAAACTGCACTTTTATAGACCAGACAGAGCCCACCTGATAAAAGCCACTCGCCCTTTCGAACGCCTGAGCATCGATTTTAAAGGGCCTCTCCCTTCCTCCGACCGCAATGTGTACTTCCTCAACATCATTGACGAGTACTCCCGTTTCCCGTTCGCTATCCCCTGACCGGACATGACCAGTGCCACGGTCATTAAATCTCTGAACAGCCTCTTCACCCTGTTCGGTTTCCCCAGCTATATTCATAGCGACCGGGGCTCATCGTTTATGAGCGACGAACTCCGCCAGTACCTGCTCGCTAGGGGTATAGCCACAAGCAGGACCACAAGTTACAACCCAAGGGGGAACGGACAGGTGGAAAGAGAGAATGCAACAGTTTGTAAGGCCGCCTTACTAGCCTTAAAGTCTAGGGGCCTTCCGACCTTCCGCAAGCAGGAGGTGCTCCCCGATGCGCTCCACTCGATTCAGTCACTGCTCTGCACTGCCACCAATGCTACCCCTCACGAGAAAATGTTTGTCTTCCCAAGGAAGTCCACATCGGGGACATCGTTACCGCCATGGCTGATGTCCCCAGGGCCGGTACTACTGAGAAGACACGTGAGGGCCAATAAAACGGACCCCCTGGTCGAGAGGGTCGACCTCCTCCACGCCAACCCCCAGTACGCTTACATTGCGTACCCGGACGGGCGGGAGGACACAGTCTCCATACGAGACCTCGCACCCTCGGGGACCGCTGTAACCCACTACGACACAGTCTCCATACGAGACCTCGCACCCTCGGGGACCGCTGTAACCCACTACCCATTACCACCCCTCCCCATGACCCCATATCCAACCCCAGCAGCCGGCTCGCCTTGGACCGTCACCCACGAGGATTACACTCCAGGGCCCCAGCCTACACGGGACGCGACACTGGACGCGACGCCGGAAGCTCAACCACCCCTGCCGTCGCCACGTCGATCACAGCAGCAGACAAGACATCCGGAGAGACTCCAATACACGAACTTTTAAATACACTTCACCCCGCCGGACTCATTTTTAAACAAGGGGTGAATGTGGTAAACCACTGTTATACCTGTCTGTATGTGTATGTGTATTCCACTAGGTACAGGCTGACTCCGCCCACTATTCCAGGTATATAAGTGACTGCCTCCCAGTCCCTTAGTATTCTGGACGGGTCGACCACTCGAGACAAGACCTTCATTCTTTAGTTAATAAAAGCCTGGTTGTTACTCGCTTAACCTCAGTCTTTTGAGTAATTGATGGCGCATCACTGTCTGTCTGATTTTGTTCGTCGGTCCCTACTGTCTATTATGTTCCATTTGTGTCTCTGTCTGTCTTTCTGCTTCTGTCTGTTTCTCTATCTCTGTCTGTCTGAGTCTCCAATTCTCTGTCTGTCTCCATCGCTGTCTGTCTGTGTCTGCCTGTCATTGTCTGTTAATCTGTCTATCTGTGTGCCTGTCTGTGTCCCTGTTGTGTCCTCTTTTTCTCTTTCTGTATATCTCTGTATGTCTCTGCCTCTGTCTCGCTGCCTGTGTCTCTGGCTTTTTCTGTCTCTCTGTCTCTCTCTGATTTTAAGTCTCTGTCTGATTGCCTTTCACAGTCTGCCAGTCTCATTCTGCCTCATTCTCTATCAGTTTCTGTCAGATTCAGTTTGCCACTGTCTCAGTCTTTCTTTGTCTGTCCTCTCTGTCTCTCAGTCTGTCTCTTTCTGTTTGGCTATCTCTCTCTGTCTGTCTGTCACAACCTGTCTGCTTGTCTCTGTCTGCCTCTTGCTGCGTGTCTGTCTCTGTCTGACTGCCTGTCTCAGTGAGTCTGTCTCTGATTGTCTCTTTTTCTGTCTGTCGCTTTCTCCCTCCCTCCGGCTCTATCTTTCTGTCTCTCTCGCTCTCTCTGCCGGTTTGTGTTGCTGTCTGTGTCTCTGTCCATCTGCGTACCTCTGCCATGTCTGTTTGTCTGTCTGCCTGTCTCTTTCTATGTGCCTACCTATGGCCTTGTCATAACCAACACTGTGTTCCATCAGAGGGACAAGTACAAGACTTCATGGCTACATTCTCGCTCCAAACACTGGCATCTGCTGGACTATGCCATTGTCCACAAGGATGTCCACATCACTCGTGCCATGACAGTAGCTGACGACTGCTGAACGGACCACCACTTAATCCGCTCTGTCATCTCCATCAATATAGACCCAAAAGATGGCGGCAGCAGAAAAAATTCCGCAGGAAAATCGAAGCTGGAGCACTCAAACACCCTGCTAAGAAAGCCCGAATCAGCCTCAGTCCCACATCCAACCGGGCGACTCCCAGTGATTCAGAGAACAGAGTGTCCACAGCACCTGGTCTGCACTCAAGGCCTCCATAATCAGCACCTGTGAAGAGACGTTCGGTCACTCTACTAGGAAACATCAAGACTGGTTCGATGAGAACACCCAGGAGATCCAGGCACTAATAAGCGGAAAGCACAAGTCATTCATGATCTGGAAACAGCAGCACAACTCGAGAGCAAGAAAGCAGCTCGACAGACGCCTGAACACAACCTAAAGAACAGATGGTGCGTGGAGAAAGCGCAGGAGATCCAGCAGCTAGCCGACAACCATGACGTGAGTGGATGTTTTAGCTACCTACAGCCCAAGAACGCAAGGTCCTACCCCACTGCGGGCCAAGAATGGAGAAGTACTCATCAAGGACAGAGAGGCAGTCAGTGCCCGCTGGAAGGAGCACTTTGAAGATCTCCTTAACCAAGACTCTGTCTTCGATGTGAGTGTCCTCAACTCCATCTCAAAGCATGCTACCCGCCACCACCTCAGCACAACCCCAGCCCAGCAGGAGTTTGAAAAAGCCATCCGACAACTGAAGAACAACAAAGTCTCAGGAGCAAATGGAATCCCTGCCGAGGCACTAAAGCATGGTGGAGAAGCACTGCTGGCATGAATTCATGAACTAATATCTCTTATCTGGAAGGAGGAAAGCGTGTCAGTGGATCTCTAAGGTTCCATAATCGTGACCATCTTCAAGAAAGGTGACAAGTCCGATTGCGATAATTACAGAGGAGTCTCCATGCTGTCTGCCACAGGGAAAGTAATTGCAAGAATCCTCCCCAATCGCCTTCTCCCAGTGGCTGAAGAGCTCCTCCTAGAGTCACAATGCGGATTCTGCCCACTGAGGGGCTCAATGGGCATGATCTTCACCACACATCAACTACAAGGGAAATGCAGGGAACAGCACCAACCGCGGGACATGGCCTTCTTTGATCTCACAAAGGCCTTCTACACTGTCAACTGTGAGGGCTTATTGAATGTCCTCCTCAAATTCTGCGGCTCTCAAAATTTTTTCACCATCCTCTGCCTGCTTCAAGACGACATGCAAGCCGTGATCCTGAACAATGGTTCTACCACAGACCCAATTCAACTACGGACCCGCGTCAAAAAAAGGCTGTGTCATCGCACCAACGCTCTGCTGGATCTTCCTCGCTGCAATACTCCATCTGACCCTCAGTAAGCTCCCCACTCGAGTGCAGCTAATTTACAGAACAAATGGGAATCTCTTCAACCTCCGTTGCCTCCAGTCCAGATCCACAGTCGTTCCATCCACTGTCGTCAAATTACAGTATGCAGACGACGCTTGTGTCTGTACACACTCTGAGGTCGAACTCCAATCCACCGTCAACTCCTTCACCGAAAAGGACGAGAGACTGGGCCTTACACTAAACATCCATAAGACATAGGTCCTCTACCAAACTGCCCCCGCCACACAGTACTGCCCCCCAGTTATCAAAATCCACGACGAGGCCTTGGACAACGTGGACCACTTTCCATTTCTCGGGAGCCTACTCTCAACAAGGGCAGCCGTCGATGACGAAGTCCAACGCTGCCTTCAGCCTGCCAGTGCAGCCGTCGATCTCTTGAGGAAGAGAGTGTTTGCAGACCAGGATCTCAAACCCGGCAACAAGCTCATGGTCTACAGAGCAGCAGGGATACGCGCACTGCTGTATGCCTCAGAGACATGGACCATGTACAGCAGGCACCTCAAAGCACTGGAGACGTACCAGCAACACTGCTTCCGCAAGATCCTGCAAACCCGTTGGCAGGATAGGCGCACCAACGTCAGTGTTATCACTAAGGCCAACATCTCCCGCATCGAAGCTTTGACCACGCGCGATCAGCTCCGATGGACAGGCCATATCGTCCGCATGCCCGATACGAGACTCCCTAAACAAGCAGTCTACTCGGAGCTCCGACATGGCAAGTGAGCCCCATGTGGGCAGAGGATACCCATCAAGGACACACTCAAAGCCTCATTGAAAAAGTGCAGCATTACATTCAACACCTGGGAATCCCTGGCCCAAGACCGATCAAAGTGGAGGAGAAGCATCCCGGAAAGCACAAAATACCTCGAGTCTCTTCGCTGGGAGCATGCGGAAGCCAAGCACAAACATCGGAAGGAGTGCACATCAACCCAAGCACCCCACCCACCTGCCCCTACAACAACTGTCTGCCTCCCCTGTGACAGAGACTGTAGGTCCCGCATTGGACTTAGCGTTCACCTTAGAACTCATCTTTAGTGTGGAATCAAGTCATCCTCAGTCCGAGGGATTGCCTAAGAAGAGAAGAGTCTACCTATGTCTGGCTCGTCAGTCTGAGTCTGTTTATTTGTCTGCCTCTCTATCTCTGTCTGTCACTTCTTTCTATATATCTGTCTCTGTTTCCATGTACGTCTGACTATCTCAGTCTGTCTGTCACTGCCTGCCTGCTTATGTCTCTTTTTTGTCTCTGTCGCTTTGTTTGTCTCTGCCTGTCTCTATCTCTCTAGCTGTCTGTCTAACTCTATCTCGCTGTCTGTGTCTGTCTGTCTGTGCCCCTCCATCTGTCTGTGTATATCTCTGCCTGTCTTTGTCTGTCTTTTTCTGTTCCTCTATGTGTCTGCCTGTCTGTCGGTGTCTCTGTCTTGGCCTCTCTCCTCTGTCTCTCTATATCTATATATCTATCTGCATCTGTCTGTCTGCATCACTGCCTGTGTCTCTGGCTTTTTATGTCTCTCTGTCTCCTTCTGTTTATCTGTCTCTTTCTGATTGTCTGTCTCATTCTGCGTCGGTCTCCATCAGTCTCATTCAGTCAGTTCAACAGTCTTCCGCTGCCTGTCTCTTCTGTCTGTCTCAGTCTGCCTCTGTCTTGCACAGTCTGTCTGTTTCACGTTGTCGGTCTGTTTCTGCATGTGTGTCTCTGTCTCTCCGTTCGGCACTTTCTGTCTGTTTAATGTCATTCTCTGCCTGCCTGCCTCTGTCTGGGTGGGCGAGTGTGCTGTGAGGAGGATGCCGAGAAACTACAGGATGATTTGGACAGGTTGGATGATTGGACAGAAGCATGGCAGATGCAATATAACGTGGATAAATGTGCGGTTATCTGCTTTGGTGGCAAAAACAGAAAGACAAATGATTATCTGAATGGCAATGGATTGGGAGAAGGGGAAGTGCAGCGAGACCTGGGTGTCCTAGTGCACCAGTCGCTGAAGGTAAGCATTCAGGTGCAGCAGGCGGTTAAGAAGGCAAATGGTATGTTGGCCTTCGTAGCGAGAGGGTTTGAGTACAGGAACAAGGATGTCTTGCTGCAGTTGTAGAGGGCATTGGTGAGACCACATCTTGAGTATTGTGGGCAGTTTTGGTCGCCATATCTGAGGAAGGATGTTCTTGCCATGGAAGGAGTTCAGCGAAGGATCACCAGGCTGATACCTGGGATGGCAGGAATGACGTATGAGGAGATATTTGGTCGATTGGGCTTGTACTCGCTGGAGTTTAGAAGAGTGAGAGGGGATCTCATTGATACTTTTAAAATTCTGATAGGACTCGACAGACCAGATGCAGGAAGGTTGTTCCCGATGGTCGGGGAGTCCAGAACCAGGGGTCACATTCTAAGGATAAGGGGTAGGCCATTTAGGACAGAAATTAGGAGGAATTTCTTCAGCCAGAGAGTGGTGAACCTGTGGAATTCTCTAGCACAGAAGGCAGTAGAGGCCAATACA
This sequence comes from Somniosus microcephalus, assembly GCF_052327205.1. Classification (NCBI taxonomy): domain Eukaryota; kingdom Metazoa; phylum Chordata; class Chondrichthyes; order Squaliformes; family Somniosidae; genus Somniosus; species Somniosus microcephalus. The sequence goes on from NW_028225183.1 coordinate 31,360,076, forward strand.
TTAAATATATTCAAGAAGAGTTGGATAAATTTCGTAAGGCTAAAGGGATCAAGGGTTATGTGGAGCAAGCAGGGACCGGGTACTGAATTTGGATGATCAGCCATGATCGCATTGAATGGCAGAGAATGCTCGAGGGGCCGAATGGCCGACTCCTGCTCCTATCTTCTATGTTTCTATGTCTGTCTGGCACTGCCTGTCTGTCTGTCCATCTCTTTTGTGTTTCTGCGTGTGTGCATACTTGTGTGTGTGTCTGCGTGCATGTATGTGAGGCAGACAGAGGCAGGCAGACAGAGAAAGGCATAGAAACAGAAAGACTGTGCCAGACACATAGCCAGAGACAGACACTCAGAAAGAGACCAACAGAGAGAAGTAGACAGACTGTGCCTGACAGAGGCAGACTGAGAGAGGAAGTATTAAGGGGCTTGGAAGCTTTGAAAGTGGATATACCACAGGCCCGGATGAAATCCCAGGCTCTTAAGAGAAGCAAAAGAGGCAATAGCAGAGGCTCTGACCATCACTTTCCAATCCTTTCTGGCTACAGTTGCGGTGCCGGAGCACTGGAGGACTGCTAACGTTGTACCTTTGTTTAAATGTGGAGAAAGGGATAGAGCGAGGAATGGTTTCCTTCCATGCTGTAAATTTCGATGATTCTATTTCTATGATACTATGTGTGCATGTCCATGTATGTGTGTGTCTCTCTCTGTCTGCGTTTTTTGTTCAGTCTCTGTCTGTCTCTGTATGTTTATTTCCATCTGTCTGCCTCTGTCTGTCTCTGTCTCTGTCTCTCTCTCTCTGGCTCTGTTTGTCTATCTGTCTCCCTCTGTCTGTCCTTGTTGCTGTCTCTCTGTCTCAGTCTGGGTGTGCCCCTGTCTGTCTTTGTCTCTGTGTTTCTCTTTGTCTGACCATATATTTCGGGCTGCTTGACGGACTCTTTCTGTCTATCAGTGTCTCTTTCTCTGTCCAGCACTCTCATTATGTCTATGTGCCTCTGTCTCTGTGTGTCCCTCTCTCTTTCTCTGTCAGTTTCTGTCGCTGTGTGTGCCTCTCTCTGTCTGTCCGATGTCCGCTGACTGGGCTTTGGAAGCCAAAGAGATCCGATGGCGCATCGGCAGGACCGGGAGAGAGTAACTGCGCACCGTGTCGGGGTGGATAAAGCTCTCCGTGCTCCCGCTGTCAAAAAGGCAGGTAGTGGCGCGGCCGTTTACTGTAATGTCCATCATGGACCTGGACAGTTGATGAGGGAGAGATTGGTCCAGCATCACGGAGGCCAGCGTATGGTCGAGCGAGTCAATGTGGTCGTCAGATGAGGTGGTGGTTGAGTCCGGGTCCCCCGTGGTTGAAGTTGGAGACGTCCAAGATGGCGGACAAAATGGCGGCGGCCATGATCCCGATCCCCACGCAGCTGGGGGAGCCCAAGATGGTGGACAAGATGGCTGCCCCCACGGTTCGCACGCGGCGCTGCTGGCGTTAGCGGTTTTACCTTTGCAGGCGCTGACATAGTGTCCTTTCTTCCCGCAGCCAGAGCAGGTAGCGTTTCTCGCCGGGCAGCGTGCTCTGGGGTGTTTTGCCTGGCCACAAAAATAACATTTCTGTGCCTTGGAGATCACAGCAGCAGTTGAAGGTGGCGGTCCCATGACCCAAGGTTGTGGCGTCCACGTTGTGGAGCGGTTAGGGGAGAAGGCGTCCATATTCCTGTGGGCCGCGTCGAGCGAGAGCGCGAGGGACACTGCCTTTCTCAGGTCCATTTCTCCCTTTTCCAACAGTCTCTGCCGGGAGTAGTCGGACCTTAGACCCACAACGAAAGCATCTCGGATCAGTCCCTCCGTGTGTGCTGCGGCTGATACTTCTTTGCAATCGCAGCCTCAGCCGAGTATCCGTAGTGCCCATAGGAAGGCCTCCACCGATTCCCCGGGCTGCTGTCTGCGGGATCTTAAGAGGTGCCTGGCATAGACCGTATTTACCAGGCGTGCGTATTGCCCTTTGAGCAGATCGATAGCCGCTGCATAGGTCGTCGCGTCCTGGATTATTGTATAAACTTGGTAGCTCACCTTTGAGGCCAGGATTTCCAGCTTGTTTTCGTCCAGGGTCACAGTTGAGGCTTGCAGGTAAGCCTCGAAGCAATGCAGCCAATGCGCGAATTTGGTAGCCGAACCCGCTTCTTGGGGGTCTAGGTCCAGGCATGTTGGTCTGAGGGCTCGCAGCAGCTCCTGCTGCTCAGCGTTTGGTGCAGCAGCCTGCTGCTCAGCGTTTGTTGCCGACATTTTGTTTTTGCTAATAAAATTGATGCGCTATCAATTACTCATAAAAGACGGAGAGTTAGGAGAGTAACTAAAAGGCTTTTATTAGCAAAGAACAGAGCATGCCTCTCGTGGTTGACTGGGTTCCAAGAAGGCAGGGGGCTGCAGAGCAGTCACCTTTATACCTGGGCCTGTGGGTGGAGCCAGGGGCGGAGCCAGCAGAGACATGCTGAGGCATGCATAGGTACAACAGTGTGCAACAACAACAACAACGGTGAACAACAATAACAGTGGTTTACCACAGGCAGCGAATGGTTACGATCTGGAATGCACTGTCTTAACGCGTGGTGGAGGCAGATTCAATCGTGGCTTTCAAAAGGAAATGGGATAAGTAACTGAAGGAAAATCATTGCAGGGCTTCGGAGAAAGGGTGGGGGGTTGGGACTAGCTGAAGTGCATGTGCAGAGAGTGAGCACGGGCTCGACGGGCCGAATGGCCTCCTTCTGTGCTGTAACCATTCTATGGTTCCATTTTGGAAAATCTACTGACTACTTGTTATTATATTTTGTGTTTCTACATATTTTTCTGTTACACCTTTGAGTAGGGATTCAATTACCTTTCCTACCATCGACGTTATGCTAACTGGTCTGTAGATCCTTGGAATTGTTCTATCTTCCATTTTAAACACAGGAATAACGTGTAAATGGTGAACCACAGAGGCCTTCCCTTCCCTTCCTCGAATTCTCGATCTTCATTTCAAGGGCTAGGCCGTCCACCAATATCTACTATAAGCCCACCGACTCTCGCAGGAATCTTGAGTAGACTTCCTCCCACCCGGCTTCCTGGAAGGGCACTATTCTATTCTCACAGTTTTCCACCTCGGTTGCATATGTTCTGACGATGCCACCTTCCACACCCGTGCTTCTGAAATGTCTTCATATTTCCTCAGCCGAGTAATCACCTGCATTGTGATTGACAGGGCCCTCGACCATGTCAATCCTCTGTTGCTGCCATCACCCCTTGCCCTCCCTGCTAGAACCTAGTCAGGGTTCCACTTGCCCTCAGCTTCCTCTGCAACAGCCTTCACATTCAACGGATCATCCTCTGCCATTTCCGCCATGTCTAGCTAAGTCCACCAACAAACATATCTTCCCCGGCCCTTCCGTCGCCCCGGCCTTCGCAACACCCTGGCCCACTCTTCCTTCACCCCTAATATCTGCCTTCTCCAGCACCTTCCTATGCAAGCGCAGGAGATGGAACAGCTCCCCTTTCCCCTCGTTCGTTCCCACCATCCAGGACCCCAAACATTCCAACCACGTGAAAGACTAACGTACTTGTACTTCTTCCAATTTAACACGTCATATTCGCTGCCCACGATCCAGTCTCCTGTACATTGGGTGGACTAAATGTAGATTGAATAATTGATTTGCTGAACGCCTCCATTCAGTCCACAAGTGTGACCCTGAGCTTCAGGTCAATTGACACTTTAATTCTACATCGCACTCACAATCTGAATTCTCTGTTCTCGGCCTTCTGCACTGTTCCCCTTTTAAACTCATTGAGGAACAGCACTGTTTTTTTCGATTAGGCATTTTATTGCCTTCCAGACTCAACACTAAGTTTACAAACTTCAGATCATAACCTCCGCTCCAGTTTTCTCGGACGACATGCGCAGATAATGGAGGACGGCTCCACCAGAACCACTGAGAGTGGAGGAGGTGTAGGCTGGGGCTTGGGTGGCGATCCCGGTACACGGCCACTGCGAGTGGAGGATGTGTGGGCTGGGGCTTGGGGTGGTGATCCCGGTATATGGCCAGTGGGAGTGGAGGAGGTGTGGGCTGGGCCTTGGGGTGGCGATTTTGATACATGGCCATCGGGCTAGTCCAAATACCTGCGGTCTACCCAAATTTCTCTTCCACGTGTGCTACCCCTCCCCCTTGTTATTCTGCTGTAACCATTTACACCTCCTCTGGAACCATCTTCTGTTTCTTTAATTGTCCCATTCGCTTTGCACCATCAGTCATTTTGTCATTCAATCACTCCTGCCCTCCACTGATCTCAATCCTTCATCGTTGTTCTTTCTTGATGCTACCGCACATGTCTCTGAATCTAGCATTGCTTTAATACTGTTCATCTCTGATATCTTCCACTTCTGATGAAACGTCATCGACCTGAAATGATCAGGCTGTCTCTCTCTGCACAAATGCTGCCTTAGCTACTGAGTATTTTCAGCAATGTGTTTTTTATCAGACTTACAGCAGTCGCAGTACTTTGCGTTTGATCAAATACTTATGCATAGTTAATAAGAGGGGTGGGTTACATAGGCGATGACACGCATGGTTTGGGGTGGATATGTAATATCAGCAAGGTGGGGGACGCCGGAGCAGGACCAGGTAGGTCTGATGCACAAATCTGGAGGGGAATGGAGCCTCCAATCCGCTGGTGTGTCCGATCACAGACCAGGGGGTTTCACTGGTCCCGGTGGTTTTACTGTTCCCAGTGGTTTGACTGGTCCCGGGGGTTTGACCGGTCCTGGGGGTTTGACCGGTCCCGGGGGTTTGACCGGTCCCAGGGGTTTGAACAGTCCTGGGGGTTTGACTGGTCCCGGGGGTTTGACCGGTCCCAGGGGTTTGAACAGTCCTGGGGGTTTGACAGGTTCGGAGGGATTGACTGGTCCCATGGGTTTGACTGGTCCCGGGGGTTTGACTGGTCCTGGGGGTTTGATTGGACCCGGGGGTTTGACAGGTTTGGAGGAATGGACATGTCCCGGGTGTTTGACCGGTCCTGGGGTTTGGTTGGACCCGGGGTTTTGACCGGTCACAGGGGTTAGATCATTCCCGGTGGTGTGTTCAATTCCCAGTCTTGGGGATGTGGGAACCCGGGGTTCTATCCATGGGAGTCGGGCGATGGGTAGAACTTGGGGGTGCGTGGTGAAAGCATTCCAGAAGCCCAGCAAGCCCGGCCAACCGTAGTTAAACCGGTAAAACAGGTTAAATCCGAAGCTGCCCGCCTCATTAAAAAATGTATATTGTGTACCCGCCTCTTGGGCGCGCTTCATTGCCCCACCCACCCCCAGCTTCCGTCTCCTTTAAACTCGGAAGCGGGCGGGTTGGAGGTGGGTTGGTTCGGGAGGATGTTGTTCAATTTTCACCTCAGACCCGACCCGAACCCAACTGTTTTTGGTGCGTTAAAATCCAGCCCTTACTGTCTGGGCTCATACACGGAGAATGTGTGATCAGTAATTACCAGTCTCTTTTCCCTTCTGTGTTTTACAGTGAATTTGCTGGCGATTGTGATCCTGTCCTGGGGAAAGTGCGGGCTCTCCACCTGCACCACTCGCTACCTGGTGGCCATGGCAGCGGCCGATCTCCTGGTCATTGTCACTGAGGTCATACTGCGGAGGATCAGCATATATTATTTCCCATGGTCTTTCCAGTCCATCACCCCTGTGTGTAGTGTAAACACTGTCCTGACCGCTGCAGCCATAGACTTTTCTGTCTGGTTCACCGTCACTTTCAACTTTGATCCATTTGCGGCCATTTGTTGCCAGAAGCTGAAATCTAAATATTGCACCGAGAAAACTGCGGCTGTGGTTCTAGCAACAACTGGCATTCTGCTCTGTTTTAAAAACGTTCCCTTCTACTTTGCAATTCAACCCAGGCGTACAATTGACAACGTGCCGTGGTTCTGTGACTCAATCCTGAGCTATTATACTGAACCCGGGTGGGTGGGATTTACCTGGTTTGATCGGCCTTTAACCCCATTGCTCCCATTCGCTTTAATTCTGTCGCTCAACGCTCTGACAGTCAGATACATTTTAGTGGCCAGTCTGATCCGCAAGGGGCTGAAGGGTGAGAACAAGGGAGAGAAAGCCAGAGACCCAGAGATAGAGAGCAGAAAGAAGTCTGTAATTTTGCTCTTCACCATATCTGCCAGCTTCATACTGCTCTGGCTGGTCTATGTTATAAATTTCTTATATTATAACATTGCAGGAACAAGTCCCCATTATTACAATGGCTCTTTAATTATCTTCAGACAAGTCGGAGTTATGCTGCAGATTTTAAGTTGCTGCACAAACACATTTATTTATGGGGTGACCCAGTCCAAGTTCAGAGAGCAGCTGAAGAGCGCCGTGAAATATCCACTTACCTCAATTATTCAATACATTAATAATCAGAAATAACTGAATGCAGCCCAGAGGCGGCTCCCACTGTTTCCAGCCCAGGAATGTAATATTCAGCCCCAGACTGCCATCCACTGACTTACACCAGCAATCGCTGGAGATCTGAAGATACGGCCAGCGGCGGGGCGAGCACTGTATTTAGGACTCGGCGCTGTTTCTAACTGACATTTCCCACGTTGTCTTTCGGGCAGGAACACTAGTTTGCTGCTTTCACTCTGAGCTCTTCTGTAAAGAGTCCCTTCAGCGACTGAGGGCAGCAATTCATTTGCAGCTTCCAGAGCAACAGCCTGGTCAATAAATAGGCAGACAGAGCTGAGCTGCAGTTCAGAGGATTATATTACATGGAACATACAGCACACAAACAGGCCATTCGGCCCAATCAATCTGTGCTGGTGTTTATGCTCCACACCAGTCTCCTCTCATTGAATCTACCTCACCTCAGCCTCTCAGAATATCTTTATATACCCCTTTCTAGCATTTACACGTCTAGTTTCCTTCTGAAAAAATCTAAAGTATTTTCCTCAAGCACTTCCTGTGCTAATATGTTCCACATTCTCAACACTCTCTGAGTACAGAAATTGCTCCTTATTTACCTATAGAATTTATTAGTAACTGTCTTGTATTTATGACCCCAAGTCTTGCATTCTCCCACAAGTGTAAATAGTCTCTCCACATCCACCCTGTCCAACCCATTCATAATTTTCAAGATCTTTATCAGGCCTCATCAAAGTCGTCTCTCTTCTATAGCAGAAAGGCCCAACCTGTTTAATCGTTCCCGATAGCTGCAATCTTTCAGTTCTGGTGCCATCCAAATAAATATTTGTAAGACCGAAGCTATTCTTCCCGTTCACAAACTCCGTTTCCTAGGCAACGACTCCATCCCTCTCCTTAGCACCAGTTTGCTGTTTGCAACATTGGTGTCTTATTTGAGCACGGGATGATCTTCCGACCAGATATTCACTCCATCACCAGGACGGCATACTTCCAACTCCGTAATATCGCCGAAATTCGCCCCTGCCTCAGCTCATCTGCTGCTCAAACCATCATCCATGCTTTTGGTAGCTCTAGTCTTGATAACACCAACTCTCTCCTGGCCAGTTTCCCATCTCCCACCCTCCCTAACTTGAGCTCCTCCAAACCTGTGCTTCCTGTCACCTAAACCACACCAAATCCCGGTAAACCACCACCCCTGTGCTCCGCTGAATTACAATGGCTCCCGTTCCGGCAATTCCTCCATTTTAAAATGATCATTCTTGTTTTCAAATCCCTGCATGGCCTCGCCCTCGCTACATCTGCAAGCTCTATCAGCCCCTCAAAACTCCCGAGATCTCTGTGCTCCTCTAATTCTGGCCTATTGCACATCATTGATTTTAACTGCTCCACCATTGGCGGCTGTGCTTTCAGTTGCCTGGGCCCTCAACTCAGGAATCCCCTCCCTAAACCTCTCTGCTTCTCTAAATCGCCCTCCCTCTTTAAGATACTGCTTAAAACATACCACTTTGACTAAGCTTTTGGTCATCTTTCCTAATATCTTGCTTATGTGGCTCAGGGTAAGGTTTTGTTCAATAACGCTCGCATGAATCGCTTGGGCTATTTTGCTATGTTAAAGGCGCTATATAAATGAAATTGTTCTTGTTGTAAGTCTTTTTTTGCACGTTCTCCATTTGTTCTATTCCATTTTTATGTCATGGTGAGCATAACTATGCACAGTTCTCTAAGTGTGACCTGACCCGGGTCCTAGACATGTTTAATACTATTTATAAAGTATTTACAGCACAGAGACAGGCCAGTCGACTCAAAATTCCACGTGGTGTCCATGCTCCACAGGACCCTCCTTCATCTAACCCAGTAAAAATATCGTTCCATTCCATTCCCCCTCATGTGCTTGTCTCACTCCCCTTTAAATATGTCTCTGCTATTCGCATCAACTGTTCCTTGTGTGAGCAAGTTGCACATTCTGACCAGTCATTTCTTAAACAGGTTTCTCCTCAATTCCCTATTAGGTTTATTAATGATTATCTTAAATCTATGACCCCAAGTTCTGGTCTCCCCTGCAAGTGCAAACACCTTCATCAATCTACCCTATGAAACCCTTTCGTAATCTCAAAGAACATAAGAACATAAGAACATAAGAAATAGGAGCAGGAGTAGGCCAATCGGCCCCTCGAGCCTGCTCCGCCATTCAATAAGATCATGGCTGATCTGATCCTAACCGCCAATCCACTATCCCAGAACCATCTCCTGAATCTAACAGAATCAGCCACACGAAAAAGTAGCAGGATCAGTCTACACGGCCCCTGGGCCCGCTCCACTACCCACAGGGCCATGACCGATCCGAACCTAGTCTCATGTCCAATTTCCTGCCCGCTCCCCGTAACCTTTAATTCCCTTTACTTGTAGGAAACTGTCTATTTCTGTTTTAAATTTATGTAATGATGTAGCTTCTACAGCTTTTTGGGGCAGCATATTCCATGGACCTACCACCCTCTGAGTGAAGTAGTTCCTCCTCATCTCAGTTTTGAAAGAGTAGCCCCTTATTCTAAGACTATGCCCCCTAGTTCTAGTTTCACCCATCACCGGGAACATCTTCCCCGCATCCACCCGATCCAATCCCTTCACAACCTTATATGTTACAATAAGATCGCCTCTCATACTTCTGAACTCCAATGAGTAGTGTCCCAATCTACTCAACCTCTCCTCATATGTCCATCCCCTCATCCCCGGGATTAACCGAGTGAACCTTCTTTGTACTGACTCGATAGCAAGTATGTCCTTTCTTAAGTATGGACACCAAAACTGTACGCAGTATTCCCGGTGCGGTCTCACCAATACCTTGTACAACTGAAGCAATACCTCCCTATTTTTATATTCTATCCCCCTAGCAATGAAAGCCAACATTCCATTGGCCTTCTTAATCACTTGCTGCACCTGCATACTAATCTTTTGAGTTTCGTGCACCAGGACCCCCAGATCCCTTTGTACTTCAGTACTTTCCAGTTTCTTGCCATTAAGATAATAACTTGCTCGACTATGTTTCCTGCCAAAGTGCATAACCTCGCACTTTCCAGTATTGTATTCCATCTGCCAAATCTCTGCCCACTTACTTAGCCTGTCTATGTCCCCTTGCAGTTTTTTTATGTGCTCCTCACTCACTAATTTCCCTCCCATCTTAGTATCATCTGCAAACTTTGATATGTTACACTTGGTCCCCTCCTCCAAATCGTTTATATGGATTGTAAAGAGTTGGGGACCCAGCACTGACCCCTGCGGAACACCACTAGTTACTGATTGCCAGTCTGAGAATGAACCATTTATCCCAACTCTCTGCCTTCTGTTAGATAGCCAATCCTCTATCCATGCCAGAATATTACCCCCAATCCCGTGATTTTTTATCTTAAGCAATAATCTTTTGTGTGGCACCTTGTCAAATGCCTTTTTGAAGTCTAAATACACTACGTCCACTGGTTCCCCTTTATCCACCCTATACGTTACTACCTCAAAGAACTCCAGCAAATTTGTCAAACATGACTTCCCCTTCATAAAACCATGCTGACTTTGTCCTATTAAATTATGATTATCCAAATGTCCTGTTACTGTCTCCTTAATAATGAACTCCAAAATTTTGCCTACCACAGATGGTAGGCTAACCGGCCTATAGTTTCCAGCCTTCTGTCTACTGCCTTTTTTAAATAAGGGTGTTACATTTGCAGTTTTCCAGTCTGCCGGGACCTTTGCCGAGTCCAGGGAGTTTTGGAAAATGATTACCAACATCCACAATCCCTACCGCCACTTCCCTCAAGATCCTAGGATGTAAGCCATCAGGTCCAGGTGATTTATACGCCTTGAGACCCATTATTTTACCGAGTACCACTTCCTTAGTGATTTTGATCGTGTTTAGCTCCTCCCCCCCTTTAGCCCCCTGTTTGTCCAGTGTTGGGGTATTCTTAGTGTCTTCTACTGTAAAGACTGATGTAAAATATTCATTCAGTGTTTTTGCCATCTCCATATTTCCCACCATTAATTTCCCGGTCTCATCCTCTAAGGGACCAACATTTACTTTAGCCACCCTTTTTCTTTTTATATAACTATAAAAACTCTTACTATCTGTTTTTATATTTTTTGCTAATTTACTTTCATAATCTATCTTCCCTTTCTTAATCAATCTTTTAGTTATTTTTTGCTGTCTTTTAAAGTTTTCCCAATGCTCTATCTTCCCACTTGATTTGGCTACCTTTTATGCCCTTGTTTTTAGTCGAATACTATCCTTAATTTCTTTACTTAGACATAGATGGCTGTCTTTGCTTTTACACACTTTTCTTCTCAGTGGAATATATTTTTTTTGGAAGTTGTAAAATAACTCCTTAAATGTACACCACTGATCATGTATCGTCTTACCCTTTAATCTATTTTCCCAATCCACTCTACTCAATTCCGCTCTCATACCTCCATAGTCTCCTTTATTCAAGCTTAGCATGCTTGTTTGAGATCCAACCGTCTCACCCTCCAATTGAATATGGAATTCAGCCATGTTATGGTCACTCATTCCAAGGGGATCCTTTACTAGGACATTTTTAATTAATCCTGTCTCGTTACACAGGACCAGATCTAAGGTGCTTGCCCCCTGGTCGGTTCAGTTACATACTGCTCAAGAAACCCATCCCTAATACAATCAATGAACTCATCTCAAGGCAGCCCTGCCCAATTTGATTTGTCCAATTAATATGATAGTTAAAATCCCCCATAATTATAGATGTTCCCTTATTACAAGCCTCAACTATTTCCTGATTGATACTCCATCCAACAGAGTTGCCACTGTTCGGCGGCCTATAGACTACGCCCACTAGTGTTTTTTGCCCTTATTATTCCTTACCTCCACCCAAACAGTTTCATTATCCAGATCTTTTGACCCAATATCATTTCTCTGTATTACATTATCTGATTATCCCTCAGTCTTCACTTCCCTAAAGAAAAGAGCCCCAGCCTGTTGAGTCTTTCCTGACAGGTATAACCTCTCAGTTCTGGTATAATTCTAGTAAATACTTCGCCTTCGCCAGTGCCTCTGTGCCCTTTTTATAAGATGGAGACTATGCTCACAGTACACCAGGTGTGGTCTAACCAAGGTTCCATACAAGTATAAAATAGCTTCTATTTATTTACAAATCTATGCCTCTAGTAATGAACCCCAGTGCTTTCTTTGTTTTTATGGCCTTATCAACCTGCATTGCAACTTATACTGATTTATATAACTGTACCCTCTCATCCCTCTGTCCCTCAACCCCGTTTAGAACTTATTTTCGAAGGAGTATGTGACCTCTGTACACTTCCTATTAAAATGCACTACCTCACATTTTTCTATATGAGGTTCATTTACCCATTCTGCCAGTTGAATAAAGTCTTCCTGGATTTTGTCGCAGTCCTCTGTATTAACTGTGAACCCTCATTTTAGGTAAGAAATCATAAACACCAGGCTATAGTCCAACAGCTTTATTTGAAATCACAAGCTTTCGGAGCGCTGCTCCTTCTTCAGGTGAAGTGGAGAAATGCATAAAGACACAGCTTATATAGTCAGAGAATCATGTCAGATGTTTACAGGTAACCTTTCCAACTGCCATTTATCGCACCTCGGCAGAGAGATAATCACAGCAGTCAAATGTGTGAATGGTGTCCAAACAGGTCAGTCAGGGAAACATTACATCAAAGAACAATGAGGTGGGGTCACAAGGGGTCAAATATTGCAGATGCTGGGGTCTGTATGAAAAACAAAAAAACAGACAAAAAACATTTTTTTTGGCTGGAAATCACAGCAGGTCCAGCCGCATCTGTGTAGAGAGAACAAGCCAATGTCGACTCGAGTCTGGATGACCCTGCGTCAGGTGGGGTTACATGTAGCGTGACATGAACCCAAGATCTCGGTTAAGGCCGTCCTCATGGGTGCGGAACTTGGCTATCAGTTTCTGCTCGACGATTTTGCGTTGTCGTGTGTCTCGAAGGCCACCTTGGAGAATGCTTACCCGAAGATCGGAGGCTGAATGTCCTTGGCTGAATGTCATTTTAGGTGGCATCCACAATGTTTGCAATTGCACTTCCGATTCCTGAGTCCGAATTGTTTAAGTAAATGGTGAACAAATGTGTTCCCAGCACCGATGCTTGTGAATCATCACTTCCCACCATTGGCCAACTTCGCTTCTTATGAATTCTATCACCTTAGAAATAAGCCCCAAATCATTGTTAGCATTTTAATTGCTTTGCTGTCCAGTGATACTGCTTTTAATTTTTTGTTCACCTGTAGCCCTACAGCCCTTTGCACTTCTGCCAGGTTCAGTTTCTTATTTTCTAACGTATCTGTGATTATAGAATCATGGAATGATACAGCACAAAAGGAGGCCATTCGGCCCACCATACCTGTTCCGGCTCTTTGGAAGCACTGTCCAATTAATCCCACTCCTCTGCTCTTACCCCTGTATTCTTTTTATCTCAAATATTCTTTCCAAATCCACATTGAAAGTTACTATTGAATCTGCTTCCACCGCCCCTTCAGGCAGCGCATTCCAGATCACAACAACTCGCTGTATATAACAAAAACTTCCTCATGTTGTCTCGGGTTCTTTTGTATTAAGTATGTGTCCTCAGGCGACCCCACTGCCACTGGAAACAATTGCTCCTTAATTACTCTATTAACTCTATTTAGGCTTATGAACAGACCGTGCACTCAATCGTCTCCACACCTTCTGCGTCTCGCTTATTCAGATAGCCACCACTTTTACATTGTTGTTTCTTCCATTTTTTACAATCTATCGACTGCCCCCCCCCATTGCTGCCACTCTCGCACCCACCATCTATCCACCGTTAAGCCGTTCACCCTTCCAAACTTGCCGTTTGAACCGCACCTGCCATCTGCTCCTGTGCTCCAATCCGATTAATAAAGCATGAATATTTTTTTTCCAATCTAACCTATCCAGACAGTGAAAATACATTAAGACAAGGATAAGCGAAGATCCGTTCTCTATAAGTAGGTGGTGAGCAGGAGTCTGTGTTCAGGATGCGGGTCAGATGTGTTTTTCATTCCATTAATCTGAGGAATGTTTGATTAGGAGGGCAAATATTCCCTTTTATTGTCTCCTCTTATAATTGTGGTAACTTTCACGCTCAATGCGTCAGGAATAGTTCAGTTCAGAGAGCTTTAGAAGGAAGGTCACAATGAGCCACCTATGCTCAGAATTTTATTACCACATTTGGCACAATTCTCAAATATTTCTCTATGGAAATGGTTGTCGTTCTTTCTACCGTTGTTTTTTTCTTCCCTCAGGCTCGTTCTCTCCACTCTCACTGACTCTCTGCCGCCGGTTCTCCCGTTTTATTTGTTGTCCTCTTGCACTGTTTCCCATCAGGTTCACATTCTCCGCTCAAAATTGCACTTCCTTAGCGCCTTTCACCACCTCAGGGCATCCCAACGCTCTTTACAGCGAATGAAGTATTTTAAAGTGTATCAATATGACAATAATACATTTTCAGCCTGACACAGAGAGAGGAATGGATTCGATTTTAGGCGTTGTTACTTTTCCAGAGAGCACGAACGATCAGAGACTCAGTAGGCACAACACCAGCCGGCAACTCATTTCTGCCACTGGGAACAGTTGCTCCTTAATTACCCTATTAAACCTATTTAGGCTTTTGAACAGCTCTATCAAATCTCCTCTTAACATTCTCAGCTTTAATCTGAACAACCCCAGCTACTCCAGTCTCTTCACATAACTGAAGTCCCTTATCCCTGGTACCATTCTCCTAAATTTCCTCTTAACCTTCTCTGCTCTAATCAGAACAAACCCAGCTTCTCCAGTCTCTCCACATAACTGAAGTCCCTTATCCCTGATACCATTCCAGTAAATCTCCTCTTAACCTTCTCTGCTCTAATCAGAATAACCCCAGCTTCTCCAGTCTCTCCACATAACTGAAGTCCCTTATCCCTGATACCATTCTAGTAAACCTCCTCTTAACCTTCTCTGCTCTAAGCAGAATAACCCCAGCTTCTCCAGTCTCTCCACATAACTGAAGTCCCTTATCCCTGGTACCATTCAAGTAAATCTCCTCTTAACCTTCCCAGCTCTAATCAGAACAACCCCAGCTTCTCCATTCTCTCCACATAACTGAAGTCCCTTATCCCTGGAACAATTCCAGTAAATCTCATCTTAACCTTCTCTGCTCTAATCTGAACAACCCCAGCTTCTGCAGTCTCTCCACATAACTGAATTCCCTTATCCCTGGTACCATTCTAGCAAATCTCCTCTTAACCTTCTCAGCTCTAACCTGAACAACCCCAGCTACTCCAGTCTCTTCACATAACTGAAGTCCCTTATCCCTGGTACCATTCTAGTAAATCTCTTCTGCACACGCTCAAAGGCCTTAAAATTTTCCTAAAGTTTGGTGCCCAGAATGGGACACAATGCTCCACCTGAAGCCTAATCAGCACTTTATAAAATGTTCTCATAACTACTGTGCTTTTGTACTTTACTGCTTATTAATAAAGCGAAGGATCCCATATGCTTTATTAACATACTTAGCAAATTGTCCGGCCGCCTTCAAAAATTAGTTCACATACATGCCTAGGTCCCTCTGTTCCTGCACTCCCTTTAAAGATGTGCCATTGAGATCACATTGTTTCTTCTCATTTTTCACTTCACAATTCTCTCTGTTAAATAGAATCTGCCAAGTGCCTGCCTAATTGAATCAGATTTCGGATTATGCTGCATGCAAAGTGATTGGATTCGGAAAGAAACGCCATCAGAGAAGAGCAGGATCATGTCAAGGACGTATCTGAAGCACTCAAAACCTCCAGCCTGAAGTACAGTTTATAAGGGTAAAGACACAGCAAACTTTTCTTGGCCTTTAGATTCTTGCTTTCGGCTCCAATTATATTTTATTCTGTTAATGCAAAATATGTCAGTAAACTGAGTAACGAGATAACTTTATATGCATGAATGAGGGTCAGTTAGAAGGTGTTGCATGAATGACATTTTAACCGAAGATCAGCCATGATCATATTGAATGGTGGAGCAGGCTCGAAGTGCTGAATGGCGTACTCCTGCTCCTATTTCTTATGCACTCTTGTTGACCAGTCAGTCTGCATCCCGTTGAAGTATGTTACTATCCTCCTCGTTGTGTGCTGCTTTTCTGAGTTTCGATGCCCTATATACTTCCCTCCAGTATGAAAAAGAACCCGTCACCACGACTCTCTGCTTTCTGACCCTTAGCCAATTTGGTATCCATGCTGCCCTGTCCCATTAATCCCATGAGCTATAATTTTGTGACCAGGTATGTCATGTGGTACTTTGTCAAACGCCTTTTCAAAGTCCATATACACAACATCAACCACACTACCCTCATGATGCTTCTATTTTCCTACCAAAGTGCATCGCCTTGCATTAATCGATGTTAAACTTCACTTGCCACATAACTGCGCAGTCTGTACGTTTTCTAATGTCTATTGTGAGAAGTCATATAGAGAAATGACTTTTCAATATTTGAAGCAAAGTATCAGTGTATTGAATATAAAACAATAATCCATATATATAAAAGGATTGTGGTGTCTGTCTGCGTGTCTGTGTGTCTGTCTGTCTGTGTGTATGTCCGGGCATAACTCAAAAGTTATAGAGCCTACCTACACATATGCTATAACAAAAGAAAGCTTATGATTATGGAAGTGTCATAGACGTATTTACTTTTTGGCCAGACAAACGTTGTTCGGACAGTATACAAAAAACTTTCACAAAACGGACAAAATCCACTCATTAGCTGTTGACCAATCCTACGGGGGAATCTGCTCATTAGCGTTGACTGACCTGAAGGTTGACCAATCCTCCGGGGGGAGCGCGCTGCGTCACGGGGGGCGTTTCATGGTGTGTGTGGGCGTGGCCTAATGCTTCAAACTGCCGTTCGTGCCTCACAAAATGGCAGCCACCCATCTTCACCCACAAAATCTCCCTCCGCTCTCACCTTTTACCGGGGGAGAGGCTGCTTTAAATTAGCTTCACTCAGTGGCGTCTCTCTTTATCTGTTTTGATGCGGCCCGAGAGACAGCGTGTGGGGGAGCAGCGGCGGTGGGGTGTTTGTTATGGATAAACTCTGCCTCTGTCCGACCATGGGCCCCAGTCCCACCCTCTGTCTCCTCCTCCTCCTTCTCGCCGCTTTCTCCCCTCTCTCCTGTGACCCCGGCCTCTCCGCTCTGCAGGATGTCACTGCCGAGCTCGTCGGGTCGGGGTCCCGGGGAACCATGGCCGCTTTCGGAGACTTCAACTCGGTGACAGGTGAGGAGGGTGTTTGTTATTCACGAAGTGGCGAGCCGAAGTGGGAGCTCAGCTCAGGTGACTCGGGCCGGGCCTCAGGTGCTACGCCGCCCATGGGGGCTCCGGGGCAGCGGACTGCAGCGCGAGCTCAGCTCGGGTGACTCGGGCCTGGACTCAGGCGCTACGCTGCCCACTGGGGCTCCGTGGCAGCGGGCCACAGTGGGAGCTTAGCTGCGGTGACTCAGGCCGGGCCTGAGGTGCTACGTCGTGCACGGGTGCTCTGGTCTATCTCCTTCCCTCACTCTCTCCTGCTCTCTCTCTCTCTGTCTCTCGCACCTTCCCTCTCTCTCTCTCTCCTTCCCTCTCTCTCTCTCTCTCCTTCCCTCTCTCTCTCTCTCTCTCTCCCTCCCGCTCTCTCTCTCCTTCCCTCTCTCTCTCTGTCTCTCTCTCTTTCCCCCTCTCTCTCTCTCTCCTTCCCTCTCTCTCTCTGTTTCTCTCGCCTTCCCTCTCTCTCTCTCTCTCTCCTTACCACTCCCTCTCTCTCCTTCCCCGCAATGTCAATCAACAAGGCACAGGGGCAGACTTTGCACAGGCAGCGCCGGGCACTCCAGCTAGTAATTAATAAAGGTTGCCATCTAAAACAATGTGTGGTTTTGGAATTTTATCCAAAAATCTGAGGATTTATTGCAGAGAAACCTCATGGCTTCTCACTTTGTACCACTGCATTTCGAAGAAGTTGGTGAAGATATTATTTATATCAAATAACAGAATTGCCCTCCTGTATGCTTCAGCCTCACTTTGTGACTTTCGAAATCTATGTATGCATCGAACATACTAAACTCCTTCCCACCCCAGCTAATATCCGCAGCTCCTCCCCGCCCCACCTAATATCCGCAGCTCCTCCCCACCCCACCTAATATCCTCAGCTCTGCCCCACCACACCTAATATCCTCAGCGCCTCCCCACCCCATCTAATATCCTCAGCTCTGCCCCACCCCATCTAATATCCGCAGCTCCTCCCCACCCCACCTAATATCGTCAGCTCTGCCCCAACACACCTAATATCCCCAGCGCCTCCCCACCCCAGCTAATATCCGCAGCTCCTCCCCACCCCATCTAATATCCTCAGCGCCTCCCCACCACATCTAATATCCTCAGCGCCTCCCCACCCATCTAATATCCTCAGCTCTGCCCCACCACACCTAATATCCTCAGCTCCTCCCCAACCCATCTAATATCCTCAGCTCTGCCCCACCACACCTAATATCCTCAGCGCCTCCCCAACCCATCTAATATCCTCAGCTCTGCCCCACCACACCTAATATCCTCAGCGCCTCCCCAACCCATCTAATATCCTCAGCTCTGCCCCACCACACCTAATATCCTCAGCGCCTCCCCAACCCATCTAATATCCTCATCTCTGCCCCACCCCACGTAATATCCTCAGCTCCTCCCCACCCCAACTAATATCCTCAGCTCTGCCCCACCACACCTAATATCCTCAGCTCTGCCCCACCCCATCTAATATCCTCAGCTCTGTCCCACCACACCTAATATCCTCAGCTCTGCCCCACCCCATCTAATATCCTCAGCTCTGCCCCACCACACCTAATATCCTCAGCGCCTCCCCAACCCATCTAATATCCTCATCTCTGCCCCACCCCACGTAATATCCTCAGCGCCTCCCCACCCCATCTAATATCCTCAGCTCTGCCCCACCACACCTAATATCTTCAGCGCCTCCCCAACCCACCTAATATTAGCAGCGCCTCCCCACCCCACCTAATATCCTCAGCTCTGCCCCACCACAAGTAATATCCTCAGCACCTCCCCACCCCATCTAATATCCTCAGCGCCTCCCCACCCCACCTAATATCCTCAGCTCTTCCCCACCCCACCTAATATCCTCAGCTTTGCCCCACCCCACCTAATATACGCAGCTCTGCCCCACCACACCTAATATCCTCAGCTCCTCCTCACCCCATCTAATATACTCAGCTCTGCCACACCCCATCTAATATCCTCAGCTCCTCCTCACCCCACCGAATATCCTCAGCTCCGCCCTACCACACCAATATCCTCAGCTCCTCCCAACCCCACCTAACATCCTTAGCTCCTCCCCAACGCACCTAATATCCTCAGCAGCTCCTGCACCCACCTAATATCCTCAGCTCCTCTCCACCCCACCTAATATCTCAGCTCCTCCTGAACCCATCTAATATCCTGAACACCTCCCCACACCACCTAATATGCTCAGCTCCTCTCCGCCCTACCTAACATCCTCAGCTCATCCCCACCCAACCTATTATCCTTAGCTCCTCCCCACCCCACCTAATATCCTCAGCTGATCCCCACACCACCTAATATCCTCAGCTCCTCCCCACCCTACCTAAAATCCTCAGCTCATCCTCCACAGACCTAATATCCTCAGCTCCTCCCCATCCCAACTAATATCCTCAGCTCCTCCCCAACCCAGCTAATATCCTTAGCTACTCCTGAACCCTCTTAATATCCTCAGCTCCTCCCCATCCCAACTAATATTCTCAGCTCCTCCCCAACCCAGCTAATATCCTCAGCTCCTCCCCACCCCAACTAGTATCCTCAGCTCCTCTCCACCCCAACTAATATCCTCAGCTCCTCCCCACTAATGTTCCATCGAATCTTTTTGTGCTCAGCGGCTGCAATCTCTTTGGAGCTCGACCTTTTCTTCCACGGGCAAATTTTAAAACAACAAATATTGGAGCAACTTTTAGAAAAGCAACTTACCCAACAACGACAGCAGCAACAACCAGTTAAAATCATATATACAGTAATGAGATATTGCCACCCCACCACCTCAAATCATGAGGCAATCAGATAAGTTTCTGCAAGTTAAACATAACTTCCCTGCTTTTGAAATCTATTCCTCTAGAAATGAGCCCGTGCTTTATTTGCAATTTCATGGAGTTTTAACCTGCGTTGCTACTTCTGATGATTTGTGAATCTATACCCCGAGATACCTTTGCACCTCTACTCCATTTAGACTCTTATTTTCCAAGGAGTAGCTAGGCTCCTTAAACCTGCTACCACAATGCACCACCTCACACTTACGGATATTGAAATTCATTTGTAATTTACATGCCCATTCTGCTATTTTGTTTACGGTAGAATTAATTAAAAGCTTTTAGTTCGTCATGTACAAATTTTATTTAAATAAAAACTTGTCAGAAATGACTGGGATATAAAAGAACTGCAGAATAATAAATTAACACTTCAGCAACGTCACTCAGTTACACATCGACGAACAATCCAAAAGCTCAACTTGAGCTGAATGAGGCAAATCCATTCGTGCAATTTGTATTAATTTTAAGGTTTTCAACTTATTAGCCCATCCCTCTTGTCACTATAGTAAAGGCTGCACAAGCAGCAGGCGCAGTGACTTTCCCATGGTGCTGACGTGCTGTACGTCCTGATATGTAATCAGAATAATAATTACAATGCAACCAGGCAACCAACAAATATGAAGTGCTGTAGTTCTTTAGTGCACAATATTAAAAATAATTGAACAAAAACTGGTATCCATATTTCCAAATTCAATCAATCCCATTAATAAACATGGTCTTGTTGAACCGACACACCCCACATGTAACATGACAGAAATGCAGAACTTATTCACAAGTGCAGAAAAACATATACACATTTTGCGTCACTGAATTAAAAATAAAATGCAGGGAAAGCTATGATTTAACACAAATAAATATTCATCACTCCTCCTGGACAAGAGAACCATTCAGACTGACTTCGAAATATTTACTAATATGTTGATGTAAAGATGTTAATTTACAAATTTTGCTTCCAATGTTTTTTCTCTCAAACATTCTCCACAATATTAATCCCTGCTCTTATCACGAAAAGTGTTGAATTATTTTAGGTACTTCCCAAGTAAACAGCAGGAAACAAACTTTATTGTTGTCTCAATTTTCAATCTCCTAAATCAAAAATGTATACCTAATCAAAATGACAGATTAGCTGTTTAATCAAAGTATTTTGCGTGTCTTTCTCAATAAACAAGTAATGGTTTCTTCTAAAGTAGCTGCCTCCATTTTTCATACATCAATACAGAGTTCTTGTTTCTATTAACACTCCACTAATCATTTAAGAAGGAATCTATAGTTACGTTATTTCTGGGATTGTTCAGACTATAGAACGACAGACAAAATAAAATCGTTCACAATAGCAAAATACAGCGGATGCTGGAATCTGAAATATACACAGAAAAAGCTGGTAATACGCAGCAGGCCAGGCAGCATCTGTGGAGAGCGAGAGATGAACAAAGTTAAGGCTTCAGGTCTGTGGCCTGTTGTCGCAACTGGATAAAGTTAGAGATTTAACCAGATGCAGAGGCCGGATTTAACCACTGCTGCCTTCCACCATATCACAGACCATCCCCTTTGTTCCTTCCGCCCGCCCGCATTTCGCTGACTCTGCACCTGGTTAAAATCTGTAACAACTCTAACATTTTTCATTTCTGAAGAAAGGTCACAGACCTGAAACGTTAAATATGTTTTTCTCTCTCTCCACCGATGCTGCCTGGCCTGCTGAGTATATCCAGCATTTTCTCTTTTTATATTATGTAAAATAAAATTGTTTGTGTTTTTCCCCATTTTTGGTTCTCTTCCTAAACGTCTTAATTATATTATTATAAAATCAATAAAAAGTAATAAGTTACTCCTCCAAAACCTCCACTACTCTCCCCGAATTCAACTGCATGTTTCTGTGAAGCTACTCACTTCATTCCATTGTTGAAAATCAAATTTTGAGCAATTTCCAATTTAAAAAGTTTTAAGCAATTTAGCGCCTGCTTAAAATAATTCCGACTTCAAGACGCGCTTGAAACTTGTTTAGATGCGGGGAACATTGATGTTTGCTTGTTTCTTCCAAAATCATATTCGAAACGTAGGGGTAAAGAAGTGTTTATAACATTTATTTTTTGAGAAAATTTCTTTAAAAATCTTTAAATTCTTTCTAGTCACATCGCAGCTATGACAGAAGAAGTTGCTCCAAGTTTCTCTTTCCCTCTTGAAAGCTGTCTTTAAACATGCTGCAATAATATAAAATAAACTCTAATTACAAACGGAGCTCAAATAAGAAAGTGAATAAAGTGGTTAAACTTCCTAAGAAGGCGGTGAGGTTATCTTTCCCCAGTACCATTGTGAACCATCGTCAGAGCTGGAAAAAGTTGGAGATGCAACAGGTTTTAAGCAGGTGTAAAGGCAGGGAAAGTGGGGGAGCGGAGGAAGGAAATAAAGGGACAGTCTGTGTTAGGATTGAAGGCAGGAGAGATGAAATGTTGCAAATGGGGATGGCAGAATGATCAACAGCTGCGACCTGCAAAAATAAGTTCAGGAGTTATAGCCTGAAATTGATGAACTCAGTGTTGAGTCCAGAAGGCTGTAAAGTGCCTAATCGAAAGAGGAGGTGCTGTTCCTCCAGCTTGCATTGAGCTTCATTGGATCAGTGTAACAGGCCTAGGACAGCGTGGCCTGTGTTGGAGTGGAGCGGCGAATTAAAGTGACAGGCGACCAGATGCTCGAGGTCACCATTACGGACGAAATGGACGTGTTCTGCAAAGTGGTACTCCCAATCTGGCTTTGGTCTCCCCAATGAAGAGGAGGCCGCATCATGAGCAGTGAATACAGTGTACTAAATTGGAAGAAGTACAAGTAAATCGCTGTTTCACCTGGAAGGGTTGCTTGAAGCCCTGGACAGTGGGAAGGTAGGAAGTAAAAGGGCATGTATTGCTACTCCTGCACTTACACGGGAAGGTGCCGGGCGAACGGGAAGGAGTGTTGGGGTGATAGAGGATTGGAGCAGGGTGCTGTGGAGGGAGCGGCCCCTTCAGAATGCTGAAAGTGGAGGTGAGGGCAAGATGTGCTTGGCGGTGGTATCACGCTGGAAGTGGCAGAAATGGCGGAAGATTTTTGCAGGTGGCAGCTGTTGATCCTTCTGCAATCCCCATTTGCAACATTTCATCTCTCCTGCCTTCAATCCTAGCACAGACTGTCCCTTTATTTCTTTGAATGCGGAGACTGGTGGGGTGAAAGCTGATGACAAGGGGAACCCTATTGTGGTTCCGCGAGGGAGGGGAAAAGGTGAGAGCAGAAGTGCGGGAAATAGAATGGACACAGTCAAGAGCCGTGTCAACCACGGTAGAGGGGAATCCTAGGTTGAGGAAAGAGGAAGACATGTCTGAAGCACTGGAATGGAATGAGGCATCGTCAGGCCAGAAGCGGCGGAGATGGAGCAACTGGGAGAATGGAATAAAATCCTTACAGGAAGCAGGGTGTGAGGAAGTGCAGTCCAGATATCTCTGTGAGTCCGTGGGCTTATAGTGAATATAATAGAAAAATACTTCGGATATTGGACATCTTACATAACAACAAAAAACGCTGGAAATACTCAGCAGGCCAGGCAGAATATGTGGAGAGCCGAACAGAGTTAATGTTTGAGGTCTGGGACCCTTCATCAGAACTGGAGAAAGCTGGAGATGTAACAGATATTAAGCAGGTGCATGGACGGGGGAGGGGGCGTGGGTGGGAGGAATGTATTGAAGGAAAATACTGTGCTTATGTAGGAAGCGACTCATGCCCTCATTTGTTTAAAGTAATAAGCAGACAAAAACACAGGTATTTGATCAAAATGAACCCGCAGATGACCACGCACAAATAAACAACCAGAGAGGCAGACAGAGTTGGGAAACACCAGGAAATCGACAAGAAATATTGACCAGGAGTAAAGTGCTTTGCGATCAGAAAATTGCTGGATTTTGATGCTTGTTGAACGGCATCTCCCTAACAAATTTAGCTGATCACAGCATGGCTATCAATCAATTCATTGCCAGTGTGAAAAATGCAACTCTTGCTACTTAGCAACGTGTGCAAGACTGGAATGAGAGAGTGCCTGGGCCGTGGTCAGTGATAGCTTATCCTGAGCATCAAGATATTCATTAGGCCTGAGCCCTTGCTGCGTAAGAAAATTCTCCTCATCTCCCCTCTGGGCCTTTTGCCAGTTATGTCCTTCGGTTACCGACCCTCCTGCCACTGCAAACGGTTTCTCCTTATTTATTCTTTCAATGCACCTTGCAATTATGAAAAACTCTATTAAATTTCCTCTTAAACTTCTGAGGAAAACAATCTCTGCTTCTCCAGTCTCTCAACATAACTGAAGTCCTTCACCCCTCGGACCACTCTGTGAGACGTGAAACCGAGGCTCTCGCTCTCTGTGTGTCTCTCTCTATCTTTGTCTCTGTCTCTCTCTTTGTCTCTGTATACATTTCTGAGGGGGATTGACAGGGTAGATGCACGAAGGATGTTTCCCCTCTTGGGGGAATCTAGAACTAGGGGGCAAAGATTCAGGCTAAGGGGTCGTCCATTTAAAACGGAGGAATTTCTTCTCTCAGAGGGTCGTGAATCTTTGGAAATCTCTAACCCAGAGAGCTGTGGAGGCGGAGTCATTGGATATAATCAAGTCGGAGATTGACAAATATTTGAGCTGCATAGAAAAGTAGAAGATAGGATCAGGAGAAGTCCATTCGGCCCCTCGAGCCTGCTCCTCCGATCAATGCGGTCATGGCTGATCATCCAGATTCAGCATCCTGTCCCTGCTTTCTCCCCATATCCCTTGATCCCCTTACCCTTAAGAAATATTTCTAACGCCTTCTTGAATGTATTTAATGAATTGGCCTCAACTGTCTTCTGTGGTAGAGAATTCCACAGGTTCACCACTCTGGGTGAAGCAATTCCTCCTAATCTCAGCCCTAAATGGCTTACCCCTTATCCTTAGACAGTGACCCCTGGTTCTGGACTCCCGCACCATCGGGAACAGCCTTCCTGCATCTAGTATGTCTAGTCCTGTTAGAATTTTATAAGTTTCAATGAGATCCCCTCTCATTCTTATAAACTCTAGCGAATAAAAGACTCATCAATCCAATCTCTCTTCATACGTCATTCCTGCCATTCCAGGTATCAGTCTGGTGAATCTTCGCTGCACTCCCTCCAGGGCAAGATCATCCTTCGTCAGATAAGGCGACCAAAGCTGCACACAATACTCAAGGTATGGTTTCACCAAGGCCCTGTAGAATTCCATCAACACATTCTTGTTCCTGTACACGAATGTTCTCGCTGTGAAGGACAGCATACCATTTGCCTTCTTAACCGCCCGCTGCACCTGCATGCTTGCCTTCAGCGACTGGTGCACAAGGACACCCACGTCTCGTTGCACTTCCCCTTTTCGCAATCTATTGCCGTTCAGTTACTAATCTGCCTTCCTGTTTTTGCCACCAAAGTGGATAACCTCGCATTTATTTACATTATACTGCATCTCCCATGCATCTGCCCAATCGCCCAACCTATCCAAATCGTACACGCCCACCCAGCTTTGTGTCGTCTGCAAACTTGCTGATATTACATCTAGTTCCCCCGTCTAGATCATTAGTATATATTGTGAATAACTGGGGTCCTAGCCCCGATCCCTCTGCTACCCCACTAGTCAGTGCCGTCAACTCGGAGAAAGACCCATTTATTCCAAATCTTTGCTTCCTGTCTGCCAACCAGTTTTCTATCCAAGTCAGTACATTACCCCCAATCCCATCTGCTTTAACTTTGCATGCTAGTCTCTTATGCAGGACCTTTTCGAAGGCCTTCTGAAATTCCAAATACACCACATCCACTTGTTCTCCCTTTTCTATTCTACCAGTTACATCTTCAAATAATTCCAGTAGATTAGTCAAGCACGATTTACCTTTTGTAAATCCATTTTGACTTTGTCCGACATAACAACAGAAAATGCTGGAAAAAATCAGCAGGCCAGGCAACATCCTTGGAGAGAAAATAGAGTCTACGTTGAAAATAGACCCGAAACGTTGACTCTATTTTCTCTCCACGGATGTTGCCTGGCCTGCTGAGCTTTTCCAGCATTTCCTGTTGTTATTTCGGATTTCCAGCATCTGCAGCATTTTGCTTTTGACTTTGTCCGATCCTGTCATTGTTTTCCAAGTGCTGTGCTATTACATCTTTTATAATGGACAATAGCATTTTCCCCACTACCGATGTCATGCTTACCGGCCTATAATGCCCCGTTTTTGCTCTACCACCTTTTTTAAATAGTGGTGTTACATTACCTTCCCTCCAATCCATGGGAATTGTTCCAGAATGTATAGAATTTTGGAAGATGACCAGCATTGCATCTATTATTTCTAGGGCCACTTCCTTAATTACCCTAGGATGTAGATTATCAGGTGCTGAGGATTTATCGGCCCTCAATCCCGTGAATTTCCCTAACACCATTTCCCTACAAATACTGATTTCATTCAGTTCCTCCCTTTCATTAAACCTTATGTTCCCCGACATCTCTGGGAGTTTATTGGTGTCCTCCTTTGTGAAGACAGAACCAAAGTATGGATTTAATTTGTCTGCCATGTCTTTGTTCCCCATTATAAATTCCCCTGATTCTGACTGCAAGGGACCTGCGCTTCACTTTAACAATCTCTTTCTGTTCACATATCTATAGATGCTTTTACTGCCAGTTTTTATGTTCCCTGATAGCTTACTCTCATACTCTATATTCCCCCTCTTAATTAATACCTTTGTCCTCCTTTGCTGGATCCTAAACATAGAAGATAGGAGCAGGAGTCGGCCATTCAGCCCCTCGAGCTTGCTCCACCATTCAATGAAATCATGGCTGATCATCCAAATTCAGTACCCTGTCCCTGCCTTCTCCCCATATCCCTTGATCCCATTGGCCTGAAGAAATAGATCTAACTCCTACTTGAACATATTTAATGAATTTGCCTCCACTGCCTTCTGGTGTAGAGAATTCCACAGGTTCACCACACTGTGGCTTACCCCTTATCCTTAAACTCTGACACCTGGGTCTGGACTCGCTGGCCATCTGGAACATCCTTCCTGCATCTAGTCTGTCTAGTCCTGTTAGAATATTATAAGTTTCAATGAGACCCCCTCTCATTCTTCTAAACTCCAGCGAGTAAAAGCCCAGTCGACACAATCTCTCCTCATACATCATTCCTGCCATCCCAGGTATCAGTCTGGGAAACTGCTCCCAATCGTCAGATAGCAACATTTTCTATAGTTATATAAAAAGAAAAAGGGTGGCTAAAGTAAATGTTGGTCCCTTAGAGAATGAGACCGGGAAATTAATGCTGGGAAACATGGATATGGCAAAAAAGCTGAACAATTATTTTGTATCAGTCTTTACGGCAGAGGACACTAAGAATATCCCAACACTGGACAAACAGTGGGCTCTAGGGGGGGCGGGGAGAAGCTAAATACGATTACAATCACTAAGGAAGTGGTACTTGGTAAAATAATGGGACTCAAGGCGGATAAATCCCCTGGACCTGATGGCTTACATCCTAGGGTCTTGAGGGAAGTGGCGGTAGGGATTGTGGATGCATTGGTAATAATTTTCCAAAACTCCCTGGACTCAGCAAAGGTCCCAGCAGATTGGAAAACTGCTAATGCAACACCCTTATTTAAAAAAGGTAGTAGGCAGAAGGCTGAAAACTACAGACCTGTTAGCCTAACATCTGTGGTTTGTAAAATTTTAGAGTCCATTATTAAGGAGACAGTAACGGGACATTTGGATAAACATAATTTAATAGGACAAAGTCAGCATGGTTTTATGAAGGGGAAGTCATGTTTGACAAATTTGCTTGTGTACTTTGAGGAAGTAACATACAGTGTGGATAAAGGGGGACCAGTGGATGTATTGTATTTAGACTTCCAAAAGGCATTTGACAAGGTGCCACACAAAAGATTATTGCTCAAGGTAAAAAATCATGGGATTAGGGGTAATATTCTGGCATGGGTGCAGGATTGGCTATCGAACAGAAAGCAGAGAGTTAGGATAAATGGTTCGTTCTCAGGCTGGCAATCAGTAACTATTGGTGTCCCGCAGGGGCCAGTGCTGGGTCCCCAACACTTTGCAATCTATATTAATGATTTGGAGGAGGGGACCGAGTGTAACATATCAAAGTTTGCAGATGATACAAAGATGGGAAGGAAAGTAGTGAATGAGGAGGACATAAAAAACCTGCAAAGGGAGATAGACAGGCTACGTAAGTGGGCAGCGATTTGCCAGATGGAATACAATACAGGAAAGTGTGAGGTTATGCACTTTGGCAGAAAAAAATCATAGAGCAAGTTATTATCTTAATGGCAAGAAACTGGAAAGTACTGTAATACAAAGGGATCTGGGGGTCCTGGTGCACGAAACACAAAAATTTAGTATGCAGGTGCAGCAAGTGATCAAGAAGGCCAATGGAATGTTGGCTTTTATTGCTTGGGGGACAGAATATAAAAACAGAGAGGTATTGTTGCAATTGTACAAGGTATTGGTGAGCCCGCACCTGGAATACTGCATACAGTTTTGTTGTCCATACTTAAGAAAATACATACTTGCTCTCGAGTCAGTACAAAGAAGGTTCACTCGGTTAATCCCAGGGATCAGGGGCTGGTCATATGAGAGAGGTTGAGTAGATTGGGACACTACTCAATGGAGTTCAGAAGAATGAGAGGCGATCTTATTGAAATATATAAGATTGTGAAGGGGCTTGATCAGGTGGATGTGGTGAGGATGTTCCCAATGATGGCTGAAACTAGAACTAGGGGGCATAATCTTAGACTAAGGGGCTGCTCTTTCAAACTGAGATGAGGAGAAACTTCTTCAATCAGAGGGTAGTAGGTCTGTGGAATTTGCTGCCCCAGAAAGCTGTGGAAGCTACATATTTAAATAAATTTAAAACAGAAATAGACAGTTTCTTAGAATTAACGGGAATTAGGTGTTACGGGGAGCCGGCAGGAAATTGAACATGAGTCTATGTTCGGAACGGTCATGGCCCTGTGGGTAAAGGAGCGGGCTCAGTGGCCATGTAGCCTGGTTCTGCTCCTACTTCTTATGTTCTAATTATGTGTTAGATTGCAGGAGATGGTTCTATTCCTGTTCCTGGCTGGGGTGGAAATCAACTTTTACAGAATGTAAGTACTGTAGAAAATATAGGGACAGTGATCTCCTGGACGAGTTGCGATCGCCTAGATGGGTCGGAGAGGAATTTCCCAGATTTTTATCTCCCAAATTGGCCATTGGGATTTTTATCAGGTTTTTCGCCTCTCCCAGGAGATCACATGGGTTCGGGAGGGATGTAGAGTAATAGTAGATTTGAGGTTAGGATCAGATCAGCCATGATCTATTGAATGCTGGAGCAGGCTCGAGGGGCCGATTAGCCTACTCCTGCTCCTATTTCTTATGTTCTTTTGTTTGCTGCTTTATCTGTCCAATTGATATGTCCTCTCCTTGGAACTTATGCTATCATTAATTTCCCTTGTTAGCCAATGTTGAGGGAGTCAAGGGTTATGGGGTGGGGACGTTGAGCCGAAGATCTGATCAGCCATGATCTTATTGAATGGCGGGGCATGCTGGAGTGTCCGAATGGCATACTCCTGCTCCAATTTCTTCTGTACTTATTTTTATTTCTGTCCCTTCTGCCACTTTGTCCCTCTGTTCCCAGGTCGATTATTGCTCTGACAGATTCTGCATCTTTCAGTTCCTCGCTAGCATAGTGGTGAGTATCCCCGCCTGTCATGATAACTTATCCTGAGCAGTAAGAAAAGCATTACGCCTGAGCCCTTGCTGTGTAAGCCAATTCTCCCCATACTGATTATTTTGCTGGTTATCTTCAATCGGTGTCCTCTGGTTACCGTCACTCCTGCCACTGGCAAGGGTTTCTCCTTATTGCCTCTATCTAATCCCCTTGTAATTTTGAAGGCCTCTTATTAAATTTCCTCTTAACTTCTGAGGAAAACAATCCCAGACTCTCAACATAACTAAAGTCCCTTAAATCTCGGGCCAATCAGCAAGACGTCAAACTGAGGGTCTCGCTCTGTATGTCTATTTTTGTCTACCTCTTTGTCCCTGTCTCTCTCTGTATAGGATTCTGAGGATGCTTGACAGGATAGATGCAGGGAGGATATTTCTCCTCCTGGGGGAATCGATAACTTGGGGGCAGAGCTCAGAATCAGTGGTCGCCCAATTAAAACAGAGATGAGGAGGAATTTCTTCTCTCAGAGTGCAGTGAAACTTTGGAATCCTCTACCCCAGAGAGCTGTGCAGGCGGAGTCATTGAATATAATCAAGGCGGAGACAGACATATGCTTGAGATACAGTGGAGTCACGGGTTATGTGGAGTGGGCGGAAAAGTGGCGTTGATTCGAAGATCTGATCAGCCATGACCTTATTGAATGGCGGGGCAGGCGCGACGAGACGAATGGCACACCCCTGCTACAATTTCTTCTGTTCTTATTCTTATCTCTGTCCCTTCTGCCTTTTTGTCCCTCTGTTCACCGGTCGATTTTTGCTCTGACAGATTCGGTATGTTTTAGATCCTCGTTAGTATAACGGTGAGTATCCCTGCCTGTAATGTGGAGACAGGGGTTCATCCCCCAAATTTAATCCTTTGGGCAGCTCCTTAAAATGCTCCTGGGAGAAGTTGAACAGGACAAAATGAACTAAAATAATTTAAAATATGTACTGGCATAAGAAGAACTGTATAACAATTCCCCCATATTAAATTTCCTCCTAACCGTCGGAGGAAAACAATCCCAGACTCTCAACATAACTGAAGTCCCTTATCCCTCGGACAACTCTGCAAGACGTCAAACTGAGTGTCTCGCTCTGTATGTCTATCTTTGTCACCCTCTTTGTCCTGATCTCTCTCTGTATAGGATTCCGAGGGTGCTTGACAGGATAGATGCAGGGAGGATGTTTCCCCTCCTGGGGGAATCTACAACTAGGGGGCAAAGCTTCAGGATATCCGGTCGCCCATTTAAAACGGAGATGAGGAGGAATTTCTTCTCTCAGAATGTCGTGAATCTTTGGAATCCTCTACCCCAGAGAGCTGTGCAGGCGGAGTCACTGAATATATTCAAGGTGGAGACAGACATATATTTGAGCTGCAGTGGAGTCAAGGGTGATGGGGAGCGGGCAGGAAAGTGGCGTTGAGTAGAAGATCTGATCAGCCATGATCTTATTGAATGGCGGGGCAGGCTCGAGGGGCCGAATGGCCCACTCCTGCTCCTATTCCTTCTGTTCTTATTCTTATTTCTGTCCCTTCTGCCGCTGTCCCTCTGTTCACAGGTCGATTTTTGCTCTGACAGATTCGGCACCTTTCAGTTCCTCGTTAGTATAGTGGTGAGTATCCCCGCCTGTCACGCGGGAGACCGGGGTTCAATTCCACGACGGAGAGGATTTTTAACACCCCCAATTTTAATCCTTTGGGCAGCTCCTCAGAAGACCCTGGGAAAAGTTGAATAAAACAAAATGAACGAAAATAATTTTAAAATATGTACATGACGAAATGTATAACAACTCCCTGCACCAGTTCCTCGTTAGTAGAGTGTTCTCCTTCTGTTTGCCTGTTGTGTGGGGCACTGAGGAGGGAGAGAGAAAATGAAATAACAGCGGGAGAAAGCACGACTGCTCTTTCAAAGAGACAGCACAGGCACGATTGGCCGAATGGCCTCCCACCGTGCTGCCAGCCTCCATGAATGCATGACACTGAGATGGATATCTGAGACATACCCACACAAAGAGAGCACATACGGGTATTTTGTGTGTGTTTGCTGCTTTGTCTCAAGCACTGCATAACCATTTCCTCGACAATGTCGTGGATATTATGATGTTCAGTTTTCACTTCCCCGACGGCTTCTCTCTGACTTTATGCCTCTGTCTCTGAGAAAAGCATAGAAGGAAATATATGGCAAATGGACGCCTTCCCGCACTTGATGCTGTGGTTTAGTGAACATGTCCTTTGTGTTCTCGTCTAAAAGATGTCATCTTGTACGAAAAGTTTGCCTGGCGTGAAAGTGATCTGAATTTCAAAGCAGCAAGGAGGAAAGTCTGCGTTGCTCTGATTGCTGGCAGGCAGCTTTTTGCAGCTTCCCTGGTGGTCTAGTGGTTAAGAATCAGCGCTTTCACCACCACGGCCCGGGTTCGATTCCCGGTCAGGGAACAGTGCGTTTTGAGGCTGTTTGAAATGCCTCCAATCAATGCACCCGCGCAAAGCAATGCCTGCTCCTGATCAACCTTTGCAATTTCAACACTGCTGCTGCCTCAATAGGTACACAATGCACTTCCTTGCCTTCTGTAAAACGCCGGCTGTTTCAAAGTCAGCAGGAAATTACATTTGGAACGAGACAATTTAAACGTGTACATGCCCACATTTAACTGCAGCTGACAGTGTCAGAACAGTCACGGTTATTATCAAGCTTCCATGTATTTTCTTGTAGGCTGCACCCCCCTAACAAACTTAGCTTATCACAGCACGGCTATCAATCAACTCAACGCCAGTGTGAAGAATGCAACATTTGAAAGTTAGCAACGTGTGCAAGACTTTAGTGAGAGAGAGTTGGGCCGTGATAACATTTCTAAGCAGTAAGATATTCAGTAGGCCTGAGCCCTTGCTGCGTAATACAATTCTCCCCATACTGATTCTGTTATCTTCAATTGGTCTCCTCTGGTTACCGTCATACCTGCCACTGGCAAGCGTTTCTCCTTATTACCTCAAACAAATCCCCTTGTAATTTTGAAAGCCTCTGATTAAATTTCCTCTTAACCGTCTGAAGAAAACAATCACAAACTCTCAACATAGCTGAAGTTCCTTATCCCTCGGACCACTCTGCAAGACGTCAAACTGAGTGTCTCGCTCTGTATGTCTATCTTTGTCTCCCTCTTTGTCCCTGTCTCTCTCTGTGTAGGATTCTGAGGGTGCTTGACAGGATAGATGCAGGGAGGATGTTTCCCCTCCTGGGGGAATCTACAACTAGGGGGCAAAGCTTCAGGATATCCGGTCGACCATTTAAAACGGAGATGAGGAGGAATTTCTTCTCTCAGAATGTCGTGAATCTTTGGAATCCTCTACCCCAGAGAGCTGTGGAGGCGGAGTCATTGAATATATTCAAGGTGGAGACAGACATATATTTGAGCTACAGTGGAGTCAAGGGTTATGGTGAGCGGGCAGGAAAGTGGCGTTGAGTAGAAGAACTGATCAGCCATGATCTTATTGAATGGCGGGGCAGGCTCGAGGGGCCGAATGGCCCACTCCTGCTCCTATTCCTTCTGTTCTTATTCTTATTTCTGTCCCTTCAGCCTCTGTCCCTCTGTTCACAGGTCGATTTTTGCTCTGACAGATTCGGCACTTTTCAGTTCCTCGTTAGTATAGTGGTGTGTATCCCCGCCTGTCACGCGGGAGACCGGGGGTCAATTCCCCGACGGGGAGAATTTTTAACATCCCCAATTTTAAACCTTTGGGCAGCTCCTTAAAAAGACCCTGGGAAAAGTTGAATAGAACAAAATGAACGAAAATAATTTTAAAATATGTACATGACGAAATGTATAACAACTCCCTGCACCAGTTCCTCGTTAGTAGAGTGTTCTCCTTCTGTTTGCCTGTTGTGTGGGGCACTGAGGAGGGAGAGAGAAAATGAGATAACAGCGGGAGAAAGCACGACTGCTCTTTCAAAGAGACAGCACAGGCACGATTGGCCGAATGGCCTCCCACCGTGCTGCCAGCCTCCATGAATGCATGACACTGAGATGGATATCTGAGACATACCCACACAAAGAGAGCACATACGGGTATTTTGTGTGTGTTTGCTGCTTTGTCTCAAGCACTGCATAACCATTTCCTCGACAATGTCGTGGATATTACGATGTTCACTTCCCCGACGGCTTCTCTCTGACTTTATGCCTCTGTCTCTGAGAAAAGCATAGAAGGAAATATATGGCAAATGGACGCCTTCCCGCACTTGATGCTGTGGTTTAGTGAACATGTCCTTTGTGTTCTCGTCTAAAAGATGTCATCTTGTCCGCAAAGTTTGCCTGGCGTGAAAGTGATCTGAATTTCAAAGCAGCAAGGAGGAAAGTCTGCGTTGCTCTGCTTGCTGGCAGGCAGCTTCTTGCAGCTTCCCTGGTGGTCTAGTGGTTAAGAATCAGCGCTTTCACCACCACGGCCCAGGTTCGATTCCCGGTCAGGGAGCAGTGCGTTTAGAGGCTATTTGAAATGCCTCCAATCAATGCACCCGCGCGAAGCAATGCCTGCTCCTCATCAACCTTTGCAATTTCAACACTGCTGCTCCCTCAACAGGTACACAATGCACTTCCTTGCCTTCTGTAAAACGCCGGCTGTTTCAAAGTCTGCAGGAAATTACATTTGGAACGAGACAATTTAAACGTGTACATGCCCACATTTAACTGCAGCTGACAGTGTCAGAACAGTCACGGTTATTATCAAGCTTCCATGTATTTTCTTGCAGGCTGCACCCCCCTAACAAACTTAGCTTATCACAGCACGGCTATCAATCAACTCAACGCCAGTGTGAAGAATGCAACATTTGAAAGTTAGCAACGTGTGCAAGACTTTAGTGAGAGAGAGTTGGGCCGTGATAACATTTCTAAGCAGTAAGATATTCAGTAGGCCTCAGCCCTTGCTGCGTAATACAATTCTCCCCATACTGATTCTGTTATCTTCAATTGGTCTCCTCTGTTTACCGTCATACCTGCCACTGGCAAGCGTTTCTCCTTATTACCGCAAACAAATCCCCTTGTAATTTTGAAAGCCTCTTATTAAATTTCCTCTTAACCGTCTGAAGAAAACAATCACAAACTCTCAACATAGCTGAAGTTCCTTATCACTCGGGCCACTCTGCAAGACGTCAAACTGAGTGTCTCGCTCTGTATGTCTATCTTTGTCTCCCTCTTTGTCCCTGTCTCTCTCTGAATAGGATTCTGAGGGTGCTTGACAGGATAGATGCAGGGAGGATGTTTCCCCTCCTGGGGGAATCTACAACTAGGGGGCAAAGCTCCAGGATATCCGGTCGCCCATTTTAAACGGAGATGAGGAGGAATTTCTTCTCTCAGAATGTCGTGAATCTTTGGAATCCTCTACCCCAGAGAGCTGTGGAGGCGGAGTCATTGAATATATTCAAGGTGGAGACAGACATATATTTGAGCTACAGTGGAGTCAAGGGTTATGGGGAGCGGGCAGGAAAGTGGCGTTGAGTAGAAGAACTGATCAGCCATGATCTTATTGAATGGCGGGGCAGGCTCGAGGGGCCGAATGGCCCACTCCTGCTCCTATTCCTTCTGTTCTTATTTCTGTCCCTTCAGCCTCTGTCCCTCTGTTCACAGGTCGATTTTTGCTCTGACAGATTCGGCACTGTTCAGTTCCTCGTTAGAAAAGTGGTGAGTATCCCCGCCTGTCACGCGGGTGACCGGGGTTCAATTCCCCGACGGGGAGAATGTTTAACATCCCCAATTTTAAACCTTTGGGCAGCTCCTTAAAAAGACCCTGGGAAAAGTTGAATAGAACAAAATGAACGAAAATAATTTTAAAATATGTACATGACGAAATGTATAACAACTCCCTGCACCAGTTCCTCGTTAGTAGAGTGTTCTCCTTCTGTTTGCCTGTTGTGTGGGGCACTGAGGAGGGAGAGAGAAAATGAGATAACAGCGGGAGAAAGCACGACTGCTCTTTCAAAGAGACAGCACAGGCACGATTGGACGAATGGCCTCCCACCGTGCTGCCAGCCTCCATGAATGCATGACACTGAGATGGATATCTGAGACATACCCACACAAAGAGAGCACATACGGGTATTTTGTGTGTGTTTGCTGCTTTGTCTCAAGCACTGCATAACCATTTCCTCGACAATGTCGTGGATATTATGATGTTCAGTTTTCACTTCCCCGACGGCTTCTCTCTGACTTTATGCCTCTGTCTCTGAGAAAAGCATAGAAGGAAATATATGGCAAATGGACGCCTTCCCGCACTTGATGCTGTGGTTTAGTGAACATGTCCTTTGTGTTCTCGTCTAAAAGATGTCATCTTGTACGCAAAGTTTGCCTGGCGTGAAAGTGATCTGAATTTCAAAGCAGCAAGGAGGAAAGTCTGCGTTGCTCTGCTTGCTGGCAGGCAGCTTCTTGCAGCTTCCCTGGTGGTTAAGAATCAGCGCTTTCACCACCACGGCCCGGGTTCGATTCCCGGTCAGGGAACAGTGCGTTTTGAGGCTGTTTGAAATGCCTCCAATCAATGCACCCGCGCGAAGCAATGCCTGCTCCTGATCAACCTTTGCAATTTCAACACTGCTGCTCCCTCAACAGGTACACAATGCACTTCCTTGCCTTCTGTAAAACGCCGGCTGTTTCAAAGTCAGCAGAAAATTACATTTGGAACGAAACAATTTAAACGTGTACATGCTCACATTTAACTGCAGCTGACAGTGTCAGAACAGTCACGGTTATTATCAAGCTTCCATGTATTTTCTTGTAGGCTGCACCCCCCTAACAAACTTAGCTTATCACAGCACGGCTATCAATCAACTCAACGCCAGTGTGAAGAATGCAACATTTGAAAGTTAGCAACGTGTGCAAGACTTTAGTGAGAGAGAGTTGGGCCGTGATAACATTTCTAAGCAGTAAGATATTCAGTAGGCCTGAGCCCTTGCTGCGTAATACAATTCTCCCCATACTGATTCTGTTATCTTCAATTGGTCTACTCTGGTTACCGTCATACCTGCCACTGGCAAGCGTTTCTCCTCATTAACTCAAACAAATCCCCTTGTAATTTTGAAAGCCTCTTATTAAATTTCCTCTTAACCGTCTGAAGAAAACAATCACAAACTCTCAACATAGCTGAAGTTCCTTATCCCTCGGACCACTCTGCAAGACGTCAAAATGAGTGTCTCGCTCTGTATGTCTATCTTTGTCTCCCTCTTTGTCCCTGTCTCTCTCTGTATAGGATTCTGAGGGTGCTTGACAGGATAGATGCAGGGAGGATGTTTCCCCTCCTGCGGGAATCTACAACTAGGGGGCAAAGCTTCAGGATATCCGGTCGACCATTTAAAACGGAGATGAGGAGGAATTTCTTCTCTCAGAATGTCGTGAATCTTTGGAATCCTCTACCCCAGAGAGCTGTGCAGGCGGAGTCACTGAATATATTCAAGGTGGAGATAGACATATATTTGAGCTGCAGTGGAGTCAAGGGTTATGGGGAGCGTGCAGGAAAGTGGCGTTGAGTAGAAGATCTGATCAGCCATGATCTTATTGAATGGCGGGGCAGGCTCGAGGGGCCGAATGGCCCACTCCTGCTCCTATTCCTTCTGTTCTTATTCTTATTTCTGTCCCTTCTGCCGCTGTCCCTCTGTTCACAGGTCGATTTTTGCTCTGACAGATTCGGCACCTTTCAGTTCCTCGTTAGTATAGTGGTGAGTATCCCCGCCTGTCACGCGGGAGACCGGGGTTCAATTCCACGACGCAGAGGATTTTTAACACCCCCAATTTTAATCCTTTGGGCAGCTCCTCAGAAGACCCTGGGAAAAGTTGAATAAAACAAAATGAACGAAAATAATTTTAAAATATGTACATGACGAAATGTATAACAACTCCCTGCACCAGTTCCTCGTTAGTAGAGTGTTCTCCTTCTGTTTGCCTGTTGTGTGGGGCACTGAGGAGGGAGAGAGAAAATGAAATAACAGCGGGAGAAAGCACGACTGCTCTTTCAAAGAGACAGCACAGGCACGATTGGCCGAATGGCCTCCCACCGTGCTGCCAGCCTCCATGAATGCATGACACTGGGATGGATATCTGAGACATACCCACACAAAGAGAGCACATACGGGTATTTTGTGTGTGTTTGCTGCTTTGTCTCAAGCACTGCATAACCATTTCCTCGACAATGTCGTGGATATTATGATGTTCAGTTTTCACTTCCCCGACGGCTTCTCTCTGACTTTATGCCTCTGTCTCTGAGAAAAGCATAGAAGGAAATATATGGCAAATGGACGCCTTCCCGCACTTGATGCTGTGGTTTAGTGAACATGTCCTTTGTGTTCTCGTCTAAAAGATGTCATCTTGTACGAAAAGTTTGCCTGGCGTGAAAGTGATCTGAATTTCAAATCAGCAAGGAGGAAAGTCTGCGTTGCTCTGATTGCTGGCAGGCAGCTTTTTGCAGCTTCCCTGGTGGTTTAGTGGTTAAGAATCAGCGCTTTCACCACCACGGCCCGGGTTCGATTCCCGGTCAGGGAACAGTGCGTTTTGAGGCTGTTTGAAATGCCTCCAATCAATGCACCCGCGCAAAGCAATGCCTGCTCCTGATCAACCTTTGCAATTTCAACACTGCTGCTGCCTCAATAGGTACACAATGCACTTCCTTGCCTTCTGTAAAACGCCGGCTGTTTCAAAGTCAGCAGGAAATTACATTTGGAACGAGACAATTTAAACGTGTACATGCCCACATTTAACTGCAGCTGACAGTGTCAGAACAGTCACGGTTATTATCAAGCTTCCATGTATTTTCTTGTAGGTTGCACCCCCCTAACAAACTTAGCTTATCACAGCACGGCTATCAATCAACTCAACGCCAGTGTGAAGAATGCAACATTTGAAAGTTAGCAACGTGTGCAAGACTTTAGTGAGAGAGAGTTGGGCCGTGATAACATTTCTAAGCAGTAAGATATTCAGTAGGCCTGAGCCCTTGCTGCGTAATACAATTCTCCCCATACTGATTCTGTTATCTTCAATTGGTCTCCTCTGGTTACCGTCATACCTGCCACTGGCAAGCGTTTCTCCTTATTACCTCAAACAAATCCCCTTGTAATTTTGAAAGCCTCTGATTAAATTTCCTCTTAACCGTCTGAAGAAAACAATCACAAACTCTCAACATAGCTGAAGTTCCTTATCCCTCGGACCACTCTGCAAGACGTCAAACTGAGTGTCTCGCTCTGTATGTCTATCTTTGTCTCCCTCTTTGTCCCTGTCTCTCTCTGTGTAGGATTCTGAGGGTGCTTGACAGGATAGATGCAGGGAGGATGTTTCCCCTCCTGGGGGAATCTACAACTAGGGGGCAAAGCTTCAGGATATCCGGTCGACCATTTAAAACGGAGATGAGGAGGAATTTCTTCTCTCAGAATGTCGTGAATCTTTGGAATCCTCTACCCCAGAGAGCTGTGGAGGCGGAGTCATTGAATATATTCAAGGTGGAGACAGACATATATTTGAGCTACAGTGGAGTCAAGGGTTATGGTGAGCGGGCAGGAAAGTGGCGTTGAGTAGAAGAACTGATCAGCCATGATCTTATTGAATGGCGGGGCAGGCTCGAGGGGCCGAATGGCCCACTCCTGCTCCTATTCCTTCTGTTCTTATTCTTATTTCTGTCCCTTCTGCCTCTGTCCCTCTGTTCACAGGTCGATTTTTGCTCTGACAGATTCGGCACCTTTCAGTTCCTCGTTAGTATAGTGGTGAGTATCCCCGCCTGTCACGCGGGAGACCGGGGTTCAATTCCCCGACGGGGAGAATTTTTAACATCCCCAATTTTAAACCTTTGGGCAGCTCCTTAAAAAGACCCTGGGAAAAGTTGAATAGAACAAAATGAACGAAAATAATTTTAAAATATGTACATGACGAAATGTATAACAACTCCCTGCACCAGTTCCTCGTTAGTAGAGTGTTCTCCTTCTGTTTGCCTGTTGTGTGG
This sequence comes from Somniosus microcephalus, assembly GCF_052327205.1. Classification (NCBI taxonomy): domain Eukaryota; kingdom Metazoa; phylum Chordata; class Chondrichthyes; order Squaliformes; family Somniosidae; genus Somniosus; species Somniosus microcephalus. Next base: position 31,399,358 of record NW_028225183.1, read on the forward strand.
GGCACTGAGGAGGGAGAGAGAAAATGAGATAACAGCGGGAGAAAGCACGACAGCTCTTTCAAAGAGACAGCACAGGCACGATTGGCCGAATGGCCTCCCACCGTGCTGCCAGCCTCCATGAATGCATGACACTGAGATGGATATCTGAGACATACCCACACAAAGAGAGCACATACGGGTATTTTGTGTGTGTTTGCTGCTTTGTCTCAAGCACTGCATAACCATTTCCTCGACAATGTCGTGGATATTACGATGTTCACTTCCCCGACGGCTTCTCTCTGACTTTATGCCTCTGTCTCTGAGAAAAGCATAGAAGGAAATATATGGCAAATGGACGCCTTCCCGCACTTGATGCTGTTGGTTAGTGAACATGTCCTTTGTGTTCTCGTCTAAAAGATGTCATCTTGTACGCAAAGTTTGCCTGGCGTGAAAGTGATCTGAATTTCAAAGCAGCAAGGAGGAAAGTCTGCGTTGCTCTGCTTGCTGGCAGGCAGCTTCTTGCAGCTTCCCTGGTGGTCTAGTGGTTAAGAATCAGCGCTTTCACCACCACGGCCCGGGTTCGATTCCCGGTCAGGAAACAGTGCGTTTTGAGGCTGTTTGAAATGCCTCCAATCAATGCACCCGCGCGAAGCAATGTCTGCTCCTGATCAACCTTTGCAATTTCAACACTGCTGCTGCCTCAACAGGTACACAATGCACTTCCTTGCCTTCTGTAAAATGCCTGCTGTTTCAAAGTCAGCAGGAAATTACATTTGGAACGAGACAATTTAAACGTGTACATGCCCACATTTAACTGCAGCTGACAGTGTCAGAACAGTCACGGTTATTATCAAACTTCCATGTATTTTCTTGCAGGCTGCACCCCCCTAACAAACTTAGCTTATCACAGCACGGCTATCAATCAACTCAACGCCAGTGTGAAGAATGCAACATTTGAAAGTCAGCAACGTGTGCAAGACTTTAGTGAGAGAGAGTTGGGCCGTGATAACATTTCTAAGCAGTAAGATATTCATTGGCCTGAGCCCTTGCTGCGTAATACAATTCTCCCCATACTGATTCTGTTATCTTCAATTGGTCTCCTCTGGTTACCGTCATACCTGCCACTGGCAAGCGTTTCTCCTTATTACCTCAATCAAATCCCCTTGTAATTTTGAAAGCCTCTTATTAAATTTCCTCTTAACCGTCTGAGGAAAACAATCACAAACTCTCAACATAACTGAAGTTCCTTATCCCTCGGACCACTCTGCAAGACGTCAAACTGAGTGTCTCGCTCTGTATGTCTATCTTTGTCTCCCTCTTTGTCCCTGTCTCTCTCTGTATAGGATTCTGAGGGTGCTTGACAGGATAGATGCAGGGAGGATGTTTCCCCTCCTGGGGGCATCTACAACTCGGGGGCAAAGCTCCAGGATATCCGGTCGCCCATTTAAAACGGAGATGAGGAGGAATTTCTTCTCTCAGAATGTCGTGAATCTTTGGAATCCTCTACCCCAGAGAGCTGTGGAGGCGGAGTCATTGAATATATTCAAGGTGGAGACAGACATATATTTGAGCTACAGCGGAGTCAAGGGTTATGGGGAGCGGGCAGGAAAGTGGCGTTGAGTGGATGAACTGATCAGCCATGATCTTATTGAATGGCGGGGCAGGCTCGAGGGGCCGAATGGCCCACTCCTGCTCCTATTCCTTCTGTTCTTATTCTTATTTCTGTCCCTTCAGCCTCTGTCCCTCTGTTCACAGGTCGATTTTTGCTCTGACAGATTCGGCACTTTTCAGTTCCTCGTTAGGAAAGTGGTGAGTATCCCCGCCTGTTCAGGCGGGAGACCGGGGTTCAATTCCCCGTCGGGGAGGATTTTTAACATCCCCAATTTTAAACCTTTGGGCAGCTCCTTAAAAAGACCCTGTGAAAAGTTGAATAGAACAAAATGAACGAAAATAATTTTAAAATATGTACATGACGAAATGTATAACAACTCCCTGCACCAGTTCCTCGTTAGTAGAGTGTTCTCCTTCTGTTTGCCTGTTGTGTGGGGCACTGAGGAGGGAGAGAGAAAATGAGATAACAGCGGGAGAAAGCACGACTGCTCTTTCAAAGAGACAGCACAGGCACGATTGGCCGAATGGCCTCCCACCGTGCTGCCAGCCTCCATGAATGCATGACACTGAGATGGATATCTGAGACATACCCACACAAAGAGAGCACATACGGGTATTTTGTGTGTGTTTGCTGCTTTGTCTCAAGCACTGCATAACCATTTCCTCGACAATGTCGTGAATATTATAATGTTCAGTTTTCACTTCCCCGACGGCTTCTCTCTGACTTTATGCCTCTGTCTCTGAGAAAAGCATAGAAGGAAATATATGGCAAATGGACGCCTTCCCGCACTTGATGCTGTGGTTTAGTGAACATGTCCTTTGTGTTCTCGTCTAAAAGATGTCATCTTGTACGCAAAGTTTGCCTGGCGTGAAAGTGATCTGAATTTCAAAGCAGCAAGGAGGAAAGTCTGCGTTGCTCTGCTTGCTGGCAGGCAGCTTCTTGCAGCTTCCCTGGTGGTCTAGTGGTTAAGAATCAGCGCTTTCACCACCACGGCCCGGGTTCGATTCCCGGTCAGGAAACAGTGCGTTTTGAGGCTGTTTGAATTGCCTCCAATCAATGCACCCGCGCGAAGCAATGCCTGCTCCTGATCAACCTTTGCAATTTCAACACTGCTGCTGCCTCAACAGGTACACAATGCACTTCCTTGCCTTCTGTAAAATGCCTGCTGTTTCAAAGTCAGCAGGAAATTACATTTGGAACGAGACAATTTAAACGTGTACATGCCCACATTTAACTGCAGCTGACAGTGTCAGAACAGTCACGGTTATTATCAAACTTCCATGTATTTTCTTGCAGGCTGCACCCCCCTAACAAACTTAGCTTATCACAGCACGGCTATCAATCAACTCAACGCCAGTGTGAAGAATGCAACATTTGAAAGTCAGCAACGTGTGCAAGACTTTAGTGAGAGAGAGTTGGGCCGTGATAACATTTCTAAGCAGTAAGATATTCATTGGCCTGAGCCCTTGCTGCGTAATACAATTCTCCCCATACTGATTCTGTTATCTTCAATTGGTCTCCTCTGGTTACCGTCATACCTGCCACTGGCAAGCGTTTCTCCTTATTACCTCAATCAAATCCCCTTGTAATTTTGAAAGCCTCTTATTAAATTTCCTCTTAACCGTCTGAGGAAAACAATCACAAACTCTCAACATAACTGAAGTTCCTTATCCCTCGGACCACTCTGCAAGACGTCAAACTGAGTGTCTCGCTCTGTATGTCTATCTTTGTCTCCCTCTTTGTCCCTGTCTCTCTCTGTATAGGATTCTGAGGGTGCTTGACAGGATAGATGCAGGGAGGATGTTTCCCCTCCTGGGGGCATCTACAACTCGGGGGCAAAGCTCCAGGATATCCGGTCGCCCATTTAAAACGGAGATGAGGAGGAATTTCTTCTCTCAGAATGTCGTGAATCTTTGGAATCCTCTACCCCAGAGAGCTGTGGAGGCGGAGTCATTGAATATATTCAAGGTGGAGACAGACATATATTTGAGCTACAGTGGAGTCAAGGGTTATGGGGAGCGGGCAGGAAAGTGGCGTTGAGTGGATGAACTGATCAGCCATGATCTTATTGAATGGCGGGGCAGGCTCGAGGGGCCGAATGGCCCACTCCTGCTCCTATTCCTTCTGTTCTTATTCTTATTTCTGTCCCTTCAGCCTCTGTCCCTCTGTTCACAGGTCGATTTTTGCTCTGACAGATTCGGCACTTTTCAGTTCCTCGTTAGGAAAGTGGTGAGTATCCCCGCCTGTTCAGGCGGGAGACCGGGGTTCAATTCCCCGTCGGGGAGGATTTTTAACATCCCCAATTTTAAACCTTTGGGCAGCTCCTTAAAAAGACCCTGTGAAAAGTTGAATAGAACAAAATGAACGAAAATAATTTTAAAATATGTACATGACGAAATGTATAACAACACCCTGCACCAGTTCCTCGTTAGTAGAGTGTTCTCCTTCTGTTTGCCTGTTGTGTGGGGCACTGAGGAGGGAGAGAGAAAATGAGATAACAGCGGGAGAAAGCACGACTGCTCTTTCAAAGAGACAGCACAGGCACGATTGGCCGAATGGCCTCCCACCGTGCTGCCAGCCTCCATGAATGCATGACACTGAGATGGATATCTGAGACATACCCACACAAAGAGAGCACATACGGGTATTTTGTGTGTGTTTGCTGCTTTGTCTCAAGCACTGCATAACCATTTCCTCGACAATGTCGTGAATATTATAATGTTCAGTTTTCACTTCCCCGACGGCTTCTCTCTGACTTTATGCCTCTGTCTCTGAGAAAAGCATAGAAGGAAATATATGGCAAATGGACGCCTTCCCGCACTTGATGCTGTGGTTTAGTGAACATGTCCTTTGTGTTCTCGTCTAAAAGATGTCATCTTGTACGCAAAGTTTGCCTGGCGTGAAAGTGATCTGAATTTCAAAGCAGCAAGGAGGAAAGTCTGCGTTGCTCTGCTTGCTGGCAGGCAGCTTCTTGCAGCTTCCCTGGTGGTCTAGTGGTTAAGAATCAGCGCTTTCACCACCACGGCCCGGGTTCGATTCCCGGTCAGGAAACAGTGCGTTTTGAGGCTGTTTGAAATGCCTCCAATCAATGCACCCGCGCGAAGCAATGCCTGCTCCTGATCAACCTTTGCAATTTCAACACTGCTGCTGCCTCAACAGGTACACAATGCACTTCCTTGCCTTCTGTAAAATGCCTGCTGTTTCAAAGTCAGCAGGAAATTACATTTGGAACGAGACAATTTAAACGTGTACATGCCCACATTTAACTGCAGCTGACAGTGTCAGAACAGTCACGGTTATTATCAAACTTCCATGTATTTTCTTGCAGGCTGCACCCCCCTAACAAACTTAGCTTATCACAGCACGGCTATCAATCAACTCAACGCCAGTGTGAAGAATGCAACATTTGAAAGTCAGCAACGTGTGCAAGACTTTAGTGAGAGAGAGTTGGGCCGTGATAACATTTCTAAGCAGTAAGATATTCATTGGCCTGAGCCCTTGCTGCGTAATACAATTCTCCCCATACTGATTCTGTTATCTTCAATTGGTCTCCTCTGGTTACCGTCATACCTGCCACTGGCAAGCGTTTCTCCTTATTACCTCAATCAAATCCCCTTGTAATTTTGAAAGCCTCTTATTAAATTTCCTCTTAACCGTCTGAGGAAAACAATCACAAACTCTCAACATAACTGAAGTTCCTTATCCCTCGGACCACTCTGCAAGACGTCAAACTGAGTGTCTCGCTCTGTATGTCTATCTTTGTCTCCCTCTTTGTCCCTGTCTCTCTCTGTATAGGATTCTGAGGGTGCTTGACAGGATAGATGCAGGGAGGATGTTTCCCCTCCTGGGGGCATCTACAACTCGGGGGCAAAGCTCCAGGATATCCGGTCGCCCATTTAAAACGGAGATGAGGAGGAATTTCTTCTCTCAGAATGTCGTGAATCTTTGGAATCCTCTACCCCAGAGAGCTGTGGAGGCGGAGTCATTGAATATATTCAAGGTGGAGACAGACATATATTTGAGCTACAGTGGAGTCAAGGGTTATGGGGAGCGGGCAGGAAAGTGGCGTTGAGTGGATGAACTGATCAGCCATGATCTTATTGAATGGCGGGGCAGGCTCGAGGGGCCGAATGGCCCACTCCTGCTCCTATTCCTTCTGTTCTTATTCTTATTTCTGTCCCTTCAGCCTCTGTCCCTCTGTTCACAGGTCGATTTTTGCTCTGACAGATTCGGCACTTTTCAGTTCCTCGTTAGGAAAGTGGTGAGTATCCCCGCCTGTTCAGGCGGGAGACCGGGGTTCAATTCCCCGTCGGGGAGGATTTTTAACATCCCCAATTTTAAACCTTTGGGCAGCTCCTTAAAAAGACCCTGTGAAAAGTTGAATAGAACAAAATGAACGAAAATAATTTTAAAATATGTACATGACGAAATGTATAACAACTCCCTGCACCAGTTCCTCGTTAGTAGAGTGTTCTCCTTCTGTTTGCCTGTTGTGTGGGGCACTGAGGAGGGAGAGAGAAAATGAGATAACAGCGGGAGAAAGCACGACTGCTCTTTCAAAGAGACAGCACAGGCACGATTGGCCGAATGGCCTCCCACCGTGCTGCCAGCCTCCATGAATGCATGACACTGAGATGGATATCTGAGACATACCCACACAAAGAGAGCACCTACGGGTATTTTGTGTGTGTTTGCTGCTTTGTCTCAAGCACTGCATAACCATTTCCTCGACAATGTCGTGAATATTATAATGTTCAGTTTTCACTTCCCCGACGGCTTCTCTCTGACTTTATGCCTCTGTCTCTGAGAAAAGCATAGAAGGAAATATATGGCAAATGGACGCCTTCCCGCACTTGATGCTGTGGTTTAGTGAACATGTCCTTTGTGTTCTCGTCTAAAAGATGTCATCTTGTACGCAAAGTTTGCCTGGCGTGAAAGTGATCTGAATTTCAAAGCAGCAAGGAGGAAAGTCTGCGTTGCTCTGCTTGCTGGCAGGCAGCTTCTTGCAGCTTCCCTGGTGGTCTAGTGGTTAAGAATCAGCGCTTTCACCACCACGGCCCGGGTTCGATTCCCGGTCAGGAAACAGTGCGTTTTGAGGCTGTTTGAAATGCCTCCAATCAATGCACCCGCGCGAAGCAATGCCTGCTCCTGATCAACCTTTGCAATTTCAACACTGCTGCTGCCTCAACAGGTACACAATGCACTTCCTTGCCTTCTGTAAAATGCCTGCTGTTTCAAAGTCAGCAGGAAATTACATTTGGAACGAGACAATTTAAACGTGTACATGCCCACATTTAACTGCAGCTGACAGTGTCAGAACAGTCACGGTTATTATCAAACTTCCATGTATTTTCTTGCAGGCTGCACCCCCCTAACAAACTTAGCTTATCACAGCACGGCTATCAATCAACTCAACGCCAGTGTGAAGAATGCAACATTTGAAAGTCAGCAACGTGTGCAAGACTTTAGTGAGAGAGAGTTGGGCCGTGATAACATTTCTAAGCAGTAAGATATTCATTGGCCTGAGCCCTTGCTGCGTAATACAATTCTCCCCATACTGATTCTGTTATCTTCAATTGGTCTCCTCTGGTTACCGTCATACCTGCCACTGGCAAGCGTTTCTCCTTATTACCTCAATCAAATCCCCTTGTAATTTTGAAAGCCTCTTATTAAATTTCCTCTTAACCGTCTGAGGAAAACAATCACAAACTCTCAACATAACTGAAGTTCCTTATCCCTCGGACCACTCTGCAAGACGTCAAACTGAGTGTCTCGCTCTGTATGTCTATCTTTGTCTCCCTCTTTGTCCCTGTCTCTCTCTGTATAGGATTCTGAGGGTGCTTGACAGGATAGATGCAGGGAGGATGTTTCCCCTCCTGGGGGCATCTACAACTCGGGGGCAAAGCTCCAGGATATCCGGTCGCCCATTTAAAACGGAGATGAGGAGGAATTTCTTCTCTCAGAATGTCGTGAATCTTTGGAATCCTCTACCCCAGAGAGCTGTGGAGGCGGAGTCATTGAATATATTCAAGGTGGAGACAGACATATATTTGAGCTACAGTGGAGTCAAGGGTTATGGGGAGCGGGCAGGAAAGTGGCGTTGAGTGGATGAACTGATCAGCCATGATCTTATTGAATGGCGGGGCAGGCTCGAGGGGCCGAATGGCCCACTCCTGCTCCTATTCCTTCTGTTCTTATTCTTATTTCTGTCCCTTCAGCCTCTGTCCCTCTGTTCACAGGTCGATTTTTGCTCTGACAGATTCGGCACTTTTCAGTTCCTCGTTAGGAAAGTGGTGAGTATCCCCGCCTGTTCAGGCGGGAGACCGGGGTTCAATTCCCCGTCGGGGAGGATTTTTAACATCCCCAATTTTAAACCTTTGGGCAGCTCCTTAAAAAGACCCTGTGAAAAGTTGAATAGAACAAAATGAACGAAAATAATTTTAAAATATGTACATGACGAAATGTATAACAACACCCTGCACCAGTTCCTCGTTAGTAGAGTGTTCTCCTTCTGTTTGCCTGTTGTGTGGGGCACTGAGGAGGGAGAGAGAAAATGAGATAACAGCGGGAGAAAGCACGACTGCTCTTTCAAAGAGACAGCACAGGCACGATTGGCCGAATGGCCTCCCACCGTGCTGCCAGCCTCCATGAATGCATGACACTGAGATGGATATCTGAGACATACCCACACAAAGAGAGCACATACGGGTATTTTGTGTGTGTTTGCTGCTTTGTCTCAAGCACTGCATAACCATTTCCTCGACAATGTCGTGAATATTATAATGTTCAGTTTTCACTTCCCCGACGGCTTCTCTCTGACTTTATGCCTCTGTCTCTGAGAAAAGCATAGAAGGAAATATATGGCAAATGGACGCCTTCCCGCACTTGATGCTGTGGTTTAGTGAACATGTCCTTTGTGTTCTCGTCTAAAAGATGTCATCTTGTACGCAAAGTTTGCCTGGCGTGAAAGTGATCTGAATTTCAAAGCAGCAAGGAGGAAAGTCTGCGTTGCTCTGCTTGCTGGCAGGCAGCTTCTTGCAGCTTCCCTGGTGGTCTAGTGGTTAAGAATCAGCGCTTTCACCACACGGCCCGGGTTCGATTCCCGGTCAGGAAACAGTGCGTTTTGAGGCTGTTTGAAATGCCTCCAATCAATGCACCCGCGCGAAGCAATGCCTGCTCCTGATCAACCTTTGCAATTTCAACACTGCTGCTGCCTCAACAGGTACACAATGCACTTCCTTGCCTTCTGTAAAATGCCTGCTGTTTCAAAGTCAGCAGGAAATTACATTTGGAACGAGACAATTTAAACGTGTACATGCCCACATTTAACTGCAGCTGACAGTGTCAGAACAGTCACGGTTATTATCAAACTTCCATGTATTTTCTTGCAGGCTGCACCCCCCTAACAAACTTAGCTTATCACAGCACGGCTATCAATCAACTCAACGCCAGTGTGAAGAATGCAACATTTGAAAGTCAGCAACGTGTGCAAGACTTTAGTGAGAGAGAGTTGGGCCGTGATAACATTTCTAAGCAGTAAGATATTCATTGGCCTGAGCCCTTGCTGCGTAATACAATTCTCCCCATACTGATTCTGTTATCTTCAATTGGTCTCCTCTGGTTACCGTCATACCTGCCACTGGCAAGCGTTTCTCCTTATTACCTCAATCAAATCCCCTTGTAATTTTGAAAGCCTCTTATTAAATTTCCTCTTAACCGTCTGAGGAAAACAATCACAAACTCTCAACATAACTGAAGTTCCTTATCCCTCGGACCACTCTGCAAGACGTCAAACTGAGTGTCTCGCTCTGTATGTCTATCTTTGTCTCCCTCTTTGTCCCTGTCTCTCTCTGTATAGGATTCTGAGGGTGCTTGACAGGATAGATGCAGGGAGGATGTTTCCCCTCCTGGGGGCATCTACAACTCGGGGCAAAGCTCCAGGATATCCGGTCGCCCATTTAAAACGGAGATGAGGAGGAATTTCTTCTCTCAGAATGTCGTGAATCTTTGGAATCCTCTACCCCAGAGAGCTGTGGAGGCGGAGTCATTGAATATATTCAAGGTGGAGACAGACATATATTTGAGCTACAAGTGGAGTCAAGGGTTATGGGGAGCGGGCAGGAAAGTGGCGTTGAGTGGATGAACTGATCAGCCATGATCTTATTGAATGGCGGGGCAGGCTCGAGGGGCCGAATGGCCCACTCCTGCTCCTATTCCTTCTGTTCTTATTCTTATTTCTGTCCCTTCAGCCTCTGTCCCTCTGTTCACAGGTCGATTTTTGCTCTGACAGATTCGGCACTTTTCAGTTCCTCGTTAGGAAAGTGGTGAGTATCCCCGCCTGTTCAGGCGGGAGACCGGGGTTCAATTCCCCGTCGGGGAGGATTTTTAACATCCCCAATTTTAAACCTTTGGGCAGCTCCTTAAAAAGACCCTGTGAAAAGTTGAATAGAACAAAATGAACGAAAATAATTTTAAAATATGTACATGACGAAATGTATAACAACTCCCTGCACCAGTTCCTCGTTAGTAGAGTGTTCTCCTTCTGTTTGCCTGTTGTGTGGGGCACTGAGGAGGGAGAGAGAAAATGAGATAACAGCGGGAGAAAGCACGACTGCTCTTTCAAAGAGACAGCACAGGCACGATTGGCCGAATGGCCTCCCACCGTGCTGCCAGCCTCCATGAATGCATGACACTGAGATGGATATCTGAGACATACCCACACAAAGAGAGCACCTACGGGTATTTTGTGTGTGTTTGCTGCTTTGTCTCAAGCACTGCATAACCATTTCCTCGACAATGTCGTGAATATTATAATGTTCAGTTTTCACTTCCCCGACGGCTTCTCTCTGACTTTATGCCTCTGTCTCTGAGAAAAGCATAGAAGGAAATATATGGCAAATGGACGCCTTCCCGCACTTGATGCTGTGGTTTAGTGAACATGTCCTTTGTGTTCTCGTCTAAAAGATGTCATCTTGTACGCAAAGTTTGCCTGGCGTGAAAGTGATCTGAATTTCAAAGCAGCAAGGAGGAAAGTCTGCGTTGCTCTGCTTGCTGGCAGGCAGCTTCTTGCAGCTTCCCTGGTGGTCTAGTGGTTAAGAATCAGCGCTTTCACCACCACGGCCCGGGTTCGATTCCCGGTCAGGAAACAGTGCGTTTTGAGGCTGTTTGAAATGCCTCCAATCAATGCACCCGCGCGAAGCAATGCCTGCTCCTGATCAACCTTTGCAATTTCAACACTGCTGCTGCCTCAACAGGTACACAATGCACTTCCTTGCCTTCTGTAAAATGCCTGCTGTTTCAAAGTCAGCAGGAAATTACATTTGGAACGAGACAATTTAAACGTGTACATGCCCACATTTAACTGCAGGTGACAGTGTCAGAACAGTCACGGTTATTATCAAACTTCCATGTATTTTCTTGCAGGCTGCACCCCCCTAACAAACTTAGCTTATCACAGCACGGCTATCAATCAACTCAACGCCAGTGTGAAGAATGCAACATTTGAAAGTCAGCAACGTGTGCAAGACTTTAGTGAGAGAGAGTTGGGCCGTGATAACATTTCTAAGCAGTAAGATATTCAGTAGGCCTGAGCCCTTGCTGCGTAATACAATTCTCCCCATACTGATTCTGTTATCTTCAATTGGTCTCCTCTGGTTACCGTCATACCTGCCACTGGCAAGCGTTTCTCCTTATTACCTCAATCAAATCCCCTTGTAATTTTGAAAGCCTCTTATTAAATTTCCTC